>NW_027185890.1:3043841-3076174 GCF_028583685.1 Petaurus breviceps papuanus
AGATAGATAGATAGATAGATAGATAGATAGATAGATAGATAGATAGATAGATAGATAGATAGATGAATAAATACAGATAGATGAAGGAAATATAATAAGAGACAATGGAACAGAGTAAATAAAGAATAGTTTCAAGGTATAGAAGTACCAGTATTTGTCTTGTATTATTTCCTAAATTACAGTTTTCAGTTTTGTTTTACTTTGTTTCATTTTTCATTTGTTGGGGGTCATCTGAGATATATGAGAATCTTGTCTTTAATATAAAGTATTACTTTTATTTTAATGGTTTTTGTTTATTTTGCTAAATATTTCTCAATAACAGGTAATTTTTTAAAAACATTAATTTCTTTCTCCCACTCTCAACTCCCCCAACTTGAGAAGGCAAGCAGTTTGATTTTGATTATAAATGTGAGGTCATGTAAAACTTATTTCCACATAAGTCATATTGCAAAAGAAAATATTAAAAAAAAATAAAATAAAAATAAAGTAAAATATAGTATACCTTAATCTGTATTCAGAGTACAATCAGTTCTCTCTCTGGAGGAGGATAGTATTTTTCATCATGGATTATTTGGAATTTTCAGAGGTCATTATCTTAATTAGAGTAGCTCTCTTTTATAGCTGATCATCTTAACAATATTGCTTTTATTATGCATGATGTTCTCCTGTTCTACTCAGTTCACTTTGCATCACTTCAATTAAGTCTTCCCAGGATTTTCTGAAACCATACTGCTCATCATTTCCTATAGCACAACAGTACTCCATCACAATACTATATCAAAATTTGTTCACCCATTTTTCAATCAACAGGTATCTCCTCATTTTCCATTTTTTTGAGAACACAGAAAATGTGGCATTATCAATATTTTGCACCAAAAAGTACTTTTTCTTTTTTTTCATTTTCAAATGCTTTATTAAATTCTTATTTACATCATTCATTTCTGCCAGATTTTGAGTTACACATTTCCTCCCCGTTTTTCCCCTACCCACCGCCCCCAAATAGCAGTCCCACAGGATATCCCCTCCTCCAATTTGCTCTCTCCCATATCTTCTCCCATACCCCCTTTGACTTTTCCAGTAGGGCATGGTAGATCTCTATGCCCCAGTGCCTGTATATCTTATTTCCCAATTACATGTAAAATAGTAGTAATAATAGTGTATATATATATATATGTATATATATATATATACACACACACACACACACACACACATATGTGTGTATGTATGTATTTAAACATTTGATTTTAAAACTTTGAATTAAAGATTCAGTCCCTTCCTCCCTTGTCACCCGCCCTTACTGGGAAGATATGCAGCTCAGTATACGTTGTACATGTGTAGCTAATGCAAAACATTAACAATGTAGACATATTGTAAAAGACTGACTATATTTCCCTCCCTCCTATCCCACCTCCCACTTGTTTTATTCTCTACTTTGATCCCATCCCTTTTCAAAAGTGGGTGCTTCCAACTTCCCTCCCCTACCAGCATGCCCTCCGTTTCATTATCCCCCCTCTCATCCCCTTGCCCCCCACTCTCCTGTAGGGTGAGGTACCCTATTTAGTGTGTATTTCATACCCTCCTCAAGCTAAATTCAATGAGAATAAGGTTGACCCATTTCCTTTTGCCTTCCTATTCTTCCCCTTCATTGTAACCATTTTCCCTTGCCTCTTCTAAATGAGATAGTTTACCCCAATCTTTCTCTCCCCATCTCCTCTAATTATATTCCTCTCTCACCTCCTAATTTCACCTTGTAAATATCAAACCTTCCTTTTAAATTGGTCCTGTGCCCTCTATCTATGTATACCTGTAAACATATATACACACATTCACATATGTATTCATATGCCTGTATACCCTCCAATATATGTGTGTGTGTGTGTATGTGTTCCCTTCAACTATTTTCATACTGAGAAAAGTTTCATCAGTTACAATTATCATTTTTCTATGTAGGAATGTTAATAGGTCAACTTTGATAAGTTCCTTATGATTTTTTTCCCCCTGTTTACCTTCTCATGCTACTTTTGCTTCTTGTATCTGAATGTCACATTTTCTATTCAACTCTGGTATATTCATCAAGAATGCTTGAAAGTCCACTATTCTACTGAATGACCATAATTTCCCCTGAAACATGATACTCAGTTTTGCTGAGTAGGTGATTCTTGGTTTTAATCCCAGCTCCTTTGCCCTCCAGAATATCATATTCCATGCCCTTCGATCCCTCAAGGTACAAGCTGCCAGATCCTGTGTTATCCTGGTTTTGTTTCCACCATATTCAAATTGTTTCTTCCTGCGTGCTTGTAATATTCTCTCCTTGATCTGGGAATTCCGGAACCTGGCTATAATATTCCTGCGAGTTTTCTTTTGGGGGGGGGTGGGATCTTTTTCAGGAGGTGATGGGTGGATTCTTTCAACCTCTATTTTGCCCTCTGGTTCTAAAACATCAAGGCAGTTTTCCTTGAGAACTACCTGGAGGATGATTTCTAGGTTCTTTCTTTGATCATGGCTTTCAGGTAGTCCAATAATTTTTAAATTATCTCTCCTGGATCTATTTTCAAGGTCAGTGTTTTTTCCAATGAGATATTTCACATTTCCTTCTATTCTTTCATTTGTTTGGATCTGCTTAAATTCATCCTGATCTCTCATAAAGTCATTAGATTCACTTTGCTCCAATCTAAATCTGAAATAATGATTCCCTTCAGTGAGCTTTTGAGATTCTTTTTCCATCTGGCAAATTTGGCTTTTTAAGGCATTCTTCTCCTCATTTCCTTTTTGAGCCTCTTTTGCCCTTGGTGTTACTCTTTTTTTAAGGTGTGATTTTCCTGTTGACTGTCATTTTGTAATTTTCTGTATAATTCTCATTTCTCTTCCCAATTTTCCCCCCACTTCTGTTATTTGTCTCTGAAAGTCCTCTATGGCTTGTAACCAGCTCGTATTTTTCTTTGAAGCTTTTCATGCAGGAGTTCTGACTTAACTATCTTTCTCCTGTTCCATGCTTTGATCCTTTTGGTCCTCCAAATAGGAGTCTAATGTTGGATTCTTCTGTTTGCTTTGCTTCCTTTTCCTGGTCATGTTGTCACTCAATTACTTGACTTTTGGGCTTTTTGCCACAGTAGGACTCTGCTACCAGACAGGGGAGCTTCATAACAAATGCTGGGGTTTTCTCACCTGCTGGAGGTGTTAATTGGGTGCCCTCTCTGAAGCCTCCACACACTCTAGCAAGATGAAAACACACCCCAGGACCTCCACCCTAGACCACAATCCAAATCCAAGCAGGTTAAAGCAAAAGTGATTACCTTTCAGACTGGTTGCTTGGTCCCCCTACACTCTACAGCCCAGGAGCTGAAGCTGTCATGTGGTCATGGTTGTGCCGCAGCCCTCAGTGGCTTCTCAGCCCGGGTGCAAAAGCTGAGGCACTACAAACTACTGGGTCCCAAAGTCCACACTGCACTATCCTCTCACTTTGTCCTTAGCATCCATGTGTTTATAATTCTGGACCACCATAGCTGTTGGTGATCTGGAGTCCCTCCAGGCAGTGGTTGGTCAGGCCCACGTTGGGGCTAAAACCTCAGTGTGGAGCTGGGCTCAGCTCCCAGAGTATTGTGTTGGCCACTACCTGCTGCCCTGCCGGGCTGTCCTAAGTGGGAGGTTAGCTTCTATGTGTCATTTTGGGGGTTCTGTATCTCCACAGTTTGTTCAGAGTCCCTTTTTACATGGACTGGACATGGTGAGAGCCAGAGCCATGCAGAGCATCCTGTTTCTACTCTGCCATCTTTACTCTGTCCCCCAAAAAGTACTTTTTCTTATGTTTATAACTCTTTGTGATATAGACCTATTAGAGGTATTACTGTATGCTCAACTTTATACCCATTTGGGCATAGTTCCAAGTTGTTCTCCAGAATGGTTGGAATAGTTTACAATGCCACAAAGACTGTATTAGTGTCCCACTTTTTCCATATCTCTTCTAGCAATTGTAATTTTCCTTTTTCTGTCATGTTAGCCATTCTGATAGGTGAAGGTGAGAAGTGATACCTCAGAGTTATTTTAATTTTAATTTCTCTTATAAGTAGTTAAATGTAGGACACTTTGTAATGTGACTATTGATTACTTCTTCTGAAAACTGCCCATTCATATCTTTTTTTTAAAGAAATCTGACTCAGTCTCATATACATTTGAGAAATGAGGTCTGGATTGGAGAAATTTGTCATATTTTTCCTTTAGTTTCCTGTTTTCTTTATAATTTTGACTTAAGTTTTGTTTTGTGCAAAAGCTTCATTTTTAACTTCATGTAATCAAAATCATCTATTTTACTTCCCATAATATCCATTATCTATTATTTGATCATAACTTTTCCTTTTATCCATAGATCTAACAGTTACATTTTTCCTTGCTCTCCTAATTTTACTTATAATATCAAACTTTATGTCAAAGTTATTTTACCTTATCTTGGTATACAATATGAGATGCTCATTTATTCTTACTGTATCCTAAACTGTTTTACGATTTCCCAAGAAATTTTTGTCAAATATTGAAATTTTACCCCCAAAATGTTGGTTGCAAACCAACTTTGGTTGCAAAAAACACTATATTAATATCATTTATTGCTATGTACTATGTAGATTAAAATCTGAAACTTCTAGGTCACGTTCTTTAACTATTTTTTCCCTTGATTCTTTCACTTACTTGCTGTTGGTAATATATAAAAATGCTGATTATAGAAATGCTGAGTTTTATATTGCAACTTTGATGAAGTTATTAATTGTTTCAACTATTTTTTAGTTGATTCTAGGTTCTAAGTACATTATAATATCATCTGCAAAGTGTAATAATTTTCTATCTTCATTGCCTATTTTTATTCCTTTCATTTTTGTCTTAATATTAGATCTAGTATTTCTAACACAATATTGAATAATACTGGTGATAATTGGAATCATTGCTTCACTGCTAATGCTAATGGGATGTCTTCAAGTTAATTCCCATTGCAGATAATGTTTGCTCATTGTTTTAGATACTACTTATTATTTTAAATAAATCTCCATTCATTCCTATGCCTCCCATTGTTTTTCATAGGAATTAGTAGTATATTTTATCAAAAGTTTTTTCTTCATCTATGTAAAGTCAAGCACAAGCAGCTTTCCAGAGGATGGCTTTCAAGTTTCTGATTACATGGTATATTGAACACTCTATTTATTCAATAACAAATCAGAGTGAAACATTCAAAGAAAATCAAGATACAGCATTTAGAATGTTACAACTTATCACAGAAAATCAAAATTCAGCATTTGCAATGACATAACTCAACATCTTGTCACTAAAATGGCCACATAATTTTCACCAAAGTGGTCACATAGTTTTGAACAAAGTACATTTAGTCAATCAGTCACTTAGTAACTCAATCATTCAATCATAAAGTACGAAAGGTCAAAGTGCTCCACCCATGGGGCACACCAAGCTATGAATCAGTCATTATTCAGTCATCAATCACTATTCAATCATCAGTCACTACTCAGTATCCTCTTAAAGGGTAATGGTAAATACACAAGCCATCCACCCCTAGGTAACTAGTAAATTACAATTTCAGTCACTACTCAGTACCCATGGAGAGGTCTTTCCATCTTGACTCAGGGCAGGCTTTCAGCTCCCATGTCTCTTCTTCCATTTTTCCAGCTTCTGCCCGAATCTAGCTAACTGCCACCTGAGTTCAAACACAGACAGCTCCCAGTTCTTGTCCAGCTCTCCATGCAATTCCTGCTCCACATTGGAGCTCACAGTGTCCAGTCCATCTCAAATCCTTCACAGTCTCTTTTCCGGGGAAGTCAAGGCTTAACAAAGCCACAAAGAAAATACCAACACCACAATCTTGCTTCCTCTGGCACCTCCTCAGCAGCTCTGGCTGGCTCTCAGAAGTCTTCACCAGAAGTTTCTGCTGGTTTCCAGAATAAAAATCACTTCATCCAGGTTCCCAAAATAAAAATCATTCTCTTGGGCTGGCCAGGTGGCTCAGCGAGTAAGAGCACCAGCTCCAGTGTCGGGATGACCTGGGGATAAAATCTGGGCTCAGATACTTAGTACCACACCCAGAAATAACAGGTCATGTAACCTTGAGCAAGTTACTTAACCCTGATTGCTTAAAAAAATCATTCTCTCCAACCTGGGCCTCTCTTCCTCAAGTTCCAGAACCTGGCTCCAAGAAGATCTGAAATTCCAGCTAAGGCTTCTCCTTATGTAACTTTTAGCTCTTCCCTGTTCTGCCCCTTCTTGTTACATCAACAACTTCCTGTTATGTAAGCAATGGGGGTTCATACCTTTTGTTTCTTAACAGAGGCTTGATCTTATTAATTTCAAACTAGGTGCTAAGTACCTGTTAGCTTTGCCAACAGAAAGGGTTAAATTACATTACTATTATAGTCTATTAATAGATTCATATGACTTTTTTTGTTTTTATTATTGATACGTTCAGTTGTTCTAATAATGAACCCATCCTGCATTCTTGGTATAAATCTCTCCTGGACTATATGACTATTGTGATATATTGCTATAATGTCCTAGCTAGCATTTTATTTAAAATGTTCACATTGATAGTCTGGTTTATAGTTTTCTTTTTTGTTCTCCCTAGGTCTAGGTATCAGGACCAAATTTGTATCATAAAATGAATTAGGTAGAACTCTTTATTTACCTTTTCTTCCCCAAATAGCTTATATGGTATTGAGATCAATTTTTCCAAAAATGTTTGGCAGAATTCCCTTGTGAATCCATCTGGTCCTAAGGATTTTTTCTTAGAGAGCTCACTGATAGTTTGTTCAATTTCTTTTTCAAAGTTAATGTTATTTACGTATTCTATTTCCAAATTTTTTCAATTTGGACACTTTATATATTTTGTAAATATGTGTCCATTTCTCATATTTTGTCAGTTTTACAAGTGTATTATTGGGCAAAATGGCTCCTAATAATTGTTTTAATTTCCTATTCACTGGTTGTGTTTGTGCTTTTCACTTTTTGATATTATTAATTTATTTTTCTTCTTTATTGTTTTTAATGAAATTAGCAATTGTATCTCCTTTTTTTTCAAAAACTAGTTCTTAGTATTATCTATTAGTTTATTTTTTAATTTAATTTTATTTTTTGAATCTTGTTTTTATTTTCAAATTTTCCATTTGGGGTTTAATTTGGCAGTTTTAATTTTTATTTTGTAGGTTTTTAAAATTTTTAAATTCTAGTTGCATACCTGATTCATCGATCTGATCTTTTACTCATTTATTGATGTACACATTTAGAGACATAATTTTTCTCCTTACTGCTGTCTTGTCATGTTGTCCCATAGTTGTCATTCTCTATAATGCAGTTATTGATTGTTTCTGGGGTTTATTCTTTGATCCACTCAATCTTTAGGATTTGATAATTTATGTTCCTCTTAGCTCTCAATCTATGGTTGCATGGCCCTTTATTAAGAATAAAATTTTGCGCTATTGTCCGAACATAGTATACTTAATATTTCTACTTCATTTGTTGTGAAGTTCTGATGTCCTAATACATAGTGGACTGTGGTGAATGTGCCATGTGCAGGTGTGAAAAAAGATACATTCCTTTCTATTCCCATTCAGTTTTCTCAAGAGTTCTATTATATTTAACTTTTCTAATAGTGTATTCATCTCCTCGACTACTTTCTAATTTATTTTGTGTAGATGTATCTAGCTCTGGTAGGGGAAAGTTGACATTCCCCACCCATCTTCCAGTATAGTTTTAATGTCTATTTACTCTTTTAATATATTTAATTTTTCCTTTAAGAATTTGGATTTTCTACCATCCATTGTATACATGTTTAGTATTGATCTGACTTCATTTCCTTTGATTCTTTTTAGCAAGTTCCGATTCTCCCTCACCCAACATATGTAGTCAATTTCCAGATCTTGCTTGTGGGACAATCAAGGACCAAAACTTCTAAACTAGAAAAAAAAATACAAGTAAATATTTAGCTATTTGGGGCAGCTAGGTGGCACAGTGAGGAGAGTACCAGCCCTGGATTCAGGAGGACCTGAGTGAAAATCCGGCCTTAGACAATTAACACAAACCTAGCTGTGTGATCTTGGGTAGGTCACTTAACCCCAATTACCCTCCAAAAAAGCAAAAAAAATTAACTATTTAGAAATCTCATAATTATGGAAAACATGTTTATTGAGGCCTTATTATATGAGTGGGATTATGTTGTATCACACCAAGCAACTATTTTTTTTTTCACTCTGCCTCATCATGGGGGCAGAAGTAAATACGAGATGTCACATGGCAAAGGTCTTTCTAGGTAGACAGGAATGATAGGAAATTAGTTTTAATTGTAAAGTTTTCTCTCTCATTTGTTCTGTTGGATTAAATAGAGACAATAGTCAATTTGTGAGCATGATAAAGAGGAGATTTTAGGATTACACTGGGTCAAAATGATCACATTATGGCACAAGCATGAACTGAGATCAAAGGAAAAGTAGATTTATTGCTTTAACTGCACCTAACCTTGGGACACACACTCATTGGGTTGAAAGGTAGAATACCCTGCACCCTTTATAATATTATTTCTCTCGTTCATTCATCTATCTATCCTTTTTTTTGCCAAATGCATCTACAAAGGTCATAATTTCCATAGGTTAGATGCATGTATGATACAACTTCATTGTACTTCTAGACTATATCTCAGAAGACCTCCAAGATGTGTTCCACTAACAGAATCTTCCAGAACCTCAGATCTCTTCCACATTACAATAAGGCATCAGAGTAGAACCTCAAGAGAGGAAAATAGGAATAGTCCCTTTCAAAACGAGTACTTTCACACAGATCTCATTAAATACATTTTTAGATCCTATAGGATGTGTATCAAGATAATTGCTACCACTAGAAGAAATTGTATGCATCTGCTATTCTATATTTGCATATTATTATAGTACTATATTGTACATATTTATTGTATTATTACACATATTCATTCTTACAAACCATATTATCACATCTTATGTAATATTAGCAATTATCATGCCATTAAGAGCAATATAAAAACTTATTCAGAGAATTCGATTATTCATTATTCTGATTAGTACTCTTTTATAAAGGAATTATATAGAAATTCAATCAAAATCAATTTGTTTTGTATCTTTACAATGTACAGCTACAGATGCCTAAGTGTGCATGTGTATGCATGCACACAGTTATTCACACATATTGAAGTGTATTAGTTCTTGAAAAAGATTTTAAAACATTAAACGATTTTATTCATAACATGGAAAAGTATTACAGTATTTCTTAAATTAAGATCTCACTTTCAATCCCAGGGGATTTTCTTTTTCAAACTGGTACTAGAAGGAAAAAAAATCTTAATTGAATCTTCTCATTTACACTTTCCATCTGTTTTCTTTCCAGCTGTGACTGCTAAGATACTTGAGAAGCAGGTCAGGTTTGCACTTAATGGGTCTTAGCTGATTACAGTAGTAATTTAATAAAATTGCTACAAGTAGGAGGAAAATTTGTAAGGATAGATGGTAATACCTGTATATTAAATATAGAAAATGAATGCTACGTTACCCGGACTCATAACAGCTCATAAAGATAAAGGAAACTAAGTCAGAAAAGAAAGGTTTTTCTCCCTGAAAAGATTTGCATATGTAATATAACTAAATCTATTTGTATCTTTATATCTATACCTATATATGTTTTCTATGAGTAAAATAATTTAAAAAGTATTTTGGAAGATAGAATAAGACCTTAATAGGTTCAATAAAAATTTTATGTTGAGTACATTAAACAGCTGTTGCATAGAGCTAAGATTTATTTGTTTTTTTTTTGTTTTGGGGACAATGGGTGAGATCCAGACTTATGGTTTCATCAGTCCTTAGACCTCCCAACTTACAAACACTTTTCACTGGCAACTTCTCTCTAACATATTTTAAGAAAACTTGAATGGCTCACCAATGTTCATATGTTTAGTGAGTGTCGTTGGTAGTTTTTATTCTGACTCCAAGTCTAACTCTATTCTCCATGGAGCTTAAGTATATCAAAAATAAATAAATAATCTTGGCCTTTATAAAGAAAAGATAATTTTAGTTGTTCATAAAATAATTATATTTTCCTTCATTGGTTTGAAGTAATAGATAATGAATGAAAATCAGAGGGTAATCAATACTGAATTGAAGTTAACAGTCAAAATCAAGGGCAAAGAAATTGAAAGTCAAAGAGAATAACTTGTTTAAAGTTCTAAAAAAATGTTTATTCAGAGGTTATGTAAGACACTGTGTAACTGAGAAGACACTAAAAAGAAGTAAAGAAACAGAAAATAATATAACTTTGTTTAGGCTAAACAAGTGGCTGAACTATTAGGCAGACAGAGATAGCCAGGTGGATAGTGGTAAAATGTAAAGACATGGATGTGGATAGATTTTTGCCATAACCCAGATATATGAGAAAGTGTAAATTAGACTTTGCTACTGAGAGACTGACCTTGTAGCATAGCTGATGAAACCTCTGAACCTCATAGTTATAAAAAGGGGTTGGGGAGTCATTTATCATTACTTTTCAAAGCACCAACATGTGTGGCCCTTATAAAGTAAAAACAAGGTTGAAGGATGAAATATGTGAAAAATGTTTGCCTATTTAGCGGCATCACAAAATTTTCTGATGTGATTCTGGTAAAGGATTTATTTTATTTTATTTTTTATGCCTACAAGATATTTTGTTGATTTTATTGGTGTGGATATTACTGTCACAGGACAAGATAAGAGTCTTGCTATACTTTTTTTATGCAAACTTCCTAAAAATCGAAGCCATTCAAAAGCAAAAAGTAATAAGATGAAAGTATTGAGTTTCTGTACAATGAAAGTCTTTAAGCAGAGACCAGAAGACCACTTTTCAAATGGACATTCTTTTTAAGTGATTGGGACTTGATGGCTTCTGGGAACCCTTCCAACTCTGAGATGTTATGCTTCTGTGAGATTCTTCCTAAATTATTTTTCGCAAATTCTTAGACAATCCATAAGAAGTGGTAGAAACCTGACGATATTTTAATTCTCTCAGAGATACCAATTTTATATTTTATCACTTTTCTGTAATCTTCTGCTTTCATGATATAATTATCTCTCTTGCTTAATTTGTCATATATGTCCTAGAGGATGTTTCTTGCCCAAGGTCACACAGATAGTGTTTGTGTTAAGTGTCTGAGGCTCGATTTGAACTCAGGTCCTACTGACTCCAGAGCCGTATTCACTATGCCACCTAGCCTCCCCAGGGTGTTTTTTTATGCTTATTTATACAAAAGTCATATTTTGGTTATATGCTGCTGCTTCTCATGGACTTTTGGATCACTTGCAATTTTGATGTATCTGATATCACATTATTTCATGATTCATAGACATTTTACATGACTGAGAATATTATTATAAAGTTGTTTGATTTCATGTCTTTGTAAACAGTTTTCAAGCAGTGGAAGCATTAGACAGTTTACCAGATGCAATGTAGCCCAATAATTTTGTTCAATTTTGGGTCCAGTTATCAAATCTGTATTCTCTGACCAAGATACAAATATGCTGATAGAATACACACACACACACACACACACACACACAATTAACAGTCTATGTTCTTACCCTCTTACGTCTATTTATTTTGGGGATTCTGGATTTTCAAGGAGGAGCCAATAATAGGAAGTAGACTAGTAATACAAAATTAAGACACAGCTCAAGACCATCTGTAGTGGTTCTAGTTGCATGAAGCACATTGACAAATAGGGTTTCTTTAGCAGCCTTTTGCTCTTTTCCCCAGGATATTTAACAGATGGTGCTTATTGAAAACAATAATCCTAAATTAGCTTATTTAAGCCTTCTCTTCATAAGATGACCCTATTGACTGCTTTTCTGGATGTATTTGAAGACCAAATACATGTATGTTTCTGGGGCAAAGATAACTTCATACATTCCTAGTTGTCTTTTACAGAATTAAAGATGGTCTCATGGTTCTCACTCCCAATATGCAATCTCATCTTTTGAGCAGCTAACAAATCTGGACTGTCTTTCATTCCAATCACAAATGTCCATATAAAGTAAAATAAAATTTACTCTTCTTTCACTAGTCTAAAAATGTTGCAGCAACCAAGCTAGAATATAAGCTAGAATTCAAGTCTTCACTGCTTATCATCTGATGCCTAGCATTCTTAAAAGAAGCATAATGACTGGAAAGAAAGATTTGACTTAAATTTCTGAACAGTAGGGTATAAAGCCAAGCACAAGCAGCTTTCCAGAGAATGGCTGCTGTGAACAGCTTTCAAGGTTCTGATTACATAGTATAGTGAATACTGTTTATTCAATAATAAATCAGAACAAAACATTCACAGAAAATCAAGGTACAGCATTCACAATGTTACAACTTATCACACAAAATCAAAATACAGCAACCACAATGACTTATCATTAAAATGGCCACATAGTTTCCACCAAAGTGGTCACAATAGTTTTCAACAAAGTACAATCATTTAGTAATCCAATCATTCAATCATCCTTGCCTCCTTAAGGGTCACAAAATACAATATTCAAAGTTCTCTACTCATGGGGCACACTAAGTTACAAATCAGCCACTATTTAGTCATAAGTCACTATTCAACATCAGTCACTAGTCAGTCATTTGTCATTACTCACTACCCTCTTAAGGGGTAGTGGAAAATACATAGGCCATGCACCCCTTGGTCACAAGTAAATCACAATCTTCTCAGTCAATACACAATATCCAAGTAAAGTCTTCTTTCAGCTTGACTCAAGGCTGGCTCTCAGTTTCCATGCTTCCACTTCCATGGTCCCAGCTCCAACTATCACCTGGATTCAAAGGCAGGCAGCTGCCAGTTCCTTGTACAGCTTCTTGACCAGTTCATTGTCCAGTTCCCATTCCATATTGAAGCTCAGTGTCCAGTCCACCTCAAGTCCTTCACAATTCCTGCTTCTGGGAAGACAAAGCTTAACAGAGGCACAATGATATTCATACACATTGCCGGCACCATCATCAATTCACTATATGCCTGTGAAATCAACTCAGACCCATCAACAAGGCCTAAGAACTCAACACAAATCATCAACATAGAAATCAACACTGACCCATAAACAAGGTCCAAGAGGTCAGCACAAATCATCAGTAAAGTCCCAGGACCTCCAAAACCCTTCTCCAAGACTTCTGTAAACATACAACCAGAAAATCCTCTTTCAGGGCTTCCAGTGAGTTTCCTGGGCTTCTATACAAAGTATCATAAACAAACATCAACACAGAGCAGACAACTTTCTCCTTCTTGACTCTGACACCACAAGAGTCACCTTCTCTGTACCTGCTGTCTCTAGCCCCTGGGCTGTCCTTTTACAGTCATTATATAACTCTTCCCCAGGCGTTCACAAGTTGTGGAGTTCACATGTTCTGTTTCTTAACAGACTGAAACAAGGTGTTAATTCAATAGCTAAAACAAGGTGTGAACTACTTCTGTGCTTGCCATTACATAGGGGAAGGATTCTTTACTTTATCCAGGTAATGAGTCAACCAACAGACTTAGGTTTACAGGGACATTCTACCCCAATTTGGTTGGGACAGTTTCAAGTTCTAGGAGTGGCAGTTCCCATAGAAGCATTCTCACCTTAGCGTGGGGGACAGTGGCTATGAGCACACACTCAGATCTTTAGAAATGTTCTTATCATGGCATAAAAGGAGAGAGTCAGGTTCTGAAATAAAGGGGCAGTGTAGAACTCAGCAGTAGCAGAGACTGAAATGGGCAGAAAGCATAGGCCCCAGTGGCAGCAGAGTTAGCCAAAAAAGTGGGAGAGGGAGCATCAAAGTGAGTTTTGTTATAGATAGTGACAAAGGCAAGACCAATGTAGTCCTTTGTTTATTACCACCTGTAGCTTGTGAGATTCCTCTATATTTACACCTGTAGAAATCATAGCAGTTATTAGACAATTTCTCCCCAGGGAGGACTCAGAATGTCAAGAGATAACATTATTGGGAAGGGCTTGCTTTATGGTGAGGGAGAGGGGAAATAAAATTGTCTATCATCCCTTGTACTTGAAGTTGCTCAGAAGATGTTCTTAAAAATGCCAAAGAATTGTGGGAGGCTAGGTGGTGCAATGAATGAAGCACTGACTCCCTGGATTCAGGAGAACCTGAGTTCAAATCTGGCCTCTGACACTTTCTAGCTGTGTGACCTTGGGCAAGTAACTTAACCCCAATTGCCCTGCCTTCCCCTCCACCTCCAAAAAGCAAAAAAAAAAAAAATTCCAAAATATTGCTATATTTCTCTCAATCCCATTTTTATCTCTAGCAAAACCTTGGTATCTTTATGTCTGAGACAAAATTCAGGATATGGGAAACATTTTACTAAAAGAAGTTCCTTTATAGTGTCTTTTACTGGACAGGTATGGGGGAGAGTAGTTGGACAAACAGTAGACTTTTTGAGGGGAAGAGGAAGAGAGAGATAGGGAACCTTCCTTCTGTTATTGCAGAATTAGGTACTACCAGGTTCAGCTTCATGATTCCTAAAGGGGACAAATGGTATTCCTCTAAATTTCCCTTTACTGTCATATTTAAACCCTTCTTTTTCCTTTTTCTTTTAAATCTATACTTTCAGTCTCTTATTTGACCTATAACCTCCAAGCCTCTGTTTCCTGCTCAGCTCATTAAGTCTTGGATAGAGTCCCATTATGAGGACTACTACTTATTTCTCAAGCTCCTGATTCTTTCCTCTCAATTTGCATCTCAGTATGTCCCTTTAAGAATTCCTAGATGTCACTCAATTCTATATTCTGTTTCAAATATTTTAATAGTCTCAAAGCTTTCTCAAAGCTAAGCAAGAGAAGCTTATACCAATGTACTACACATTCCAGGATGACAGTTGACTTTCAGATCCCTATAATATTTTTCTTTGAGGTTTAGACTTTGAGGTCCCTTATAAATTTAGCTGTAGTACAACTGTCACCTGGAATTATACAGTGTCGCATCAAATTTTATTAGCATTTAACAGAAAAAGGATGTTTAACCAAGTGTCCTAGGCAATCATCTTGAGTGTCAATCACAGCAAATACATATCAACAATACAAAAAATAGAAACAGCACAACTTAGAACATATCTGTTTTGATGACTACAGGTCTGATTTTCATGGAGTACATATTATGCACATGTGTCTCAATAGTATAGGCATATCCATATTACCCAAACAAGTATGAATAGCAGCTTTAATCAAAGAAATCAAACCATCAATAGGCTGTGCAAAATATCAATGTGCACATGGCTAGAAACAAAAATTCGTAGCATTAAATGACTATAGAAACATAATGATGAATCAGAGCAAATTCAAAATAATAAAAATAAAAACATATCGTAAAGGAAGAAGTTAACATATATAGCTTATCAATTAACATATAATTACATGAAACATACATCCTACATGAATATATATTAGAATTATCATCTGGCTATATGTTGAATTTTCATCAGCTTTACCTCAGATATTTTGTGTGTTTACTAGTTGGGTAATGCTTACTTTTTTGCTTGCTAATCTCTCTGCACATATCAGTGTTAATTATTATTTATTATTAATATTACTATTATTTGCCTTTTGGATGGCAATTCAGGTTAAGTACCTTGCCCAAGGTTACTTGGTTAGGTTTTTTTTTTTTTTGTGTGTGTGTGTGTGTGTGTGTGTGTGTGTGTGTTAACTGTCTGAGGCTGGAACTGAACTCAGGTCCTCCGGGCCTGCGCTCTACTCACTGCTCCACCTAGCCACCCCCACTGTTAATTATTGATATTAGCTGATCATCATCTTTAGCAAAGTTTAGTTTAGTTTTTCTAAACTTAGACTGTAAATAGACTTGAATGAATTGACATGTTACCATATTTTATGGGGTTATATCAGCACTGTGGACCAATGAAGTATGTAGTAGAAAAGGTATCTTTGACTCAGTCCTCTCTCATTTTTCAAACTAATTATGTGTCAAGCTAGTTGTTCCACCTTCATTGGAAGAATTTTTTACTGAGCCATTGTCTAGATCATCTCTAAAATTTTCTTTCCTAATAAAAAGAAATGTTGTAATAATGCATGACATCAAGTCAAATTAATAGATATTTTTTATTTAGTATTTACGGTTTAGACTTGACCAAGTCTGATTTACTTTATATTTACTCTAATTTATTCCAATATCTTGACCTTCCCTGATCTTGGGTTTGTGTTTCAGATTATGCATCCAATATCTAAGTATTTTGTATATCTCTAAATCTAATAGCTAACATTCTTTGAGGCTTGTAAAACAGTTGAGAGATGGGTATAGAAATGTAATCTATTTATACTTGTAGCATCTCTCTATGTCTCATCTATCTATCTTCTATCTATCTATCTATCTGTCTGTCTGTCTGTCTATCTCTATCTATCTATCTAATTTGATTTTCAAAATCACTGTTTGAGGTAAATGCTATTATTTATGTTCATTTTATAGATAAGGAAATTGAGGCTAATTAATATTATGTTCAGGATCACACAGCAAATAAGTATCTGCAGTAGGATGTGAACTCAAATATACTAACTCTGAATCTAGTGTTCTACCCATTGCACACTGTTGCGTCTTGCTATCCCTAGAGGAGAGGGAGTTATCCTATCAATTTGAATAATTTTGAATTATATATGACTTTAAGATGTACATTGTCACTTGCATGGGTAAGTGTGTGTTTCAAAAGATGCTTTGAAGAATCACATATGCTCAAAAATAAAACAAATCAATCCAGTTTGATAAAAGTTATCATGGCAGCATTGTAAAAGGAAAAGTGAAAAATTTATCAAATTCTGACATTTCATACAGAAAAGGGACTTGTACTTACTATAGAGGCAGCTATTTTTAATCTAATTTTAATCTTAAAAGATTTGCATTGAAAACAGAAAAACGATTAGAGATATTTTTAATATATTTCAAGACCTGAATTCATAATCACCATTTCACTTAAAGTTCAAATGGTTATTAATAGTTAATAATTGACTTCATGACAATGATCTTATAAGGTATTGTCATATATCACAGAATCACGTTAAATGAAATTAACTTGCTATGGAGCATCCAGGACATTAAATGCAAGCTGAAAAGTATGACAATTTCTATTTTATATGATGAAATTACTATTTCTGTCCATTTCTTCCTTAACATTTTATCAAAACAATTTTTTCTTTCTTGGCCAACAACAACAACAATAAATATCTTGAACCTTTCTTCCACAAAAACTTTACTTCATTACAGTTGTCACAGAATATTGTAGGGGAGTGGGGCTGAGGTCAAATTCTGAAAGGGTTTTCAGTCTGTGCTTAGTAACAAAGAAATTGCCTTCCCAATGGGTTCATTACCTGAAGACTGGTCAACATATGATGAGTTGTTAGCGTTATCAAAATGACCCCTGCAAGGGAAAAAATACAAAGTAGTCCCCTTAGTCCTTTGTATCCTCCTCATACTTTAGAGCATGATTAATAGAGTAAGGAAAAGGGGGACAGAGAAACAAAATAAGAATAGTATTTTTAGAACATCGAAAACACTAATTAAAATTAGTACTCCTAATTTAGAATTTTTATTCACTATCCAAAGATTGAAAACACTAACCACATGCATGCTGATATTTTTTGCTGCTGTTATTACTAAAACAAGAAGACACAGATAAATTGTTATTAAAGGCAAGAACAATTCAAGTGCAGTCTCCTTAGACAGACAAATAAAAAAGCTAGTCAAACTGGTTTCATTATGCACCCCTAGATAACAAAAAATATTATTTCTTAGGGTACTTGGGCTTTTTGACTTATGATGTTCATGATGAGTGAAATTAAACAAATGTGTATAAAAATTCTTGAGAAAGAAGGAAGGTAAGATCTTTCAAATTAAATGTTTCTTTTTTACCCTCTTTTTAAAATTATTTGTTTAGTTTACATCATTCATTTCCACAAGATTTTGAGTTACAAGTTTTCTATCCATTTTCCCCCTACTCACCACACCAAAACAGCAATCCCACTGAATATCCCCTCCCCCAATCTGCTCACTCCCATATCTTTCCCCATCACCCCTCCAACTTTCCAGTACGGCATGGTGGATCTCTGTGCCGCAGTGCATGTCTATCGTATTTCCCAGATACATGTAAAACAATTATATATATATATATATATATATATGTATATATATACCATTTGATTTTAAACTTTTGAATTCCAGATTCTTTCCGTACCGCCCTCATTACCAACCCTTATTGGGAAGATAAGCAATGCAATATAGGTTGTACGTGTATACTTATGCAAAACATTTCCATAGTGGATATATTGTGAAAGACTGACTATATTTCCCTCCATCCTATCCCACCCCCACTTGTTCTATTCTCTACTTTGATCCTGTCCCTTTTCAAAAGTGGGTGCTTCCAACTTCCCTTCTCCCCAGCCTGCCCTCCCTTCCATCATCCCTCCCTCTTGTCTCCTTTCACCCTACTCTCCTGTTGGGTGAGATACCCTATTTAATGTGTATGTCATTCCCTCCCTAAGCCCAATTCAATGAGAATAAGGTTGACTCATTCCCTTTTACCTTCCTGCTCTTCCCCTCCATTGTAACAGTATTCCCTTGCCTGTTCTTTGTGAGAAAATTTATCCTATTCTGTCTGTCCCCATCTCCTCTCATTATATACCTCTCTCATTTCTTAATTTCACATTTTAAGTATCATCCCTTCCTATTAAATTCGTCCTGTGCCCTCTTTCTATGTATACCTGGACACACACACACACACATATATACATATATATATACATACACACTCACACATGTATTCATATGCCCATATACCCTCCTATACAGACATATATATGTATGTATACATACACACACATATACACTTTTCTATTTCCTTCGTCTATTCTCATACTAAAAAAGTTTCATAAGTTACAATTGTCATTTTTCCATGTAGTAATATAAGCAGTTCAACTTTGATAAGTTTGTTATGATTTCTTTTCCCTGTTTACCTTCTCATAGTTCTCTTGCTTCTTGTATTTGAATGTCAAATTTTCTATTCACCTCTGGTTTTTTCATCAAGAATGCTTGAAAGTCCTCTATCCCACTAAATTAACATATTTTCCCCTGAAACATGATACTCAGTTTTTTCTGTATAGGTGATTCTTGGTTTTAATCCTAGCTCCTTTGACCCCCGGAATATGATATTCCAACCCCTTCAAACCCTCAGTGTAGAAGTCACCAGATCCTGTGTTATCCTGATTGTGTTTCCACAACATTCAAATTGTTTCTTCTTGGCTGCTTGTAATATTTTCTCCTTGATCTGGAAACTCTGGAACCTGGCTATAATATTCCTAGGAGATTTCTTTTGGGGATCTTTTTCAGAAGTTTTTCAGTGGATTCTTTCAATCTCTTTTTTGCCCTTTGGTTCTAAAACATCAGGGAAGTTTTCCTTGAGAATTTCTTGAAGGATGATTTCTAGGTTCTTTTTTTGTTCATGGGTTTCAGATAGTCCGATAAGTTTTAAATTATCTCTCCTGGATCTATTTTCCATGTCAGTGGTTTTTCCAATGAGATATTTGACATTGCCTTTTTTTTCATTTGTTTGGATCTGTTTAATAGTATCTTGATTTCTCATAAAGTCACTAGCTTCCATTTGCTCCAAATTAATTCTGAAGGAATGATTCTCTTCAGTGAGCTTTTGAGATTCTTTAACCATCTGGTAAATTATGCTTTTTAAGGCATTCTTCTCCTCATTGCTTTTTGAGCCTCTTTTGCCATTTTTGTCAGTCTATTTTTTAAAGTGTTATTTTCTTCAGTCAGGTTGTTGACTCTCATTTCATAATTTTCTTGCATTGTTCTCCTTTCTCTTCCCAATTTTTCCTCCACTACTCCTTTTTTGTTTTCAAAATCCTTCTTAAGCTCCCCTGTGGCCTGTAACCAGCTTATTCTTTTCTTGGAAGCTTTTGGTGCAGGAGTTCTGACTTAACTGTCTTCCTCCTATTCCATGCCCAGATCCTTTTTGTCCCCAAAAAATGAATCCAAAGTCAGAGCACTGTGCTTGCCTTGCTTCCCTTGTTTGCTCATGTTGCCACTCAATTACTTGACTTTTGAGCTGTTTGTCACAGTAGAACTCTGCTATCAGAGAGGGGAGCAATTGCTGGGGTCTTCTCAGCTGCTGGAGCTATTAGTTGGCTGCCCTGTCTGAAGCTGCCACACACTGTGGCACACTGTTCATGCAGCCAGGCAGCATTCCTGTATTCCCAAATGCCAAAGTCCACACTGCACTGACCTCTCACTTTCTCCTTAGCATTTATGGATTGATAATTCTGGAAACCACCACAGCTGCTGATGATCTGAAGTCCCTCCAGCTGGTAGCTAATTGTGGCTGCCCTGAGGCTAAAACCTCTTGCTCATGCAGGGCTGGCGGGGCTCCCAGAGAGCTGCACTGGTCCCCCTGCTGGCCTGTCTTCAGCAGGAGGTTAGCTTCTCTGTGTCATTTTGTGGGTTCTGTAGCTCCAAAGTTTGTTTAGAGTTTTTACATGAATTGGAGGAGGTAGGAGCAGGAGCCCATGGAAGTCTTATTTCTACTCTGCCATTTTGACTCCACCCCCCAAAATATGTTTCAATGCTTGCTGAGTTCAATAAAAAAGGAATATGGCAAAAGAAATAAATGTTTTATATTTTTTTATAAAATAGACATCAAAGACACTGAACATATTTAATCCATTGAAAGCTTCATGCCTGCTTGTAAGGGTTATGGGATTTAAAGATCTTCCATGCCCCATTGGACTTGCTGATGTAGCAGGAAGGGGCGGAGCAAGAGGAAGCGGAAGCCAAACTAGAGTTCCTGCGGTGGCTGGCAGTGGTGGCGACGGCGGCAGCAGCAGCAGAGGCAGCGGCAGCGCGAAGCCCTTTTTGAGTTAGCCAGAATTTCTGCTAAGGTCTCCTGCTGAGGACTTCCAGGGGCCGGAGCAGCTGGGAGTGTGCTTCCCGGATGCTGGGTGGTTGCTGTGAGTGGGGAGAGGAGGACCTTTGCCTGAGGTAGCCTGTTCTGTTTTAAAGGCTTGAAAATGTGGGTGCTTTCTACTTTATCTACCTGTGCCAATGTCATAACTACTCTGATGGCTTTCACTTTCTGGTTTTGGGACTCAGTCTTTTGGTATCTTAATAAATTTTCTAGTTTATTCCCCCATATGGCAAGCATGATGTATTTTGTGATGGATAATTATATCGGCATATCTGTAATCTCCATAGGCATTGTGAATATGGCATTGCTGATACACTGCTCATTGTGGATACTTTCTTTTAGGAAAAAAAATTCAATTTTAGTTTAAAAAATTATGAAGCTTCTGTTGTTTCAAGAGCCTTTTTCATACAATATGGGCATAGTATTCTAGGAACTGAGTCAGGTTTTTTGTTTTTTTTTAAGATAGTGGTTAAGTACCAAACATGTTGAAGAGCTTCTCCCAAGTTGGTTACTTTAAGCCCAGGTGCAGACAAAACCTTGTTTCTGATATGGAAAGACCTCCAGAGGGGTAACTCAAGGCCATTTTAATATCACTGTTTGACTTTTCAGATCTCACTGATCCTCTAACTCAGACCACAGCTGACTCTACTGAGGCTCACCTAACCCATCTTCATGGGGCACTCTGTAGATACTATACAGGAAGCTTTCCTAACCATATAGCCTCTGTCTTTTTGCTTGAGAATAATATTCTTTGTATGAAAATATCCTTTGTATATGACTTGCATAACTAAACTCTAAGAGTTTTATTGTTCAGTTCAGAGACTTCCCTGGGACAAAGAGTGAAGAGCAGATACTATGCTTGCTTCACTAAAAAGGTCAGGGCAATCATTCCCTCCCACCTTCAACCTTTTCATCATTTTAAGACATTTTGTTCCCATAGACAAAGAAAAATGTCAATATATGAATTTTTATGGCCCTTGTTTCATTTTATTAAACAATATACACAAGGTTATGCTCTCCACCGTTGGTCATTTCTGATTACGGTAAGAGATGATCAAGTTTGATCACCTATTTAGGCTCCCTAAGTGCCACATGTCTCAGGACTGGAGAGGCATACTCTGAGACAAGGCACAAAATGCCCAAGGACAGAGAATTACTCCACTGGGCACAATATCTGTCCTGTCATGGTCTTCTTTTTTTAACCCTGTGCAATCAATTGTATGAGGGATCACAGCCTCACAGGAGCCTAGATTTAGAGCTAGGAGGGACATCAGGGTGCACATAGTCAACTGTGATGATTTTGTAAGTGACAAAACAGTCCTAGAAAGATTGTGACTTGCCAAAGATCACGCAGATAGTATGTGTCAGAGGTAGGGTTTGAAACTAGGTCCTTCAACTTCAGAAATAGTGCTCTTTCTACTATGATAGTTATGTGTAGATTACATGGATTCTTTTATTTCTGAGTCTTAGCATCAGACACTTACTAGCTATGTGGCATTGGGCAAATCACTTATTCTCTGTTTGCCTCAATTCCCTCGACTATAAAATGCAGAAAATAACAGCATCTACCTTTCAGGATTGTTTTGTGGTTCAAATGAGAAAAGTTTGCAAAGCACTTAGTAAAGTGTCTGACATATGGTAATTATAATATAAATGCTAGTGATGATGATGGTGGTGGTGGTGGTGGTGGTGGTGGTGGTGGTGGTGGTGATGGTGGTGATGATAAAACTGATGATGATGTCTGATCCATGTTTTTGAATCTTTGAGCACCATGATTTGTTTAAGGGTGGAGAAAACTGGGATGGTCTGGCCTATGTATAAAGGTATTAGTGATATTTCACAGTTATTACATATTGGATGCCTATAACCTATGAATGTGAAAGGGACTTTTGGTAGATTGGACCCTCTTTCAAACCTCAGGAACCTGGTACGTCAAAGATATGAGGCATGTAGATCAGAAACCATATGAGGCACATAGGCAAAAATAAGAAAATACAAGGTTGTCTGAAGATCAGAGAGAGAGAAAGAGAGAGTGAGAAAGAAAGTCTGGACTCCATGTATTTCACTAGAGAAATATTGATATTATCTTAATAACATTCATGTTGACACATCTCTTCTCATTCTTTTTTTGTTTGTTGTTTGTTTTGTTTTTTGTAAGCAATTGGGGTTAAGTAACTTGCTCATGGTTATATGGCCAGTTATTTCTGGGTGTGGTGCTAAGTATCTGAGCCTGGATCCAATCCTAGGTCATCCTGACTCTGGGGGCAGGGCTCTTACTCGCTGTGCTACCTGGCTACCCTTCTCTTCTCATTCTTAATATTCAACTACATTCATAGCATCCATAGCAATTCTCTCAGATAAGCAGGTCTCTATACACAGATACAGAAACATAGACAAGAATTATGCATCATGCCCCCAAAATTTCAGTGCAATTTTTAGCCTTAATGACTTCAGAGTGTTAAAAATTTAAGAATCCCCACCAATATTTCAAATGTTACTTATATGTTAAGGAATCTTGCTGTTTCATTAAAATTCAACACAACAACCATTGTGTCCTATAAGTAAGTATAGTCTTTTAACATTTTTGAAAACTTGAATCAGATGTTTTTCAGTGAAATATTGCATTCAATAGTTTTAAGATTTTTCAAAGGATGAGAATTTAATGCATTCATAAAAGTTTTTATATGATCTAATAAGAAAAAGTATAATTGAGATTGATTAGATGACTGAAATGGTTAGGAAGAAGAATCTCTACTGATCCACTTTATATATAAATATATAATTTTATTTTAATTTTTAAATTAAAACTAAATTTTTAAAATTAAATTTAATATTACAATTATGTGTAAAAACAATTTATCGGGGCTTCTAGGTGGCACAGTGAGTAAAGCTCTGTCCCTAGAGTCAGGAGGACCTGAGTTTGGTTCCAGCCTCAGATGCTTAACACCGACACAAAAAAACTGGCTATGTAACCTTGGGCAAGTTACTTAACCCCAATTGCCCTCCAGAAGACCAAACAATAACAACAGCAGCAGCAACAACAACGACAAAAAGCATTTATCACTCATTTTTTTTTTAATTTTGAGTTCTAAATTCTCATCCTTCTTTTTTCCCTGCCCCCTCATTGAAAAGGTAAACAATTGGATATAGGTTATATATGTGCAGTCATGCAAAACATATTTCCATATTAGTCATGTTACAAAAGAAAACACAGACCCAAAACACAAAAACAAAACAAAGAAAAATAAAGTAACAAAATAGCAGTATGCTTCACTCTGCATTCGGAATCCATAAATTCTTTCTTTGAAGGTTTGGAGCATTTTTCATCATAAGTCCTTCAGAATTCTCCTGGATCATTACATTGCAATTGATTATCATTACAATTGTGCTGAGTCTGTGTACAGCGTTTTCCCTAGTTCTAATCATTTCACCTTGCATCAGTTCACATAAGCCCTTCCAGGTTTTTTCTGGGAGTATTCTGCTTGTCATTTCTAATAACAAAATAATATTTTATCACAATTATAAACCAAAACTTCCTTGATCATCCCCCAGTTGTTGGGAATCCCCTCAATTTCCAATTCTTTGCCACCATTAAGAGTTGCTACAAATATTTTTGTACATGGAGGTCTTTTTCCTTTTCCTTTTCCTTTTTTTTTTGTTTATTTTTGGTAATCCCTTTGGGATAAAGAGTTAGACTGGGTCAAAGGATATGCAATTTTATAACCTTGGATACAATTACAAATTTCTCTACAGAATGGTTAAATCAGTTCACAACTCCACTATCAATACATTAATGTTTCAATTTTGCCAAATCCCCTCCAACACTTGTCACTTTCCTTTTCTGTCATGTTAACCATTTTGAAAGATGTTCGGTGGTACCTCAGAGTCATTTAAATGTGCATTGCTCTAAGCAATAGTGATTTTTTTTTCATATAAAGATAGATAGCTTTGATTACTTTGCCTAAAAACTGCCTGATCACATCCTTTGACCATTTATCAATTGATGAATGGTTCTTTTATAAAAAAATGATGATAAATAA
This sequence comes from Petaurus breviceps papuanus, assembly GCF_028583685.1. Lineage (NCBI taxonomy): Eukaryota > Metazoa > Chordata > Mammalia > Diprotodontia > Petauridae > Petaurus > Petaurus breviceps. Next base: position 3,068,856 of record NW_027185890.1, read on the forward strand.
ACCTTGGTTTTCTATATTTTTTGAAAAATGAGGCCTTTATCAGAGAAACTCATAAAAAATGTTGCAGTTATGATAACTAACTATATATCTTTCCATGTTATTCCTCCACTAATCCCCCTGCACTCCCCCCACACCTTTTATACCACTCTTTCTGACCTTTCAGCCTCTCCATCCAAAAAAGTATTTAGCTTATGACTACTACATCCCCCAATCTACCATTCCTTTCACCGGTGCCTACTTCTCTTATCCACTTCCTCTGCTACTTTGCTGTAGGTTAATATATATTTCTATGTGCAACTGAATGTGTATGTGTGATAGTAATGAAATATAATGATTCCCCTGTATTGGCTTGGTTTTCAAATTGATTGTTTTAAAACCCAGAGCTTGTTAATCCCACCTGTGGGATGGACTTGTTGATGTGAAAAGAGAGTCCTGAACTGGGAGGATCTGGTGATGTAGATTTGGAGAGACAAGAGAGAGGCAGAAGAACTTTTTGGAAGCAGCACACCGTGGAGGCAGAGAGAGACTGAGAGAATTGCTGGGGGCCACTTTGAATTGCCCTGGACTTTTGAGACCTGCCCCCGGAGCTGCCAAGGACTGAGGAGACATGGCTGTTTTGCTGGTACTTTGTCTGTCTGTTTTGATGTTGTTCTGCCAGATTTGTCCACTGGTGAAAGACAGTCCTTTTGTTGAAGAAGTCCTGGAACCTGGCTGTTGGCTAAGAGCTCCTGAGACTGTCCTGCAGACAGAGAGTGAATACTGTCCACTGGTGAAGGACAGTGCTGTTGTTGCAGGGGTCTGGAGACTGTCCTGCAGACAGAGTGAATACTGTCCACTGGTGAAGGACAGTGCTGTTGTTGCAGGGGTCTGGGAACCTTTCTGTTGGTTCAGAAGCCCTGAAGAAGGATTTTCTTGTATGTTTACAGAAATCCTGGGAGAGGGTTTTGCTAATGTTTTCAGGGGTTCTAGGACTGTTCTACAGACAGAGGATGAATTAATGAAGGGACTGGCAATGTATCTTGTGGCCTTGCTAAGCCTTGTCTCCCCAGGAACTAAGATTGCTGAGAACTTGCCTCTTGTCAAGATGAAGAAAAGACCTCCATTTGGGTATTAAGTGCTGTGCTTAAACTTGATGTAACTCTGGGGTAGATTCAATTGTGATCCAGGGGTGGGGAACTTTTGACCTTTTTGTGTTCTATGGCTGAACAAATGAATGTACTTTACTTATGTTTGGAAACTAATCTCCATTTGAGAAGAGGGGCTTTGTGGTGGACTAAATGAAGGTACAGCCTAGGGGTGGAATAGTATTTAGAACAGGGACTTTGTAATATTTTGAATGAATGGAAGATCCTGGGGTGGGGTAGTACTTGGAGATTGTTTAATCACACTTAGTAAATGCTGTATTTTGAATGATGTCATGTTTTGACCTTCTCTGTTCTTGGTTTGTCACTGAATAAAATGGAGAGCACCTATGCCGGTATTTTGAACCTTGGGAAGTTGCCTTTTCTTGACATTACATTACAGTATGATATTCCCCCTTTGAAGAATTTCCAATGAGAGTAAGGTTTACATGTTTGCCCCACCCACCTCTCCCATTTTCCTTCCATTGTAAAGGCTCTTTTGTAGCTTTTTATGCTAAAGAATTTACCCAATTCTACCTTTCCCTTTCCCTTCCTCCTAGTGCATTCTTCTCTCAACCCTTAATTTTATTTTTTTATATAAGCATCCCATCATAGTTAACTCAATCTCATGCCCTCTCTCTGTGTGTAGTTCTTCCAGTCCTTCCTTAAAAATGAGAAATTTTAAAGAAGTTATAAGTCTCATCTTCCCATGTAAAAAATTTAACATTATTGATACCTTTGAAGGTATTCTTCTCTTAATTACATTTTTTTAAAATCATTTGACCTTTTCTGTTTTTAAGGTATTATTTTCTTCATGATTATTTTGTGCCTTCTTTACCAAATACTCTTTTCATGATTTTTTTAATGGCTCACATTTCTTTTCCAAATTTTTCTACAGTTAGGATCATAAAAAGATTTAGTAGCTTCCATGTGCATGGAAGGCTTGGATTATGATATTATGTAGGGCAAAGGAACTAGGATTAGGAACAAGAATAATCTGTCTTTCCCAACTGAGTATAATCCTTCAAGGGAGAAAATTGATATTTAATGAATGAGAGGACTTTCAAGCATTCCTGATGAAAACTCCAGAACTGAATAGAAATTTTGACATTCAAACAAGACACAAGATAAGCAAAACAAACAAAAAAAGAGGAAACATGAAAAAGTAATCATAAGGGGATCAATAGTGTTAAATTCCTTTGTGGAAAGATGAGATATGAAAGTCCTAAGAACTTTATCATTTTTAGGGCATTTAGAAGAAGTCTGCATAAGACAGAGCAAACATTTGAGTTGATTAGGCTGGGATGATCTCCAAATTTTTCATCTTGGACCATATAGGGGGAAGATGAGTAGAAAAGCTAATGTGGTGAATTCATTCTGGATACCTGCTTTTCCCTTGTCCCTTCTCTCCCATGTTTTGGTGAACTGTTCTTGTAGGATGAACAATTCTAGTTGTGAGACATCCCTGAAATTCTTAAGATCAGACAATGTTGAATGTTGAGACAATGCACACACCAAACTCAGATACCTTTGCTTCCCCTAACTCCATTCCAGGTGATGAACTACCGCCTTATTAAATTTCTACTTTCTGAAGCCTGTCTCCTACCTTCTTGTGATGGTAGAAGAGATAAAGTTAGGAGAAGCTGATTCTGTCTCTGCCTTTTTCCTATCCAAAGAAAATTCCACCACCACCACTACCACCCATATCCCATTGCTCACTGTCCTTTCATTAGTATTACTTTGTTTTCTTTGATAAAAAAAAAATCACAGTCACTATTCTTGTGTGTGTGTGTGTGTGTGTGTGTGTGTTATTAATACTGGTGCCATCAGAATTTGAGGAAAAGGTTGTGAGACTTTATTGGAACCATTCAATTTATTTCAGCATGAATATATGAAGCCACTCATAGTGATAGTGACATTGATGATGTAAAAAACCAAAACAAAACAAAACAAACAACAAAGAATCAAAAATGGAAAGAAAAATGTAATTCAAGATTTTATTTTTTTAAATACAAAAAATAAGTAGGGATGTGGAGGGAGATACAGGTGAGCCGGACAACTTTATAACTAACATTTTGAATCAACTGTATTTTTTTTAAAGAAAGCAGTAAATGAATATTCATATACATTCCTCTTTTCTATACTTTGGACATGCAAATTTTTTTTTTAGTTTATATTTGTCAAATACAGAATAACAAGACATGAAAATATTTTTGAAAAAAAATATAAGCTTCTTGAGGGTAGAAACTTTTATACTTATCCCTGAAACATGGGTGCTTATTAAAAACTGGTTGATGAGAGGGAGGAAAGAGAGTGTAAGTGAGTTATCTTAAGCCATATAGTCATGTCAGAGACAGAACTTAAACACTAATTTTCCTAGCTCTGATGGCAGTCCTTTATATACTATGGCACAGATGGAAGTTTTGATATGGCTATCCTATCCATTGCCTTATGTTATTTCCTATTAAGTGTATTGTTTTAAGTTAGTTAAGTTAAACACATTTATCAGGTCCATCTATACCAGCTGTCAATAGAAATGGCACCTCTTATTAAAAGGGTTCTGATTTCATTCCTCTTTTTTGGTAGGAATATATGCCTTATATAAATCATTTCTTAACTTCACTATATTTCAGCTATAAATGAAGAAAATAGAATATTAGGGAAATATTTAAAATGAAAATAATGACTGAATGTGTTTGTTCTAAAATCTCCACAAATCACTTCAATATTGATAAAGAAGTAATATGAGCTTGTCAAGGTTAAGCATACTTGATATTTTTCAGTAATAGTTGAAAAATTGCTAAATATTTACATACTCATGACTAAGTATAGTGCTTATTTAAATCAAAACCTATAATAAAAAGTGCCTCATAGTGTGAAATTTGATAGTGCTTCCATGTTTTCAATATGTCTATATTTTTTTGTGCTTACTACCTTGGTGTAATATATACTAGAATTTGAAATTATAAAACGATCAAAATCCAAGATGAAAATAGAGCAAAGCTCTATTAGGGCCATGGATTATTTTAAAGACATAATGAAAATTTAATTTTATCTTTTAAATCTAATAAAAAGTGATGTTTACTTGGTGAAAAATCTAACATTTTTTTTCTGCCAATATATGTTCTTTAACATTTATTTTAATATTTTTTCTTAAGCAATTATAAATGTCTTTATATGGGCTTTAAATCTCAGTGACCTGGGTTTTCCCTGAATAGTTCATATTTCTTGTTGTTGCTGGAATATAGAGCAAACTAGAGCTGGACAACATTATGTCCAGAAATAAAAGAAAAAAACAAACCACCTAGGGTAAGTGACCCAATCTTTTCTGTTTCATCTTTCACATTTCTACTCTCAAGTGCTTTGGATTTATGAAAATGACTAAAATGATTGGTGCAGGTAACCAAGGTCCATGGAAGGGGGTCACTTTTCATTTAGATCCACTGAGAAGTCAGGAATGACTCCCGCTGGGAATACATAAGGCCCTAACTTGCTCATGATATGTCTGAGTGGACTTGATTAGGAATCTATGCCCGGGCTTCCTGAAGTTCAACCTCCCCAGTAGTACAACCAATCAAAATCAGTCGAAATTCTTAGAGAGGAAAGGAAAAACACATAATAAGAAGAATAAAATGTAATCAGAGTCAATTTACCCTATCAGCCCTCCTACATTATTTTTTTTTTCAAAATTCTCACACCATTGGAATCTCATTCGTCTACAGACTAATGTTTATTTCAAAGATACATTACTTATACTCTGTGTAGTGGAAAGTTGAAACTCCTTACCTTCTCAAAAAAGTCACTGGGGCTCACATCTGATTTAAGACTTGGAGGAGATTGCTTTGATCTATTTTGTTAATAAAAATGAAATGATCTTCAACATAATTATCTTTTACATCGAAAGAGAACACACACACAAACCCATACAATAATCAACCAGAACCTAATGATTAGAAAAACAATGAATCACAAAGGATATTTTTAACCTCAAAAGAGTAAAAATTATTGGCAACAATATCTAAGTATTTTAAAACTAATATGTTTTAGAAATATCCCTCTTCTACTGAAATAATCTTCCAATGTTTCATTGTAGCCACAAAAAAACCCAACATTAACAATCCCTGTGGAATGCAGGCAAACAGTTAGAAAGCCTTTAAGCCAAAGCCCACAGATGAGACTTCCAGATACCTAAGAATGAAACTCACCAAGTTTAGACTTTGGCTTATTACTAGAAAGTCTGATATAAGGTCATTTTGTTGTTATTTTTTCTCCCAAAACAACTCATGAATCTATTTACCAAGATATGAAAGCACTGTGATGAGATCTTTAGAGAGACTATGAAAACTAATGAAATCTTACATCTTTTGACATACTAGAAAAGAAATTTCCCTGATTTTAAGATGTAGAATATATGAACCTAAACAAAAACATTTTTATTTTTGAGTCCATCAATGAATTGATAAGTTTTCTATATCCAATTCTTCCAAAGTCTTACAGTCCAATCTCTTTATAACATTTTAAAATCAAAACTCTCTCCCCATGACTCTACTGAAATTACTCTATGAAACATCAATGATGACTTCCTAGTCACCAAAACCCATTGTGTTTTTTTCATTCTCCTTGATATCTCTGCAGCTTTCAGGACTATTGGCACACCTTCCTTACATATATTGTTCCCTTCCTCAGCATCCAAAATTCAAATCTTTTTATTTTATTCAACTTCTCTAATTACTCCCATGTATTATAATTATCTTTCTCACTCCTTAATGTTGGGTGTTCTCCAAGGTTCTCTATTTAGCTCTCCCCTCAATAAGCCATTTCATTGACTTTCATAGATTCCAATATCACTTCCATTTTGATGACACCCAGTTCAGTCTCTCAATGCCTGACCTCTCTTATGAATCCCCAATTTACTTCTCCAGTGGACTAAACATAAGTCTTTGGTCTGTCTCAAGGGAACCTCACACTCATAACATTGAATAACAATGTTATTATTTTTCATAAATGAAATTGCTATTTCTTCATTTTCATTATTTCTGTCAATTGCAAGTCAAGTTAAGAAACATTTTTTAAGCTCTTTACCATTTTCCAGGTACCATATTTAGTAAGGGGGATACAATATATGGGAAAAGAAAAGCAGTCTCTTTTCTTAAGTAGTTTCAATTCTAATGAGGAAGACAATATGCAAAAGAGAGCTGAACAGCTTCGGCATAGAGAGTGAAATAAAAATGCACACATGCAGGGTGGCAGGATGCATGTGATACAAATCCAGAAAGTTAGAAGCATAGGTAGGAGGAGAATGAATACTCTGGCTCTGCCACTCAACAGTCTCCCACATTTGAAATCCGGGTGTTATTTTCAAGATTTCCTAGACACACCCTTGCTTCTCATTATAGAGACCCATTACAAAGAACTGTCATCCTCATGATGGAAAATGCTGTCCACCTCTGGAGAAAGAACTATGGAGTCTGAATGCAGATCAAAACATACTATTTTCACTTTTTTGTTGTAGGTTTCTTGTAGTTTTTTTTCTTCTTTTTCCCTTTTCTTCTGATTCTTCTTTCAGAACCTTACTAATGAGGAAATGTGTTTAATATGATTGTACATTTATAACTTAGATTGCATGCTGTCTTGGAGAGAGGGAGGGGAGGAAGAAAGAAAATATTGGAACTCAAAATTTGCAAAAGTGAATGTTGAAAACTATTTTTGCATGTAACTTAAAAAAATAAAATACTATTAAGTGGAAAAAACAGCAACAAAGTACTGTCATCTTTACATTGCTAGGACACAGACAGCTAAGAGATATATTGGAATGAGCACTAACTATTGAGTGATACAGCTTGGGTTCAAATCCTACTTTTATTATTTGTGTGATATTGAACAAGTCATTAAATTTCCCTAGACATCAGTTTCTTCAAATGCAAATGTTAAGTTCATATTCAACTAGATAGTTTCTGAAGTCCATTCCAGGTTTAAATCTGTGCTCCATTATTAGTAATGCTATAATTTATTGACTGATATTTATATTCTAGTTATTTGGAATGCGATGCATTATACCTCACTCTTCCTCCACTTCAGCTTGAAGCATAGGTGGTCTGTAAAGATGCATACTGATTGGACTAAGGAGGCAAATCTCTCTCTCTTCTCTCTCTCTCTCTCTCTCTCTCTCTCTCTCTCTCTCTCTCTCTCTCTCTCTCT
>NW_027185890.1:3076184-3174695 GCF_028583685.1 Petaurus breviceps papuanus
TCTCTCTCTCTCTCTCTCTCTCTCTCTCTCTCTCTCTCTCTCTCTCTTTCACTCTCTCTCTCATGCATGTCATGTGCATAAGCAGAACATGAGAGAGGATTCAAAATATGTAACAATACATTTTCATTTCAAGAAAGCTCTTATGACAAAAAATACATGTTGTGTTGAGAACTAGCCATTTTTTCTTTGCTTCCTTGTAAGTTTTCTTTTGCTCTCTGCTGCTCACTATTTTACTTTGTTCTCCCCTCTTCCCCCCAAGAAGGTGACAATTAAGTTTGGATATGTTTCTCTAGGTGTATATATATACTCTTCTATACCTCCCTCTTATCTATTCCCTCCCCCTCCCCTCTAAAGCTCCCTCCCTTGTCCTCTCCCCCCTCCCTAAGCCCCTACCATTTTATTTCTTCTGAATTTAGAAGACATTTGTACTCTTCTAAATATATATTTATTGTTCCTTCTTTAACCCATTCCTGATGAAAGGTCACCAGAATTACAAGCCCTCCTCCCCATATAAGTGTTCTGTATTGATTCTTGCTCTTGCACCTCATCTGTAAAAAGTAATTACTCTTTTTAGGTGTTTTTAAATGGTTTCATTTTAAAATTCACAACATACTCAGGTTTACCCCAATCTTTCTTATCAGCTAGTCAATTGTGAATAAGAATCTTAGATCTACATTTTACATATATAAAAAAAATAAATTGTCTGTCCTTATTGAATTCCTTATAATCAGTCTTTGATATGTAGCTTATATGTCTCTTGACTTTTGTATGTCAAATCTTGTATTAAATTTAGTTTAGGTTTTTTTTTAGCAAAGTATTGAAACTCTGAGAGTTGATCAAATGTCCATTTTTTTTCATTCAGGATTATGATGAACTTTGCTGGGCATGATATTTTTTATTGGATCCCCAGTTCTTTTGCTCTTGTAATATATAGTATTCCAGGGGAAGCTAGGTGGTACAGTGAATAGAGCAACGGCCCTGGAATCAGGAGGACCTGAGTTCAAATTTGACCTCAGACACTTAACACACTGAAAAAAAACTAGCCATATGATCTTGGGCAAATCACTTCACCCCAATTGCACTACCTTCCCCCTCCAAAAAAAAGCAACAAAACAGTATGTATGCATATATATAATATTATCCCAAGACCTACAATCCTTTAATGTATCTGCTGAGAAGTCTTCTGTGATTTTAATTGTCGAATCATCACATTTAAATTGCTTTATTTTTGTTACTTTTAATATTTTTTTTCCCTTGAGCTTGGGGTTTTATAATTTACCTATGATATTCTTATGAGTTTTCCTCATAGGATTGCTTTTAAGCAGTGGTTTATTATTGTTTTTTTTTTTCTCATTTCTTCTTTCTGCCCTTGTTCTAATGCTTCAGAAATTTTTTTTCAATTATTTCTTCTATTATTGTATCAAGATTCTTTTTTTATCATAACTGTCAATTCAATTATTTTTGTTTTCTCTTCTTTATTCTCCAAATCTGTTGTTTTTCTTATGTTTCACTTCTTATTTTTCATTATTTGTGTTTTGTTTAATTATATGTTGATCTCTTATAACTTAACTGGCTTCAGCTTGCCCAATTCTAATTTTAAAGGTCTTCATTTCTTCCTTAAGATTCTGGAACTTCTTTTCTAATTGGTTGACTTTGCTTTCATAATCTTGTTTTTCTTGGATTATTCATTTTTTAAAGTTTTCCTCCATCTCTGTCATTTGATTTTTAAAGTCTCTTTAAAGACTTTTTAAAGGCTTTATCTTTTATAAATTCTTTTTGGGCATGTGACCATTTTATATTATTCTTTGGAGGCTCTCTTCAATATCCTCCTCTGAAGATGAACACTGGTCTTTCCTGTTCTCCTAATAGCTTTCTATGGTTGGATTCTTTCTCCTTTACCTGTGCATTATTTATGATAATGGCTTAATTTTTGTGATCACCTCTTGGCCTGTGGTATAAGGGATGATACCTGTTGTGCCAGACCTTCAGTTCTCCCCTCTATTCTGGAACCAAAGCTAAACCTCCACCCTCCTGTAAGTGCCCACAGCTAGGGATTTTCTGCCCCATTGCTTCTGCACTCATTGGACACATGCTGCTTCCTTCTCATCCCCACTGCTCTTTGCAGCACAGCTGGCTTTGGTGTTCCTGTTTGGCAGAGGTTCCCTTGATCTTTCAGACTCAAACACCCAACTCCCCTCACTATCCTGGGGGTAAAAGTCCCTGTGATTGGGGTCAAGGCATCCCCTCAAATTGACTAACCCTGGGGTTTCCCACTTTTGTAAGCAGCTTGCTGCTTGTTGTTAAAGCAGACCCTAGCCTGGAGGTGTTTACACTTCTTGGGGACCAAATCTTTTCTTGAAATTTTTCTCAGGAGAAGATCTTCTCAATCTTGATCTTCTCAAATTGTCCCAAGAAGACACAAGTACTTGGGGGGCGGAGCCAAGATGGCTGAGTAGAAGCACGACCTTCCTGCGGCTCCAGCTTCCACCCTCCCCAATCCATGGAAAAAGGGGACTCTAAACAAACTTTGGAGCTGCAGAACCCACAAAATGACACAGAGAAGCTAACCTCCCGCTGAGGACAGCCTGGCAGGCCGGCAGGAATCGGCCAGCACAGAGCTCTGGGAGCCAAGCACAGGCCCACACCTAGGCTTTAGCCCCAGGGCAGGCCTGACCAGCCACCAGCCAGAGAGACTCCAGATCAGCAGCAGCTGTGGCCGATTCCAGATTTATCAATACATAGATGCAAAGGACAAGATGAGAGGCCAGTGCAGCCTGGACTTTGGGACCCAGTAAGTGGGAGTGCTTGGCTTTTACCCCCGGGACGAGAAAACCCTGAGACACCAGCAGAGCCTGCCAGCACCACGTGGCTGCTTCGGCTCCTGGCCTGCAGAGTGTAGGGGGACCAAGCACCAGTCTGAGGGGTAATTGCTCTTGCTTTAACCTGCTTGGATCTGGATTGCAGTCTAGGGTGAAGGTCCTGGGGTGTGTGTCCAGCTTGCCAGAGCATGTGGAGACCTCAGAGAGGGCACCCATCTAATACCTCCGGCAGCTGAGAAAACCCCAGTGTTTGGGACGAAAACTCCCCTGTCTGGTGGCAGAGTCCTACTGTGGCAAAAAGCCCAAAAGTCAAATCATTGAGTGGCAAAATGAGCAGTCAAAGGAAACAAAGCAGACAGAAGATTCCAACATTACACTCCTATTTTGGGGATAAGAAGGAGCAAGGCATGGAACAGGAGGAAAACAGTGAAGTCAGAACTCCTGCACCAAAAGCTTCAAAGGACAACACAAGCTGGTTACAGGCCATAGAGGACCTTAAGAAGCAGATAAGAGAAGTGGAGGAAAAACTGGGAAGAGAAATGAGAACAATGCAAGAAAATTACGAAATGAGAGTCAACAGCCTGACTGAAGGAAATAATACCTTAAAAAACAGACACTCAAATGGCAAAGGAGGCTCAAAAAGGCAATGAGGAGAAGAATGCCTTAAAAAGTCGAATTTGCCAGATGGAAAAAGAATCTCAAAAGCTCACTGAGGAGAATCATTGCTTCAGAATTAGACTGGAGCAAATGGAAGCTAATGACTTTATGAGAAATCAAGATGCTGTTAAACAGATCCAAACAAATGAAAGAATGGAAGTCAATGTGAAATATCTCATGTGAAAAACCACTGACCTGGAAAATAGATCCAGGAGAGATAATTTAAAAATTATTGGACTGCCTGAGAGCCATGACCAAAGTAAGAGCCTGGAAAGCATCCTCCAGGAAGTTCTTAAAGAAAACTGCCCTGATGTTTTAGAACGAGAGCGCATAATAGAGGTTGAAAGAATCCACCGATCACCTCCTGAAAAAGATCCCAAAAACAAAACTCCTAGGAATATTATAGCCAGGTTCTGGAATTCCCAGATTAAGGAGAGAATATTACAAGCAGCCAGGAAGAAACAATTTGAATATTGTGGAAACACAATCAGGATAACCCAGGATCTGGCAGCTTCTACACTGGGGGATCGAAGGGCCTGGAATGTGATATTCCAGAGGTCAAGGTAGCTGGGATTAAAACCAAGAGTCACCTACAGCAAAACTGAGTATCATGTTTCAGGGGAAAATATGGTCATTCAGTGGAATACAGGACTTTCAAGCATTCTTGCTGAAAAAAACAGAGTTGAATAGAAAATTTGACATTCAGATACAAGAAGCAAGAGAAGCATGAGAAGGTAAACAGGGAAAAGAAATCATAAAGAACTTATCAAAGTTGAACTATTTTTTTTTAAGCAATCAGGGTTGAGTGGCTTGTTCAGGGTTACATGGCCAGTTGTTGTTTCTGGGTGTGGTGCTGGGTGTCTGGGCCTGGATTTGATCTGGGTCATCCCAACACTGGAGCTGGTGCTTTTGCTCGCTGAGCCACCTGGCCAAAGTTGAACTATTAACATTCCTACATGGAAAAACAATAATTGTAGCTTATGAAACTTTTCTCAGTAGTTGAAGGGATTATATATATATATATATATATATATATGTGTGTGTGTGTGTGTGTGTGTGTGTGTGTATGTCTTTATATGAGGGTATGCGGGCATATGAATACATATGTGAATGTGTGTATGTACGTTTACAGGTATACATAGATAGAGGGCACGGGACCAATTTAATAGGAAGGGATGATACTTAAAAGGTGGAATTAAGAGGTGAGAGGAATATAATGAGAGGAGATGGGGAGAGACAGAGTGGGGAAAACTATCTCATACAGAAGAGGCAAGGGAAAATGGTTACAATGGAGGGGAAGAATAGGAAGGCAAAAGGGAATAGGTCAACCTTATTCCTATTGAATCTGGCTTGAGGAGGGAGGGAAATACACACTAAATAGGGGATCTCACCCTCCAGGAGAATAGGGGGGGAAGGGGATGTGAGGGGGGATAATGAGGGGAGGGAAGTTGGAAGCACCCACTTTTGAAAAGGGACAGGATCAAAGTAGTGAATAGAACAAGTGGGAGGTGGGATAGGAGGGAGGGAAATATAGTTAGTCTTTTACAACACATCTACTTTGTTATTGTTTTGCATTAGCCGCACATGTACAACCTATACTGAACTGCTTGTCTCCCCAGTGGGGATGGGTGGCAGGGGGGGAAGGGAATGCATCTGGAATTGAAAGTTTTAAAATCAAATATTCAAATATATATATATATATATATATATATATATATATATATATATATATGTGTATGTGTGTGTGTGTGTGTGTGTGTGTGTGTGTGTATATATATATATATATACAAATTAAAAAAAGACACAAGTACTTCTATTTTTATTTATTTTTACCTGTACTTTTTTCACACTGAGGCATTACTTTATTCCTTTTGTGGGGAGAAATCTTGAGAGTTTGGAATTTTCTGACCACTCCATTTTCCCACAATTCTCTCCTTCTCCAGTCTTCTTTCGGAAACATGTCTAGTAATCAGGTCAGAATATTGTGAAAGAAGGACAGCAACTCATATGTTCATGTTCTTCAGGAATCAACTGAGTCTGAGAGGCCACAATTACCCAAATGCCCATGACTTGGACTCTTTATGCCTTAGGAGTGGATAAAGCTGAAAACCAGAGATAATCAGTTCCTATAGACAGTTTTGTTTCCTTTGCATAAAAATTAATTCCTAAAGACTGGTGAAAGAGGAGAACCCTGAAAGTGAAGTCTTTCCATTTTGTTCATTAGGGCAGTGCAGGTGGGGTGGGCAGAGTACATTGGGTGAACTTGCACATATCAGTCTTATCATACCATGAGTTGATAATAACCAATAGCTCAAGATCTCCCAGCAAAAAGACTATTTTACATTAAAAAGTTTGCAATGGTAAAGCTTTGCTACCTCTCTGGTGACAGTATTTTTGAACATGTAGGTTGTGTGACCCTCAAAAACCACCTAAACATTTTAGTACTCCAAGGAAACTCTCTTGGTTTTAATACTTTAATGTTTCATCATTCCTATTTCACTAGTTGTTTTTTTTTAAGCAATTGGGTTTAAGTAACTTGCCCAAGGTTACTAGGCCAGTTTTTTTTTGTGTGTGTGTGTGTGGGTGTTAGGTATCTGAGGCTGGAGCCGATCCTGGATCCTCCCAACTCCAGGCTGGTGCTCTTACTGAGCCACCTAGCTCCCCCCTATTTCACTAGTTCTGTGCATAATCTAAAGCTCAGTTTTGGACCTCCTGTCTTTTTGCATTTTTTTTTTTTTGCTTATTGGAGGGCAATTGGGGTTAAGTAACTTGCCCAAGCTTATACAGCTAGTTTTTGTGTGTCGGTGTTAAATGTCTGAGGGCGGAACCGAACTCGGATCCTCCTGACTCCAGGGCCAGTGCTTTATTCACTCTGCCACCTTGTCACCCCCTTGCATTTTCTTAATGGTGATCTCATTAACTCCTATATATTTAATTACCATCTCCATTATGAGTCATAGATCTAAATGCCAAAGGCTTACTATTGTCTTTAGGATCAAACATGACCTCAGTTTTACTTATAAATATCTTTACAACTTATCTACAGCCCCTTTCTAACATTGTTATATATAACTCCCCTTAATTTACCCTATGTGCCAATCAGACTTACCTTCTAGCAAGTATTGCTTCCACATGAATATATGTATTTTTAAGTGGCTATTGCCTTATTCCTAGAATATTCTTCATCCTTACATCTCCCTCCTAGAATTACTTACTTCTTTCACAATTTAACTCACACATAACCTGCATGAAGTCTTTCCTGATCACCCTAGCTGTTAATGCTGCCCCCTCCAAAACTACCTTGAGATAATATCTGGAAAGTGTTGAACTGAGTACCTGGCACATCCTAGAGGTTTAATAAATGTTTTTTTCTCCCTTGTATTTACTTTGTATATAGTGTTTATTTACTTATATGTACATATATTGTATCTATCTTGCAATAGCATTTAAACTCCTTGAGGGTAGCAACTATTTTGATTTTGTTTCTGTGTTACCAGCGGTTAGCAATGTCTGGCAAATAGTAGAAGGTTAATAAATACTTTTTTGCTTGATTGATCCAGGTCCTAGAGATAAAAACATTCAGGATTTGGAGAAAGAGCTATATCCGGGTGTTACACATCTGAAGGAAAGAGAAATTGCTGAGTGATAGTAGTTGAGAGCAAATCTAAGTATCAAAGTGGAAAGATTAGGTTAACATCTAATTTCAATTCAATGTATTATTTTCAAACTACAATCCCCCAAGTCCTACTTTGATCTCCTCCAATTAACAGAAAGGGTAAAAATTATACAATTCCACACTCAGTTCTGGTTCTAGTTAGAAGCTAAGTACAAAACAGATTTTTCATTCAAAAACTAGTCAACTGTTCAGATTAATGGATACAAAAACTCTAGGACATCTGCTATCTTTCCTGAAAGCATTATATGCTGGTACAAGACAGGAGGGAATCTGTTTCACTTTCCATGTCACAGATGTAGGTCTCAAAATCTGCATCCTAGTTTCTATCTTCTCTGTTTTTGGAGATCATTTACTCACCTCTTTTTTCTACACACGGGATAGCAATGCCTATCTATCCTGCGATGGGGATGGATGAATGAACGTCTTTGTTCTGGATGGTCATTTCCCCTTCCTCAATGTCAAAATTCTTTATCATGATTTCTCCTTTCAGTGTTCTTCTTTTTTGAATTCCCTGCTCATATGTCATTACTCACAGGGGCATACTAAATTAGAGCATACATGTCACTGATGACCATTATATACCTGCCACAATTTCATCATGAGTTTCTAAGGTCAAAAATTTCATGAAATTTAAAAAATTGTATTTTAATATAACAAAGCACTTTACATGCATATGTGTCTGTTTAACATACATATGTTGAGAGAGAGTTCTTTCTTTTCTAAGCACTCAAACTATCACTGATTTATCTTGAGCAGATTTAATTAGTTTTCTAGATATAATTGATGCCATTTGCCCCAGAGTTTATCTCATATTTTGCTTTCTTGGCTGACAAATGTTAGTTGCTAAAGTGGTGAGTTCAGCACTTTTTGGGAGTGCTCAGAACCAATAAAAGAGTTGAAGGCTTGATGTCAAGCTCCTCAGACTTATTTAATCACCATGAGTGGAAAGGAAGACAGATTTTGATTAAGAATAGCTGGACCGATCAATAAAGTCCTTGAACTTGCATAAGTCACTACTGGCCACTCTTCAATAACATTGATAGCCTGTGTCTAGAAAAGGCAAGTCTTTACACTCCTGAGGCAAATAAATAACCAAACAAAAACAACTTTTATTTGTATTATCTGAGGGTGATATTAGAATCCCACAAATTCTATAATATTCACTTTTTTTGTGTGATTGCCATACTTGCAAAATTCCATTCAATGTACACATAATAGAAGACACAGGGGCAGCTCAGTGGGGATAAAGAATCACCATTGCCAATGATCCCATTCTTGAAAGAGTAGTCAAAGATCAAGGAGGTGGAGAGAATGGAGAGGGTCAAGGTGAAGGTATATGACTAGAAAATCCCCAAAATCCATTGGATAGCCGACTTAAACAAACAAAAAAATACTTTCATTGATTAAGCATAGATTGAATAAGGAGGAAAAAATGACAGGGGCTGGAAATTATGTCCTAAAGTCATTGTTTAACTCAGCATGACATATTCAATCTGCCGAGCCCGAAGGAAGGCCAAAGACAGGCACTCATGGTCTCCACACCACGCTGGATCCTCATGAGAACAAAATCGAAAAGTTTCACTTGATCAACTCACAGCCTGGAGCTACTGTTCTCCCTCTGTCTTGTGTTAGCAGAACAATGCAAGGCAGCAGGCCTAGGGCTGTCCCGCATAATAATTATAGGTATCCCACAGGCAAAGCTGTTGTTGCTTTTAAGACTTGACAGAATGTGTCTTGTAGGCATGACCTAGCAGATGGGGACTTTTTTCTTTCATCTTTTTCCCAAAAGCCACCTAGGAGAAATATATAAAGCATCTTGATAAGGGATATATTTTCTCCTATAGGGGTAAGTTGATTGCTATAAGCTGCTCTTCTTGTTCATTCAACCTAAAAATAATTGTAAGGACCATAGTGGAAAGTAGTCAAGTATAGCAACAGAGGCAGGGAGAGACCTTTTGCTCCATCCTGCTAATTTGTGTCACCTACTGCACTGCCTTATGTATTGATGGTAGGGGGAAAAAATGAAGCAGAAAATTAAGTCTGAAAGGAGTTTTTGTCCTGCTGTCACTCTGTACAACATTTAGTTCAGTTGACATGACACTGTGCCTTTTGTTACATAAAACTGTCACATTGTCCCCTTCTGGTTAGCTGCCGTTGCTGGCCAAATCAATAATGTCTGTCAAAACTGTCAAATACTGAAAAGATCCTATGATACACTGGCTACAGTAGATGATATTTTTAACTATCATTAAAAATGCAACCAGACGGAACTGCCAAATATACACTGCCGATGAAGACGCGCTCTGATTTGTAAGTGAGATGACTGACTTGAAAATGATGTCTTCTGGTATGCATCCTGGATGTTTGTGCTTATTTTATACCCTATTTGTACTGTGCAATGGCATTGAATGTATTTTTTTAAGGGGGAAGCTATTTTCATATGGTTTAATTTTAGGGAATGAGGAATTAGAATGTGTAAGCCACCTGGTAATGAAATAATACCACCTTTTCATTTCTTTCTCAGTCTTTGCCAATGAAATTAGGTTGGTTTACACGTTTAACATCTTTTCACTTTTTTTAATATATGAGTTTAATTGCAAATGATATAAAACTAGGAGGAAACAGTGAGAAGGGAGAGCAGTGTTTCCCATTGCCATTCTAGAACACATTTTAATCAATCTGAAGAAGTTTAAAACTATTAAACTCTGATAAATGACTTCTTTTCTTTTTCTTCCTTTTTAAATTCTGATCCTCTCAAGTCTCACACCTTTCCTCAAATTCCCAGAGTACACTCCTTGAACTGCCAATAGTCATTCTCCTAAAGCTGTATAAAATATAGCAGTTTGTGGTAGAGATTTAAAATATATTTGTCTGAATATGTATGTGTGTTTATATGTATATATGCGTAAATACACATATGTATATATACATATAAATAGATGTATACACACATGTGTGTCTATACACATAGGTATGTAAGTATGTGTGCATATATGTACACATATACATATATGCAGCAATTTTTGCTCTCTTATCTTGAAAGAACTTGGCAGAATTATACACACACACATATAGTTTCTATATATCTATATCACATATATGTTATCTCCCCCCTCTTCCTCCAGTAGAATGTAAGTCCCTTGAAAACAGGGAGTACTTAATTTTTGCCTTTTGCAAGTAAGGTGAATTTAATGCATAAAATGGACTTGTTATTATTCCTTAGAGTTCAGTTTCCCAGGATCCATAGCCGTAACAATCTCTTGTTCCCAAGTGTTAGATATGAGTTCCCACAGTTATGGTTCAAAACATCACCATGCTTCTGCAGCATTATATAATAACAAATAATATAACATCCACTATGACTATGCAGTGAGGTACAGGGATGGGGTGATGTAAATGTGTGAGGCTATTGCTGGCAATATATCTTCTTTGTCTGTTGACCCTATAAAGTAGGTGGACAGTGGGCAGTGAATACGGAAACTTAGGGTTGAATAAGCAAATGCTGTGTGTGCCTCAACTGGCCCCCATTGATACTTGAGGGGATTTAGAGGATACACTAGTTGTGCCTGTCTCAACTGACCCCATCGAGACGTAGGAGTAGTTGCCTCTCACTTCTTGCCAGCCCCTGTGAGAAGGGTGATTAGGGAATGCTATAGGAGTTTGTTCCTCCCATTATCAGCAATCCTCTTCTGAAAAAACTAGACTAGACTAGAACAAAGATTATTAATTTAGTGTCTTAGTGTCTTTCTTGTCTAACTAGATCAAGAGTAAACCTGGGCTAGCATCTATCCTGTGTGCTGCATTTATTTGTCTTACACGTTTATATCCCCAGTGTCCAGTACAATGCCTTGCATTTTAAAAATCTATACAAAAGTCAATTGGTATGCATATATATATGTTACATATATATTATGTGTGTGTATATATATATATGATATATTATGTATATATACATAGGAAACTCCCAATATATAATCTCCCCCATGGATAAAGATCAGCAACTTGTCTGTCATGTTTAAGTCTCAGAGAATTATCTGGGGGCACTGAGAGGTTGAGTGACTTGTCCATGGCCACTTAGCTATTAAACATCTCAGACACGTTTTGAACTCAGGTCTTTCTGATTTTAAATATAGAATTGTATCCATTGTGTGACCTACTATCTCTCCTACTCCCATGTAAGTTTGGAGAAGTATTGTGGCATAATGGATAAAGGGTTTTAGAAGCAAACGTTTAAGTACAAGTTCTGCCTTTTGACGGATACTATTTGTATGACTGTGGGTAAATCATTTAACTTCACAGGAAACTCCCAATGACTGTATTTTATACAGTAATGTTGCAAAAATGCATTTAGTTTCCCCATCCAAGTTGTCATTCTCCTGAAGTCACATGTCTGGCCCACATTCAATGTGGGCCTTGTTCTAAATGATAGAATGAAACAGGGTCTGTTTTCAAGAATCTTACCTCCTACTTGAGGGATACAATAGGGACATAACTAAATAAAATTTTAATGATAAGGGTCTGCATAGGAGATGCCATTTGGACTTTGCCTTGAAGACAGCAAAGATCTCTAAGAGGCACCAGAAAGGAATAAATTAATTAATTGTAGGCATTGGGACAGCTTGTGTAAAGGTGCAGAGGGGAAATTAAATTGTATAGCTTATTAATATTAATAATAAAACATTTATATAGCACTTAGGTGTTTGTAAATGCTTTCTTCCCAATAGGCTTGTAAGGTAGCTAGTGCTAGTTGTTATTATTCTCATTTCATGGATGATTGAGGCAACTGGGTTTCAGTATGAAATGCTGAAGCTCACTTACACAGCTAGCAAATGTACAATCAAGCTTAATCAAGGTGTCTGACTCACCTCACTGCTCTTTAAAAAAAAATTCTTGATTTTTTTTTCTGATGTCATTTCCCTTTTTAATTTCCCACCTTGGTAGCACCCCTTCTTAGGCTAAAAAAAAAATACTGTTATGCAAAAAAAAGAAAAAAATTCACACATTGACTGTGTTTCACAGTTATGTGCCTCGTTCCGCACAGAATAAACTGTTACCTTTCTACTGAGAGGAAGAAGGTGTGTTTCATTATTTTTAAATCAAATTTAAATCAATGACTTGATCTAAACTCTGATTTCAGTGTTCTTTTTCTTTCCGTTATATGGATTGTTGTGTTTGTTCATTTGTTTTGCTCTGGATCAGGTCAGACTATTCTTCAGACAGTCAGTAAATAAACATTTATTAAGGATTTACTAAGTGACAGTGTGTTAAACACTAGAGATACAAAAAAGGCAAGAAATGTTTCCTTCCCTCAAAGAACTCACGTTCTAATAGGGACATTTTATTATATTTTCATGATGTTTTCAATTGTGTCTGACTCTTCATGACCCCATTTGGAGTTTTCTTGACAGATACTGAAGTGGTTTGCCATTTCCTTCTCCAGCTCATTTTACAGATGAGGAATTGAGGGGAATAGGGTTGTGAATTGCACAGGGTCCTATAATCAGTTGTAAGCACAAGCAGGAGGGATTTTTGTTGTTTTCCTTTTGGAGTTCGGTTTCTCAGGCTCAGGATAAACTGTAAACATCTGAAAGATTAATCTCCTTTGAATCCTGATAATTCACATCTCTGCTAAGTCAAGTAGGTTTCAGTGCCTCCTGGCTCTAAGCCAATCAGGTCATACTGTGTCTTTATTATATATTCTGGGAGGTTGGCATTTTGCTTTGAAGGTTCGCTCATAAGAAGGATCCTTTGGTTTCCTGGTCGAGACTCTGAGTAGCCTTATGCTCAGAACTTCCTCCTGGCCCCCCCCCCACCTCCTCCCAATGTTCAGATGTCTGTGCACCCTAGATCCAGTGATATATGTAAAATGTATAGCAGTATTGCTATGTTCTTAGCCCTCTCTGTTGATCTTTGTGCTATCTGCTTGTATTTTCTCCAGGCTCAGGGTGGTGACCTTTCCCTTGAACTAATGAATGTAATGTTGTTAACCCCTTTAAAAACTACCTTTCCTTTAAAAGCAGATCAAAGAAACTGTACTAGCAGGCCATCCTGGGTGTGCTAGGGTGCTTGCTATTGTACTAGTAATAGGCCTGAGGCCAGATATGAAATCACAAAGATGATTCTTCCTGATTTTAGGCTTGGCAATCTGTCCACTGTAACTGTAGCTGCCCCTAATGGAGGAAATAACATGCAATAAGTAGATACATATGAATATAAACAGAGGAGCTCAGATTCAACCTAGCTGAGATTCAATCTGGCCGCTTGCCAATACAAGTGACACAAATGCTCAGGTCCCTTAAGAGTCTACCCAATATGGTGGATCTTTAAAAAAAATTTTATTTTTCTTTATCTGAAAGAAGGCTTCAGTCAAACTCATTCAGGTAGAACTCAGCATCTTGATATTTTGGGGTCCAAAGCAACCCTAAACCCCAACATTTTAAACCCCAACATTTTGGTTCTCTGACACCAGGAAGACTGTTAATCTAAAGTTCTTCTCCAGTCAAGACTGAAAGGTATGTAAGTCTCCCCCTCTCCCTATGCCCTTCTCGTACTCCAAGAACCTTGGAAGTGCTTTTCTGACCTGACCTTTAAGGTCCCATTAGGTCAGACAGCTAGGAGACTGTCCCACACTCAGCATGACATTTTTGGGTTTCAGTTTAGTGGTTATGTTCAAGGCCAAGAACCTGGTCACATCTTCTGAAGTATAGAGGACAAAGATGGATGCCCCATCTGGAAATGTATGCCCAATTTTTTCAAATCTCTAGGTGCTAGGGAATTGAGAAAACTTCAGGTTCCTTTTGGTGTTTTTTTTTTTTTTGTCTTGTTTTGTCTTGTTTGTTTCTTGAAGCATTCTCCTAAATCCTCTTTTAATGAGGAAGAGATTTCCAGCACCCATGCCTATAATGGGTTTTCAATTCACAAAAATCTGCCTTTGGGCTGTCTTTTAAAAAATTTACAATTCCTTTTCAATTCCCAAAAATTTGCCTTTGGGCTGCCTTTTACAAAATTACAAAATTTAGTGTCTCTAAAGAACTTAAAAAAAAAGCTGATGTTCTTTTGCAGCACTGTTTGGCCTGAGTGTCACCTAGAGGACCACAAAGTGTGACCCATTTGGGGGGTTTTACAACACAATACAAAATATCTCCCTGGAACAGTTGCCATTCTCACTAGTGACCTGGGATGGGACTATCAAAAGAGTGAAGATAGGGGGAAGAGAAATCATATGGTGATCTGCCTATTTGAAGGTCTAAGAATTGCATATACAAAGCAAATAATTTTTCAGAAAATTTGGGAAATTACTCAGGGAGTAAAGGAAAACCCTGCCATTTTCCAAGACTGGCTGGTAGAAGCCATTAAGAAATATACAAATTGGGGCGGCCAGGTAGCACAGCAAGTAAGAGCACAGGCTCCAGTGTTGAGAAGACCTGGAGATCGAACCTGGGCTCAGACACTTAGTACCGACCCAGAAACACCTGGCCGTGTAACCTTGAGCAAGTTACTTAACCCCAATTGCTTAAAAAAAAAAAAAAAGAAATATACAAATTTTATACTGACTCTATATCCTTAGCATGTATTTCATTAATCATTCTGTCTTAGATATTAGGAGGAAACTGCAGAAATTGGCAGTGGGACCCCAAATACCCAATTACTGGAGACAGCTTTTAAAGTCTTTAACCACAGAGACCTAGTCAAAGCAGAGGAAAGAGACTGCAGAGAAAGAGTTAGAGACAGGTAACATGCTCAACTATTGGCTGCTGCCATGGCTAGCAAAAGACCCAAGGAGTACCCCTCCAGGGCACCCCCTCAGAAGAAGTCTAGCAACTTGGGCAGTAGGGAAACCTGCTTTCAATGCCACAAGGAGGGTCACTGGTCCAAGAAGTGCCCATCAACGGTGGCACCCCCTTCCCTCCAGACCCAGAAACCTACACCTGTGGGATTGTGGCCATGTAACCAGGAAAGACATTAGAGGAAGTGTTGTCCCCAAGGTTGGTGGCATTGCCCACCAGTACCCTGTCCTCCAGGCTTCCAAGACTTGGAATGACAGGGGAGCCTGGAGCTTGGCAGTACTCCCACTTTCTCCATCTCTCTAGCTGAGAATTGAACAAAATTTGAGGCTGAAGGTAAGGTTACCTATTTTATCATTGTTACATTCTTCCCCCTAATAGGCTGAATGTGGTTTCATGGAGCCTGTGGCAGGAGTCTTGGTTTTCAGGAATGCCTACACCTATTTGCTGTGTGATTGGGCAGTGGGTCAAGAGGGTGGTTACATTCTCTGACCCAGGAGAAGCCTATATATACCCTGATGTGAGATTTTTGCTTTGGGGCTCACTTTGAGAAGTGTTGTGTGATTTGACCAGATGAGACTCTGGGCAGCGTTGAGAGCCCCCCGGCTTTGAAAACCCAGATGTTGATGCTTCCCTCTCTGGTAATTGTGATTTGGTATGGACGTAATGGTTGGACAGTTAGGAAGCTTGTCTGCTTGATCTGTTTCTCTGTCTTGTAACTTCTGCCTGTATACTCTGAAGTTCGGGGTGCTGACCTTTTCCCCCTGAACTAGGCAAAAGATATATGTTTGATTGATTAAAGTAAGCTTGTTAACCCATTTTGAGTTGCTTTCCTTTAGAAAAGCAGATCTAAGAACCTGTGTTGGCAGCCACCCTGGGGATGCTCATTTGCTTGTCTCTACAGTCACACAGAAAAATACTCAAAATCACCATTGTGTTGTTGTTAGTTGCTGTTGTTGGTCTTGTCAACTACAAAAGTCATTTGGGATTTTTTTTGGAAAATATTTTAGAATGGTTTGCCCCTTTCTCTGCCCCCTTCAGCTCATTTTACAGATGAGAAAACTGAGACAAACCATTAAGTGATTTGCCTACTGCAACACATCTAGTGTCTGAGACCAGATTTGAATTAAGCAAGATGAATCTTCCTGATCCCAGGCTTGATACTTTATCCATTGTGCCACCTAGTTGTCCTCACTATAAATTAGAGAAAGGCAAATTAAAATAACTCAAAGCTAATATCACACCTATCAGAAATGGCAAATGCTGGAGGGGAATCAGGAAATAGGTGCACTAATAAACTATTGGTCTATTTACGAAATGGTTCAACAGTTCTGGAAAATGATTTGGAACTATACCCAAAGGTGTATAAAACTGTGCATAACTTTAGACCCAGCAATATAACTACTAGGTCTGTACCTCCAAGATTCAAAGAAAAAGGAACCTAAACGGGGACCTAAAAAGGGACCTAAATGTACAGAAATATTTATAGCATCTCTTTTTTATGGTGGCAAAGAATTGGGAATTGAGGGGATGCCCATCATTTGGGAAATGGCTGAATAAGTTGTGGCTTGCTTGTGAGAGTACAGTTGTGCTTTATGAAATGATGAAGAGGAGTAGTTTCAGGGGAAAAAATGTCAAGAAAAAATGATGATGCAGAAACAGATGAGAATTGTGTGATCTTTCTGAACAGTAACAGCAATGTTGTAATGATGACCAACTGAGAAAGTATTGGCATCTCTGTTCAATAGTGATTCAAGTCAATTCCAGAGTACTCGTGGTGAAAAAATACTATGTACCTGTAGAGAAACAATTGGAAAACCATGAGTGCAAGTTGAAGTATGATTTTCTCCCCTTTTTTTTTGCTATTTTTGTGATTTGATAATATGGAAATATGTTTTGCATGACTTCACATTTATACTTGATATAATTTTGCTTGCCTTCTTTCTGGGTAAGGAAGAGATAAAAGGTAGGAGAAGAATTTGGAATTCAAAGTATAGAAAGAGAAGAATGTTAAATAAAAATAAATTTATTTTTTGAAAAATAAATTGGACTGGAAATAGGAAGATTGTAAGAAATATTTTACTGAGCTAGAATTGTCCTTGGGGTGCTCCCTTCAATTTTCGGCTGCAGAAGAAGAAGTGTGTTTTGTATATTTTATGCTTTAAAACCTCAATTATTAAATTAATTTAAAATATATTTATGATTAATTATTGTTTATTGCATTTGAAACACAGAAAACAAATAACTAGAAACATGAATCTGTTGTACTAAGACAAATTTATCCTGAGCCACATCATTTGGAGAAGTTAATTACTAGATTTGCCATTCCATAATTTTTTTCCAGTTGCCTTAACTCTAAATTAATAAATGTAAAGAAATCACAATCTACATTGGAGAGAGTTACCTTAGAAAACAACAGAATAAAAAAAGAAAATAGCTGTTAAAAACAAAAAGTAAAATAAGAGAGAAGAAATATATAAGTTTATCCATACAGAGGGAAAATCGATATCAGATGACGTGGGTTCCTCCTAACTAGTGTTCAAAACTTGAGAGCTATTGAGAGTTGTCCCTTTGTTCTCAAGAGAAAAACAAAACTGTTCTGCAAGGAAATTTCTCTATTGGGCCTCCACAACACATAGGGCAACTTAAAATCTAGTTGCATTGAAATTTCCCCCATGTACCTCTGCAATAAATGAGACAAGTTTGATTCAAAAGAAACTCAAACAATCTCAAAGATGTGTAGGGCTCCATTAAATAGGTTAAGCATTCAAAGATAACTGGTAATCAACCTTTCTACTGAGAGGAGTAGCAATGAACAATACCCCTCCCGTGTGGTCTCAGCATAGCTGTGGAATTTCATGACATCTGCCAGTCTCATCCAGGCTTTCTCCATTCAGGGACTCAGAGAAAATCCTGGTCCTGTCTATCTCAGGTTCCTAGGCTACTACCAGAATGCTCCTAAGGGTCTCTCTCCAGTCTTTCATTCATTCTGTCTTGATTAGATATAGTACCAAGTGGGAGGATACAGTCATAGAGAACAGCCTTACTTTACTGAGTCTCCCAATATCTTGGAAGCCTCTTAGATTCCAATTGACTGGAGAATCTGGCAAAAAGCTTGGGAATAGAATAGCCAGGGACTCAGATCTAGCCACTTGGAACAAATGAAGTGGAATAACAGAATGTCATCTTTTCTCAGGTGAAAGTCTGTGAAAGAACCCAGATAGCTAGCCAGCATGCTAGCACAAGAAATTCAATAATGTTTCCAGGACTTCTCTTGATACATCCTGATCTCCAAATCAGGACTTGGCCAGGGCGGGGTTTGGTATAAACCACTGATAAACAATACCATATAGAAGATATATAACCAGCAGGCATCAGAGATATGTGGAAAATTGTCTCAGTACCAAAATGTGTTTGTTTTATATGGAAAAGGAATGTATACAACAATATTTTTAATTAATATTTTTATAATTTTTAGTTTCCAACATTCATTTGCACAAGATTTTGTGTTACAAATTTTCTCCCAGTTTTACCCTACCCCCACCCCCAGATAGTGAGCCTACTAAATACCCCTTCCCCCAATATGCTTTCTCTAATATCTTCCCCAATTTCCCTCCAACTTTCTAGTAGGGCAAGATGAATTTCTATACCCCAGTGCCTGTATATCTTATTTATGAGTTGCATGTAAAAAACAATTGTTTTAACATTTGTTTTTAAAACTTTGATTTCCAGATTCTTTCACTTCTTCCCTCCTCACCCACCCCCACTGGAAATATAAGCAATTCAATATAGATTGCACATGTGTAATTACATAAAACACTTCCATAGCAGTTATATTGTGAAAGACTAACTATATTTCCCTCCATCCTATCCCACCCCCGACTTATTTTATTTTCTACTTTGACGATGTGCCTTTTCAAAAGTGATTGCTTCTAACTACCCTCTCCCCCAATCTCCCTTCCCTTCTATCATTCCTCCTTTTATTCCCTTTCCCCCAACTTTATTGTAGGGTAAGATATTCAATTGAGTTTTTATGTTATAATTGAATTAAGTCAAATTCAATGAGAGTAAGGTTGACCTATTCCCTTTCACCTTCCTGCTCTTCACCTCCACTGTAACATTTTTCTCTTGTCTTTTTTATATGAGATAATTTACCCTATTCTACCTCTCCCTTTCTCCACCGATTACATTCCTTTCTCACCTCTTGATTTTATTTTTTAGATATCATCCCTTCCTATTCAACTGATCCTGTGTCCTCTGTCTATGTATACACACATATATGTGTACATACATGTGTATATGTATACACATACTCTCATAGGTACTTATAAACACATACATCCTTCTATATATACATATATGTATATATACAAATATATATTCACTTCAACTATCCTCATACTGAGAAAAATCTCATGAGTTACAATTATCATTTTTCCATGTAGGAATGTAAATAGTTCAAATTTAATAATTTATTTATGATTTCTTTTCCTGTTTACTTTCTCATGCTTCTCTTGATTCTTTTATTTGAAAGTCAAATTTTCTCTTCAGCTCTGTTTTTTTTCATCAAGAATACTTAAAAGTCCTCTATTTCATTGAATGACCATATTTTACCCTGAAGCATTATACTCAGTTTTGCTGGGTAGGTGATTCTTGGTTTTAATCCTAGCTCCTTTGACCTCTGGAATATCATATTCCAAGCCCTTCAATCCCTTACTGTAGAAGATGCTACATCTTGTGTTATTCTGATTGTGTTTCCACAATGCTCAAATTGTTTCTTATGACAGCTTGTAATATTTTCTCCTTTTTCTGGGAACTCTGGGATCTGCCTATGATATTTCTAGAAGTTTTCTTTTTGGGATCTTTTTCAAGAGGCAATTTGGTGAAATCTTTCAATTTCTATTTCACTTTCTGGTTCTAGAAAATCAGGGCAATTGTCCTTGAGAATTTCTTGAAGTATGATTTCTAGGCCCTTTTTTTTTATCATGGCTTTCAGGGAGTCCAGTGATTTTTAAATGATCTCTCCTCTATCTGTTTTCCAGGTCAGTGGTTTTTCCAATGAGATATTTCACATTACCTTCTATTTTTTTTCATTTATTTGGATCTGTTTTATAGTATCTTGATTCTCATAAATTCATTAGCTTCCATTTGTTCCAATCTAGTTTTAAAGTAATTATTCTCTTCAGTGAATTTTGAAATTCCTTTTCCATCTGGGCAATTTGGCTTTTTAAGGCATTCTTCTCCTCACTGGCTTTTTGAGCCTCTTTTGCCATTTGTATTAGTCTATTTTTAATTTTCTTCAGTATTTTTGGGGTCTCCTTTAGCAGGATGTTGACTTGCTTTACATTATTTTCTTGCATCATTCTCATTTCTCTTCCCAATTTTTCCTCCACTTCTCTTACTTGATTTTCAAAATCCTTTTGAATTCCTCCATGGCCTGTAACCAGTCTGTATTTTTCTTGGCAACTTATGATTCAGGAGTTTTGACTTTGTGGTCTACTTCTGGTTCCATGTTTTGACCCTTTTAGCCCCCCAAAAAAGGATTTTATTGTCTGATTGTGCTTCCTCTGCTTGCTCATCTTGCTAGCCAATGTCTTGCCTCTTGAGCTCTTTGCCAAGGTAGAACTCTACTTCCAGAGTGGAGAGAGCAGTGTCCCAAATTGTTGGGGTTTTTGCAGTTGCCAGAGCTATGAGAAGGGCTCCCACTCTACAGCCACTGCAAGCTCTGGCACATTGGCATTTCTTACCCCAGGACCATCACCCAAGTCTACAACCCAGATCCAAGCAGGTCAAAGCAAGAGTGATTACCCTCTGAATTGTCACTTGGTCCCCCTGTGATCTTCAGGCAAAGAGCTTTGGAGGCAGTCAGACAACAGCAGCTGCACCCCCCATTCCTCCACAACCTCTCAACCTGGGGGCAGGTACTAGACAAAGCTCTTCTCTCACCCAGTTCCAACAAAGTTCCCTGTTATTTTTTTACTTTCTATTTGGCATTTATGGGTTGAAAATTCTGGAAAATGCCACAGCTGCCAGTGATTCACTCTCCTGAAGTTTGTGCCACTGGTTGGGGGGCTGCCCTGTGTCTGGGCCCATGTGACTAATTAGGAACTACTTAGCCCACAGGCTGTTGCAATAGACCCTTCCTGTCATCCTGCGAGGCTGCCTTCAGTGGGAGATTCGTTTCTCTCTGTCACTTTGTGGGTTCTGTAGCTCTAAAATTTGTTTAGAGTCATATTTTGTAGGTATTAGAGGTGGTTGGTGTGTGAGCTTAAGCAAGTTCCTGCTTTCATTCTGCTATCTTGGCTCCTCCCCCCCTATACAAAAAATTTTTGAAAAGATTTTTGGAATCTACCAATTTTTTTCCTGTTACAAGTATCCTGGGATATGCATCTCAGCTATCACACCCACACCCACACCCACACCCACACATACACATACATATATACATACATATTCATATATCACACATTTGTATGTGCATATACACATATATAGATATGTAAAAAGACACATATGTATATATATATAAGATATTTATTTCTAAGATGTTTAATAAGTAGAAAAATCTATGAAGTTACTTATAATGATTGTGGGTATTTTTTCATAAAACCAGGAACTTCCTCTACCATTTAATATAATATGTTTTATACATGCTTTTTATTCTTATATCATAATCATTTATACATATACACCTTCATCACCCAGAGTCTTCCCTTGCCACAGAGAAAACTAGCTAAGCAAAAACAAATCATAAGTAATCATGCTTCACAATGAATTCATTATTCGACACCTATAGTCCCCCACCTTTCTAAGGAAAGTAGGGGGGTACTATGGTTGCTCTTTGAAGGGATAAAAGTCAACCTTATTCTTGGAATCTATAATTAGAAAAAGCATATAAAAAGATAAGGAGAACCTAAGTCAAAACTGAAAATTCTTCAGTATTGGGTTCAATGGTCAAAAAAGTATTCAGTAAAAAAATGCTGAGGATACTAAAAGGGGAAAAAAGACTGCCCCTTGTAATGGGAATGTAAATTTTTAAGATCTTCCCTGCCCCTAGGCTAAAGTACACCTGGAGCCTGGGGTGGGAGGCTTGTTTTTCAGTAGATACTTTTTGATTGGCCAGTGGGTCAATAAGGTTGTTACATTCTCTGAGCCAGGAGAAGGCTATATAAGCCCTGATGAGGAGCTTTGTTTTGGGGCTCACTTTGAGAAGTGTTTTGTGATTTGGTCAGATGAAACTCTGGAAAGCCGTTGTCCAGGCCCCCCCGGCTTTGAAACCCAGATGTTGATTTGGTATGGATGTAATGGTTGGACAGTTTGGAAAACTGTCTATTTGATCTGTTTCTGTCTTGATAATTCTGTCTGTATATTCTGAAGTTCGGGGTGCTGACCTTTTTCCCCTGAACTAGGTAAATGATATATATGTTTGACTGATTAAAGTAAGCTTGTTAACCCATTTTGAGTTGCTTTCCTTTAACAAAGCAGATCTAAGAACCTGTGTTGGCAGACACATGATGCTGAAGTGCTTGCTGCTACACCCCTGCACTCAAAGAGTTCACAATTTAGTGGCAGAGACAAGTAGCAAACAATTATGTACAACTATATATAAGATAAAT
The DNA here is from genome assembly GCF_028583685.1 of Petaurus breviceps papuanus. Taxonomy (NCBI): domain Eukaryota; kingdom Metazoa; phylum Chordata; class Mammalia; order Diprotodontia; family Petauridae; genus Petaurus; species Petaurus breviceps. The sequence continues at coordinate 3,098,737 of NW_027185890.1, forward strand.
AGGCAATAGTTAAAAGAGGGACAGAACTAGAATTAAGAGGGGTTGGGAAGAACTTCCTGCAGAAAATGGGATTGTATGTGAGATCTGAAAGAAACCAGGGACATCAGTAGGCAGAGATGAGGAAAAAGAATATTCCAGGCATGAGAGACAGCCCAGAGTCCAAAGAAGTTGAGAAGTGAACAGGAGGAAAAAAACCTTGTATGTGACTTTCTTATCATACTATTGGAAAGTTCTCTACATCACAGTGCCCCTATGCACAAGCAAAAGATTACACAAAACAGAATCTTTACCAGCCACCAGAAATTTTGTGTATGTTTGTGCATGTGTGTATAAGTGTGTGTGTGTGTGTGTGTGTATGTGTGTGTGTAACCATTGCTTAGTAGTTCACTGACTTTGGAGAGAAACACTCATTGGTAGAATGAAATGATAGTTCATTGCCTTCTACTTCTACTTTCTCTAACGATTCCCTTTCTCCAAAGATCACATTATTTGTTCCTGAACAGATTTACTCCTGTATTGGTAGATGGAAGGGCACAGCACTGCTGAGAATCTGGAAGCTTTCCTGGCCTTGTTAACTCCTTCTTCTTGGGAGCTGTAAAGCCCTGAATGAGACAGTATTTACTAAGGCAGACAACCCCACCTCCAATCCTCTGTAATTAGCAGTGGTCACACAGGAGTTAGAGATCTTTCACTTATCCACCCACTCTCTCACTCACTTGAATGCAGTCCACAGATATGAAGAGTGAACAAGCCCAGTGTATTGTAAAGGAATGTCAGAAGGTGAAAACTTCAGGGTGAATGATGTTCTCAATGAATCACAAACTACAGAACCAAGGATGGTTTTAAAAGGCTATGTAGTCCAGTGAATACGAAGGACTTGGGAAGAATTCATTCTTTCTCCACTTTAGCACTGGCTCACTATATGATTCAAGAATGTACTAAGGATCATATAATTATGAATTTAGAGCTAGACAGGTCATTAAAGATCATCTGATCCAGTGCCCTGATTTTATAAATGTGGACACTAAGGCAAGAGGTCAAGTTGATCATGGTTGCAGAAGTAGTGAGTGGTGGAATCACAGGAGTGGAACCTTCTGCTTCATTTTTGGGGTTTTTTGGCTGTATCATTCAGATCATGAGTTAGTTATTGTGAGTTAAAAATAAATATATTCTTCAGAAAACATGGCTAATTTGGAATTTTGGAAGACATTTAGAGGAAAGAAGCAATTTGTCGTTGTGGAAAGAGAATAGAAATTGGAAGCTGAATACCAAAGTAGGAATTCTAGTTCTGTTACTCATTGCTGTGTAACAGCCCAGCAGGGCAGACCGTGTTTAATAATAATAATAATAACTAACATCTATATAGTGCTTCCCACGTGGAAGGCACCGTGCTAAGCACTTTACAGTTGTCTCCTTTGATTCTCACAACAAGCCTGGAAGACAGGTGCTATTCTTATCCTCATCTTACAGTTGAAATTGAAACTAACAGAGTTTAAGTAACTTATCCAGGCTCCCACAGTTAGTGAGTACCCGAGGAAGGATTTGAATTCAGGTCTTCCTGACTCCTGGCCCAGTGTTCTATCCACTGGGACATTCAACTGCCTCATACTTTGTATAGTTTTCGGCTTTCCATCCCAGCCATTTGCCCATCTATCCTGCTACTCAGAGTATCTTTCCCACCCCCTCCAATAATCATCTTCTTGTTGTAGGCTCAGTAATCAAAAGGATATACTATCAACCTACTGTTTTTTTCTTGCAAAGTGTATATTAATTGACAGATCCATGTGTGAAATCACATCCCTGTCCTTTAACACTTTCTTCTCTGGTTATTATAGAACTGTGCCTTAATTTCCTCACCTACAAAATGAAGGGTTATACTTGACAGCTTGTAATGCCTCTTCCAGCTCTAAATTTATGATTACATGATTCCATATGCATTGTTTCCTGGTATTAGAAGCTCCATGAGGGCAGCGGCTTCCTCATTTATAAGTTCATAATCCCAGCTCTTAGCACAGTGCCTAGAACATAGTCAGGCCTTTGTTAATGCTTCTTCACTCACCCACAGATTCTCAGGCATTGTAACACACAGGCCTAAGAGTCACCAGCTCTGATTTCTGTTGCCAGGTCTTTGATCATCTGGGTGTGTGTGCTTGGAAAAGTTTAGTGCTCCCTGGGTCTTGTTTTCCTCACATATAAGAGGAAGAATTTATTCACTTAGCAAACACAGCATTGTGTGGGGGAGGGGAGGTTTAGAGGAGATATAAATGTAGAGGAGCCTAGGGGTTCCTTGGTCAAAAATACTTTACTAAAGTAAAGGACTTCTCTGTTAATAGATATGCACAATCAAGAAAGGAATGTAAAGAGGTGAGTGACCCTGCCCCTTCTGTTCTGGTTAACATTCATTCACATGCTTAATCTTAGAGATCCTTGGAAAAGTCAAGTCTTAAAGGAGGTATTTACAATTAGTGGCTAAAATCTGCATACTGTCATAGGATGTTGAGGGATCAATTTTAGACTGGGGTAGCCTTCCAGGGATTTTGTGAGGTGGTTTTGGTGACTATGACTCAAGAATTTTCAGACTGTCCTTAACAAGGAGAGATTCTGGCCACCATGCTAATTGGAACTGGGATATGAAATGAGTAAGCCTGAATAGATAAATTCAGAATGACTGAAAGAAGACTGCTTAAGTATTTATTAATTGCTTATTACATGCAAGTATGATGCTAAGTGCTAGGGAAATAAATACAAGAAGGTGAGACAGTCCCTGCCATCTAGGAAATTGCATCTAATAAGGGAAATTGAAAAGAGGAATGGGAAAAGGCATATAACAACCAGATGTTGGACCGTATAGTTTGGGAGAAATAGTTTCCAGGAGGTTATAGGGAGGCCTAGTTCCAAGTAAAATAAAGCTAATATTTGCCTATAAGAGATTGGGGAAAGAGTTCTAGATTTTGGTTGTATTAGGATGAGAACAATGAAAATCTAGGTAGAATGACTTAGAAAGAATGTCCTAGAAGTTAGAACCAAAGGACACTGACTATGTTATCACCCACCCTAAGATCGCTGGAAACCAGCAAAGCAATGTCCCTCACCCCCCAAAATTCCTCACCCTGGAAGCCACCACAACTACATTGGTGGGACAAGGGCCAGCTGAAACTACACACATACTACATACAACAGTTACATGAAGCCAATGAGTACAAGTAAACACTACAAGAATAAAAAAAAAAAGCATTAGAGCAACACACTGTAAAGATAAGCCATAACTATATAGCCAGAGGAGAATCAATACCCAGAAGATGTTGTTTTAGCAGCATTGGAGGCATGAACTCCTTCTCCCTGCATGTCCCCTAGGGCATGTGACTTTAGCTACATGTTTTCCCTAAGGCTTTGCTCTTCTTGCATAATCTTTAAGTGTATTTGATTTCCCCACTGACAGAATGTGTATTTGTAGAACATAATATCTAGGTTTGTAGGAAGAAAATTCACTACATATTTTATGGAAATACTAATTTATTAAATGTGTTTGTTTTGAATTAATTGTTTTCTCTAGTTGATTGGATAAAAAAAATAAACATATGGTCAAGGGAGGTCACGAGCCATGTTTCTAAGTGAACATAAATTCTCAGAGTACCAGAAACCTAGAGTTGCTATTCTGGAGGGCTATCCCATATAGGATTAAGTCAGGGAACAAAAAACAACAAATCACCTTCAGCTATACTATCCAGTTTCATGATTTCTAATTTGGTATTCCAGACCAATAGATTTGGATATGATAGGAATGAAAAGTTATCAGTGTGTCTTATTACAGCCTTCCTACTCTGGTCCTACACTGAAGAGCAAAAACTCAAACAATTTCAGAACTGAGTAGTTTTATTTGATTTTTTATTTTGTTAATTATTTATTTATTTTGTTTAATTTTTATTCTGGATAGGCAGGCCCTGTTTTACTTTGTTTTGTGTGTGTGTGTGTGTGTGTGTGTGTGGTTTTTTTTTGTATTACCACCACTTGCCACTGGGTCTGACCCCATAGTAGGTATTCAATAAATGCTTGTAAATAGATTGATTGAAATAGTAAGAAGGGGACCTTCACCAGTCATTCTTGGTAAAGATACTAAAGAAATGTGCAAAAGGAAATTCCTAATATAAAGTGAAAATATTTTATGGATCAAGGAAATCTCAAGATAAAATTCCAGATGAAAATGATTTCAGAACAATTGCAAATAGAATCCTAAAAAAGAAACAATCGATTTACCACAAGGCTTTCAAGCAGAAATGAAAGAAATGAGGCAAGAGAAGAGAAAGTTATTTGAGAAATCATCTGTTCAGCATACAACCTCAGATAAAGATTTGATATTGAAGAAATAAAACAGATTGATACTAATTTATGAGAACAAATAAAAAATGGTCAAATATATGGAAAAGTTTTCAAAATAAGAAATGTAAGCCATCGACAACTGTGTGCAAGAATTTTTCAAATTGCTAATAAAATAAGCCCAAATTAAAGCAACTCTGACGTTTCAACTCATATAATCAAACTGGGTAAGAAAGATCACAAAAGGTACAATAGGAAATATTGGAGGGGTTGTGGGAAGACAGACTAATGCACTGTTAGTAGACCTGTGAGTTAATTAGAAAAATAACTTAAATCTATATCAAGTTTTGTTTTTCTATATGCCATTTAGAAAAAGTAACTTAAATGTATATCAAGACTGTCCCTAAATTTTACATTCTATTTACTTCTGAAATACTACAGCTAGGCATAAACTCCAAGAAAATTAAAGACACAAGGAAAGTTCCCAAAATACAGAAATATACATACTGGAAATTTTGGTCATAGCAAAGAAGTAATAATAGAGTATATACTCAACACTTGCCTGAACATCCTGTGATCAACAAATATAATTAAATATTTGTGTGCCATAAGGAATGCTAGATATGGAGGTTCTAGAGAAACTTGTGAGGATATGAATATACTGATGCAGAGTAAAGTATGCCTAAGAAGGTAAACAATTTACATGTGATTGTTGTAGGATCCATAAAACTATGATTGACAAAATTAACTTTACAGTATCTGAATTGTGGTTTAGCTGAGCCTTGTTTTTTATATAGGGATACGTTTGTTTTTTTTTTAAATTTTGAAGCTACAAGTGCCATTTTATTCATTTCACAAAACAGAAATTAAATTGCTCACTAAAATATTCATTATATAAATATTTATACTTAGCTACATTAATATTTCTCCTTTTCTTAGGATTTTTGTGTATTGAAAATTAATTATCTTCCCTTAGCCCATAAAAAGGAACAAAGTCCTTTATTTCCCATTTTGAATCATTCATGGGAGAACAGTTCAATATCATTGCCATGTCACTAGCCAGGCAGTTTAGAATTGACTTATATTCTGTAAAACAATGCAATTGTCATTGCTTCTTGTTTTTTGTGCTTTTCACCCAAAAGGTCTTCTCCTAAGGGGCGGCCAGTTGGCTCAGCTAGTAAGAGTACCGGCTCCAGTGTCAGGATGACCTGGGGATCAAATCTGGGCTCAGATACTCAGCACCACACCCAGAAATAACTGTCTGTAACCTTGAGCAAGTTACTTAATCTCAATTGCTTTAAAAAAAAAAAGAAAAAAACGTTTGTACTGTTTTTTCAATCATAACTTACAGTTAACTTATAGGTAACATGAATAAGTCAGTATCCATCTGGGTTCATACTGGCCTATAAAACCTGGATTCAGTGGCAAGATCCTTGAGTCACTTGCTCACCTCTTTCTTCATATAACCAAACCTGAGAGAAATGGGAAACATTCCAATCCATACAATCATTCTCCTCAACCAGTTACTCATGAGGTATGGGCTCTGGGAGCCCCCTTGAGCTCTCCTTGAGTCTTTGAGGTACAGGCTCTAAGAATCCCCCTTGGACTCTGATTAAATTGTTCCATTTGATAAGGCATTTGTATGAGGCCTAACACTTATTAGACTTCCCACCATCTGTTACTAGATTTCCCACCCTTGAGCATATCAGAATATCAATCCACCCTTGAACTGGCCTAGCCCACCATGGTCTGTAGTCTCCAGGTGGCCTCCCACCCTTAATCACTCATTGACCTCATTAACTCCTCCTGAAGACCCTCCCCAAACTCCTCCTCTAGATGACCTCTAGATTCCTTCCCCACAACCTTTTGCATATGACCCCATCTTGTCTCCATGTTTGTGAGAGCGCCATAGAACAGTGAGAGCACCATAGCACAGTAAGAGCACCATAGAATGACCTAGCACAGACTTACTCTGTGTCTAATGCAAACGAACTTTTAATAAAATTTACTTTTCTTTGGCTGAGAGAAGACTTGAATTGAATTCATTTGGCAGGACCCCGTATGTTGTTATTTTGGGGTGCCTAGATCAACTCTAACCCTCTTTATGGGTAACCTCTTCAGTTACTACATTCAAAGTTCTCAAAATCTATATCTTTAAGTGGAAGTTCCTTATGAAGGTCATAGAAAGTTGCCAATCTTCTTCTGTTGATAGATGTATGATGCAAAGAAGCCTGGATCTGGAATCAGACAATCTGAGTCCACACTCCATATCTTCCAAAATTGTGTAATCTTGGATAAATCAGTTAATCTTTCTTGGGTTCCAGTTTTATCTGTTGTAAAATTTGGGCTTGAACTAAGTGATCTCTAAGATCCCATCAATCTTGGTTTGTGATGTGCTGAAGTGATGCAAGTAGAAGGCAGATGAGAGAAAGGCAACTTTTGGATGGCAAATGGAAGGATCTCAAACACAAATTAATCTTTACATAAGTGCTAAACAGATATTCTGGAGTGATGAAAAAGAGAGAGTAATACATACAGTGTGGAATGACTACTAGACTATATGTAATTAATCCATGTATAAGCATTATTAATAATAAAATTTTAATATTATATAATAGCACTGGAATTGTTTTACATATTTAATATAGATAGAAAAGACTTACTAGGGAATAATAAGGTTATAGAAGAGTTTCTACACCAACTGTACAAATTATGAATATTTTTTAAATAAATGATGGGGTAGAAGGTAACATGCTGAGACTTTATTGGATTAATTTTATGTCTGTATTAACAATGTAATTGTATGATAATTAAGACCCCATATTACATTAAAGTAACAGTAGGATTTTACTTAAATTCACACATGACCTATTTTAAAATCTCAGTTCCATTAATTATTGCTGACTAAATTTGTACTGAACAAAGCAAAAATTAGTTCATATTGTTATATACAAGTAATATTTTAAAGCTCAGAAGGTTTGGGGGTAGGTTAAAAGACTTGAAATCTGAGAGAAAAAGGCTAATTACTTATTGGTTCCCTGATTTTTTCCCTTCAAAATATAATAGTTTTAATGACTCAATTTCACTTATTATTTTAAAAAAATAAAGTATGGTATTTTAAGTCAGCTGGTCTCTTGAATATGCTCTATATTTTCTTTTCATAGTTGTCTTTCATTATTATTATTATTATTATTATTATAGCTTTTTATACTATAATCAATTCTTTATATGGAAATTCCCACCACAGGCCAGAACTCTCCCTTGTAACAAAGAACAACATTTGGTAAGTAAAACCAACCAAAACACTGTAGTCAACCTTGAAGAGGTTACCCATAAAGAAGGTTAGGGTTGCTCTGGAGACCACAAAAACCCAGCACGTTGGGTCCTGCCTTATAAATTCAATTCTTCTCAGCCAAAGAAAAGTAAAATTTATTAAAAGTTTGCTTGCATTAGACACAGATTAAGCCTGTTCTAGGTCATTCTATGGCTCTCTCATCATTCTATGGAGCTCTCACAGACATGGAGACAAGATGGGGTCTTATACAGGTTGTGGGAGGAATCTAGGGGAGGTCTAGAGGAGGAATTTGGGGAGGATCTTCAGGGGGAGTTAATGAGGTCAGTGAGTGATTAAGGGTGGGAAGTTGCTGGAGGCTATCTGGAGACCACAGATGATGGGGGGCTAGGCCAGTTCAAGGGTGGATTGATATTTTGATAGGCTCAAGGGTGGGAAGTCTACTAAATGAGGCTTGGGCTCAGCCACAAAGTAAAGCTTATTGCCTCATGCAAATACCTCATCAGATGAGATGATTTAATCAGAGTTCAAGGAGGGGGTTCCCAGATCCTGTACCTCAAGGACTCAAGGAGAGCTCAATGGGGCTCCCAGAGCCCATACTTCACCAAACCTTCTACAGCTATTATCTCTCATGTTTCTCTTAAGGAGAGGGAAATGTGCTTCCTCATAGGTCATCAGAAAGAAAGATTGGTCCTGGCATTTAATCTGAGTTCAGCTGCCAGTTATTTTGCATATTGTTCTGATTCTGTTCCTTTCAATCTGCATCTCCACTAGATTAGAGTATCCCAATAGACTTTTTCCTATTTCCAGCCACCCTCCACTCCAGCTCCAAAAATAATCTTCCCAATTGTAGGTATGTACATGTCATTCTTCCTGAGCAATAAATTTCAGTGGCTCCCTATACTAGAATAAAATATGAACACCTCAATTTGGTATTTAAAGTTTTTAACAACCAGACTACTTCCTATTTTTTCAGTCTATTTATGCTTCACTTACATCAACATACATGGCTGGCTTACTATTCCTTGAATATGATATTCCATCTCCCATCTCTGTGCTTCTATACTGACAGTTCCTCATCTCTGGAATGCTTGCTCTTTATCTGTAGGAGCATGGGTCTTGAAGATGATCAAGATGGGTCACAGAGACTGTGCCATTGATCTAGGGGTGATCTAGTAGTCTTCAGTGACTAAAGGAGGGGTTTATAGAGGATATTGAAGATTCTAGGGAAGATCTTAATGGAGCTGGGGTGACTAGAGGTCAACCAAGATAATGGAATTTTGATGGGATCAGGGGTGGGAAGCAGCTGGAGGCAATCTGAGTATAACAAGACAATGGAAGTCTAAAAACCCAGATAAAGTAGGAGAATTCAGGAGAGTTCCAAGTAGGGGTTTCCTAGGGCCTATGGACAAATGAGACTCAAATTCTTTTGGGGGTAAAGGGAAGAGTTCTTGGCTTAGGCCCATACCCTGTCATTCTTTCCTCAAACAGACAATACCAGATTCTTTTGGGTAAGAGACCAAGGTCTTGGCTTCTGAAACTGCTTCCTGCCGGCAAGAGGCATAGAGCTGTCCCTGCCTCTCTGGTTCCTGTTAAGGGGTCAGATTTCAGAAGCTGGCTGATGCCAAGTCCAGTGGAATGGAGACCTTGGATTCAGTTGGATGTTGGTAGATATCTTGAGTAGTCATCTGGAAGTTTATAGCTCAGAATCTGAAGGAGACAAACCTGGCAAGGAGGTTAAGCGAACAAGGACCAAACAGGCACAAAATTTCATCAACATACAGAGGGAAAGTTTTTCTAGATTGGGTAGAGCTAATACTGGAATGCTGGTCAATTTAGTTTTCAAAATCTCAATAGTTTTAACCTGGTTGGAGCCCTACTTTAGATTGAGTAAGTTCAGGCCTTGAGTAGCAATTAATGGTTATAGTCCCTCCCAGGCCCTGGGCTTAATTGGATATTAACTGTGATGGAGGAACTTGTTAGGATCTAGGAGGCAAATAATCTCTGGGATGGCAGAAATAACTAGCCCAGGAATACTCTGATCCCAAATAATTGGCTCAATTATCTTCCAGGGGAACATGGGGAGGTCTAGGGAACAGAGGGATAAGGGAGATGGTAGGTTTAACTAGAGAAATTTGGTTTCCCAATTTCACCATTAGTTCCCTTCCCACCAAGGGGGCAGGGCAAGAGGAGAGCATAAAGAAGGAGTGTTCAGACAACAGATCCTCAAGTAAGCAGTGGAGGGGATATGTCTGGAGACATCCCTTAGTTTCCCCTTAGAAGGCCCAGACCTGAAGAGTTGAAGGAATCAAATCCAGGAAGGTTCTCAGAGTCTCTTCAGCCTATCAAAGGGCCTAGGGGCAGGGAAGATATTTGAATTTTCTTTCTGTTACAGTGACTATAAATAGCTTTGGTTTCTTCTTCTGAAAACTGCCTGTTATATCCTTTGACCCTTTGTCAATTGAGGAATGGCTCTTATTGAATTTTTATTTAACTAATTTTCCTGTATGTTTGAGAAATAAGGCCTTTATCAGAGAATTTTGCTGTTACTTGCTGAGACACCTGGCTGCCCCTAAGCAAGTGGGGTTAAGTAACTTGCTCAAGGTTACAAGGCCAGGTGTTTCTGGGTGGGTGCTAAATGTCTGAGCCTGGGATGAATTCACATATTTAGATAAAATGTTTCTATAAGAACTAACCCAAAGACATCTTAACAAGGTGGCACATACACACATATATAATATTTGTTCTTAGAAGAACTAATAGACAGTCTCCATTAGGTCCTCTGTGGAGTATTTATGGAATTGCATGGCCATAAACTAGCCAGAACATAAGTATTTTGGGGTTAAAATCTGTGTTAGTCTTGGGAATACCCACATGAATAATATCAAGGATGTTTCAAAGCATCATTGCTTCAATTTTATTTCATTTGAATTTCATGTTTTTTGGGGAAAATTCACTTCCTTTGCTAGTCTGACACATTTTCCCATTAATAACCAACTTTTCATATTTGTCAATTGTGCTACCCAAATATTCATCCAAAATTCAGTAAACGTTTTTTTAATCCATTATCTACAAAGCATTGTGCTCAGTGATGATGGAGCTAGAATGATAAAGAAGCCATAATTCCTACTTAATGGAGTTTGAAATGTATTAGGTGAAATACGTTAACACAATCATTTAATTTTAAATGGGATGAGGAAAGGGCTTCAGAAAGACATGAAGTAGGGAACACTTTGGGGTAGAGAACCAGGTAAGAATTCATGCCCAAGAAGCAGCTTTGATCCATTATGTGAAACACAGGCAAGGATCCTTTCTCTAGTGCATAACACTGATCCAGAAATATAGTAGGGACTTAATAAATGTGTATTGACTGATTGACAGCTACTTTGGACTCATTTGTATTTATTACTTTTATATTGGTTATTTATATACTTACATAGACACAACATTATCTCCTATATGATGATAAATTCCATCTGGAATAGAGATTGCTTCATTCTTTAGGTTTGTATGTTTGGTTTGTGCCTGGAACATAGTAGATATTTAATAAATGCTTGTTGATTGACTGACTTAGCAGTCACAGAAGATAGAGGAGGACATTTTATGTTTTCTACATAGTTTTGACATGACAAAAAGCATAAAAGCAGAAGAGCCTAGAGCATGATTGGGAAAAGGCAATCATTCGGGTTGACTGAACAATTGAGGAAATGAGAAGTGTACTATAAAATAAAACTATAGAAGGGAAGTAGTGACTGATATTGGATAGAATAAGTTTAAATACTATTTTGATCCTGTCTGCTTAAAATTATTTTGACTTTCTAGTCCTCCATTTTGTTATCAATCAAATGCTAATAAAACTTAGTTGTTAATAATAGCTTAGATGATAATAATAGCTAGCTAGTATATAATACCTACTATGTGCTAGACTCTGTTAAGTACTTAATAAATAATATCCCCTTTGATTTTCACAATTCTAGGACATAGGTGCTGTTGTTATCCCAACTTTCCAGATGAGGAAACTAAGACAAACAGGTTGTGCTCATACAGCTAGTAAGGGTCTGTGGCTGGATTCAATATTATTAATTTTTAATATTAATAGCTTAGCACTTATATAGTGTTTAAGGTTTAATACACATTTTTTTTCATTTTATTCTCACAATAACCCTGGGGTCGGGGTAAGTGTTATTTTTATCTCCATTTTACATATGAGGAAACTAATACACACAGAGATTACATAACTCGTCCAATAATAAATGTCTGATGGTTTGATTTGAATTTGGATCTTCCTGGTTCTAACTTCTCTATTCACTTAGTCACCTAGTGTCCTAATACCTGAGACATTTTTTGTATTTATTTTGTTTTTAATATAAAGTGAGATCGGGGTGGCCAGGTAGCACAGCAAGTAAGAGCACTGGCTCCAGTGTCGGGATGACCTGGGGATCAAATCTGGGCTCAGATACTTAGCACCACACCCAGAAGTAACTGGCTGTGTAACCTTGAGCAAGTTACTTAACCCCAATTGCTTAAAAAAAAATGTATATATATATATATATAGTAAGATAACATATGTAACATGCTATCTGAACATCAAAGTGGTATGCATATGCTAACTATTATTTTTAATGAAGTTATTAAACTCAGAGAGTAGAGGATCAGGTATATATGATATTAAAAAATCATTTGAGATATTTTTGATCCCTCTTTTTCACTTTTCCTAACACATCTGAGCATTTCTCAATGGCATGAGGATTCTTAGTCACTAATGTTATTGTATTAGATATACTGTGAGCAAGCTACTAGATGTATACAAAGTGGAAGGTTATGATCATTGATTTCAGAGAAGTAAATAGAACACAGGGAAGTACACACATGTATATGTATATATGTATGTATACACATATACATGTGTGTATAGAGTATATACATGTATATATGTATACATATATGTATATGTATATATGTTTATATATATATATATATACATATACATGTGTGTATGGAGGGGATATTTTGAATACACAAGTGATTCCAAAGAATAAAATGGAAAAGAATTGGGAGAGTAGAAAGGGTTATAGTTAGAAAGGTATATAAGAGTCTGTAGTTTTCCTTCTCTACATTTTCATGTTTGTGCGGGATATCAGGGGCATATTATTTCATAGGAGTTTTGTATGGTCCTTTCTATTATTTTTTAATAGCTTAAGTAGCAAAATAGTTATTCATTCTTTAAATGACTTATGCAGTTGACTAGTATACTTATCTCAACAATGTCCTTGGGAGTTCTTTGTTTGATCTTGTTTGATTTCTTTCCCCATAGAATAGGATTATTTAGATTTTTTATTTTACATTTTAATGATCTGATAATTGATATTAAAAATATCAATCTTTTTAATTTAATATTTGTTTCACAGTGTTTAGCAGTTTCTCATAATTCTATTTTTATCCATTTATTGGCGATTCTTCATTTTCTACCTCAGTAATTTTATTCTCATTTATAATATAATGGTTTATCCATCCTATTAATTCAAAACTAGGTCTTTCACTACCTCAATATATTTCCACTTTTAATTATATCTCTTTTGATTTTTTTAAAATTTCTACTTTGGTTTTAGTTAGTATTTTGATTTTTTTTGGTAAAACATATTGATATTGTTTGTTTCTTCAGTGCATACATTGTCCCTCATATAACTCCTTCCCCTTATCAGAGAAGGACCTTGTATGTACACATATGTACATATATACACACATACATGTCTTATCCTTCCTTGTAGTTTTAAGATCTTTTCAAATACTATATCTTCTTACATTATGTGCTTCTATTGAAACTTTTTTCTCTATCTGGATGTCTTTGATGTTTTAATCTGTTATTTTACTTCCCCCATTACTTGTTTTTGGATCCTTCCTCTGATTACTGATAGATATACACCCCATTCTTGGCTCACAGGGTGATTCAATGTTCTCACTTTGGGGTATATCCTTGAGTGAATCACTAAATCGGTTATCTTCCCTGAGTGTTCTTGGAAAGAGACAGGGTTTGCTTCAGCTGTGCTTTAGTCTTTTTTTCCTTCAGGTACAAGGGAGTATCCCACACTGAATATCTTGCTTTCCTGCTTTTCCTATTGGCTAGGCTCTAAGTGTCTTCCATGGTTTAATGAGATGAAAGAGAATAAGGGGTCATCTAAACAAAAACTCTATAGCCTTTCAGTTTCCTAACACAGAATTAATATCAAAAATAATCTTTTCAAAACACAGTATGCTTTTACCTACTTTTCCCCTTATTTCAGCATTATGTAGCTAGGAAGAAAAATATCTTCTATACATGAAACAAAAATTAGAGGAAAGTGGTATTTCTGCAAGTATGAGAGATCAAAATACAGGCCTTTGACCTAACTTGTGAGTTAGCTTCTTGCTCACATGTGAAATCTGTTTAGTAAGTGGTGCTGAGTGAACACTTAAAGGCTTAGCATTCTCTGATATTAATTCATAAGGGTCTCTTCTTACTAGAGTTCTGCTTTCTTTGGCCTCTGAATTTAACTTTACTACCCAATATCTGGTACATAATTATTTTATTTTTGTGTAGTTTTATATTATAAATATATTGGAAAAATCATTAATCTGTCATCTTGCTGCTCACTTAAAAGTCATTTCATCATATACTAGTGATCAATAGTTCTGGTTGATTTTGACTTGAGTTTCAGCTTAAATGATCTGTCCCTGGTTATTTATAACATTAAAAAATTTGATCTTATATCTCTATAGCAAGACAACCATATCTCTCATTGAGTTAAGCATGGTATTCTTCTATAGTGGCATGCTATGTCTTTTATCTTTTTTCTATCATTTCTCTATCTTTCACATTTTTTCAGCTAATTTTATTTTATAGATTACTGAAACATAAATACCCATTTCCAGGCTGTTTTTTTTAAATGTCTCTTGGTTCCCTCCTCTTCATATTTTACTATATTTTTAGTTGACTTTGCTTTCGTTCATCTTTATTCACATATTATCTACTTTGTTCTCGATATTCATATTTATTTATTTAAATTCTAGCAATCCTACAATGCCCAATTCATGTCTCATATCTTCCATAAAGACTTTTGACATGGATCCAGCTTATAATAATCCATCTCTTCTCTGAAAAGCAGCCTTGTGACATTTTATGAAGAGGAATCATGTCATTTAACTTTTTTTTTTTACCTTTTCCCCAACTCTATATTCTCTGAATGGAAGTTTATAAATTACTCTTCTTTTAATTCCCCATCCCAGCAAGTTAGCCTAGTATCTTTTTTTTTTTTTTTGCTTTTTGGAGGGCAATTGGGGTTAAGTGACTTGCCCAAGGTCACATGGCTAGTAAGTGTTAAGTGTCTGAGGTCACATTTGAACTCGGGTCCTCCTGATTCCAGGGCTGGTGGTCTATTCATTGAGTCACCTAGCTGCCCCCTGCCTAGTATCTTTTATATAAGAATTGCTAAATCACTATTTGTTTTGTTCATCTGTGGTTTAATGATTAGTTTAATTCTAAAGTGGTAGAACTTTTTTCTAGTATGATTTTCTCATTTGTACCCTTAAATTTACATGAGTAGGAATTGCCTAAAAATAAATCTCCTCAACATTCAGTGCATTTAAAAACTATTAGGAACTTTTGCTTGTTTCTCTCTTATAGCTTTTTTGTTTGTTTGATAGTTTTCAGTTTTTAACATGACAGAAAATTGAATACAGATTCTCTGACCAAAGAGTCCATCAGCAGTTGTTCTAATAATAACCTCAACCAAAACAACTTTCATAAGCTAGATCAATTGTGTTTCTGGGACTATATTGAAATCCTCTGCAACATAGGAGAACTATTCAGAGCTTGTGATCTTGTAGGACAGTATTTTAGAACCCAGTATCATCTCTAAACCATGACAAAGCACAGAAATAAGATCATAGATTTAGAAGTGGAATTTGCTCAAGAGACTAAAATCATTTCACTTAACCCCCTCATTATATATATGAGGAAACTAAGACTGAAAGAGATGAAATCACTTGTACAAGGTCACACAGGTAATAAGTAAGAATCTGGGATTCAAAGCTATTTATGATTATATTAAATCCATTGTTCATTCCATTATACTACTTTATTTTCAAGAGGAAATCTTCTAGGATGTTTGGTGGATGAGTTAGTAGAGAATGCAGACAAGAGTCCAAAAGGATAAGAACTCCTGGGTAGGTCTACAACTTGTGTGGCCAAAAGGAATAACCACATCATAGACCTAAGGACAGAATTCATTGTTTGTTTGCTTTTACAGAAGTGGGTCTAAATGGAGTAAATATTTTAAAAAGTTTCATTTAGGTTCAAGCAGAAAAAAAATACGCTAGATTTTCTTATCCAAAAGGCTAAATAAATATTGTTATTTGAGTGGAAGGTGCAAGAATTTTGAGAGTGAAATGCCTTGAAATCAATCCCATTAAAATGGCTATTTGGCTTCAGTCTTGCCAGTGAAATGATTGATCTATATACCATATTTCTCCAATGGTAAGTCAGAATGGAAGAAGCATTAATATGACACAATGTAGAGCTTAAATCTAAAGTTGGATAGAACATAGCATACAATTTGTAAAACTGACAGCTAAGAGGCACATTATTTATCAAATTAATAAGAGTAGACCAAGATATTTTAAATTCTAAGTGTGAGAGAAAGGATCAGGCCATTGTAAATGGGTGTTTTCTCTTTGATGACTGTAAAATAATCTTGATTAAAATTTGTAAATATATTTTGTCTCTTACCATATTAACTTTTAAATACCATGGACAATGGAATAATATCAATTCTAAACATAGGTGTGTGTATCTATGTGTCTTTGTGAGTGTAGTTTTTTTTATTTTGAATTCCAGATTCTCTCCCTCCCACACTTCTCCCAACCACTAAGAAGACAAACACTATATCATTTATCCATGTGAAACCATGAAACATTTCCATATTTGCTATTTCAAAAAAAGTAAGACCATAACTACCAAGTGAGTTAGCTAGCTCAAATGCAGAGATAGTGTATTTAAGTGGTTCTATTAAAAAAAAAGTTTCCAGGATGGTCACACCTGCTTAAGGAGGGGGTTGGCTAATGCAGATTTTGAGAGGTCATGGTCATCTCTACAGTGACATCTTGAAATTGAATCTGTGTAGTTAGACCATGTTTAGAAATTTATTCAGTCTATAAATTTGAATTTGTGCCATGATTCAACTATCAGTATCTATATTTTCTTTGTCATATTTAAAAGTCCATGGTATCTTTTAATCAAATGGAGTTTCCTTGATTATTTCTTTTAATTAGGTCAAATTTTGCATTTGGTTTATCCAAGATGTTTACTAGCCCTGTCATTTTTGGTTTGTTTGTTTTAGCTGAAGCAAATTATACTCTGCTCCAGATGTTTATTTTAACTCTGTTTTTCTGTTTTATTTGTGTTTGTTATAAATAATGCTGTCAGATTCTGGTTTCTAATTCATTCTGCAATCCACTGCTGTTTTCTAGGTAAGTTCATCCCATTCACACTCACAATTATTATCATATATTTATCTTCATCCTGTTTTTTTTGTCCATTTCTTTCTCTTTTTACCCTGCTCCTCTTAAAGACTTCATTCAACTTCTTTTGTTCATTGCTTTTCATTTCCTCTGACATTTTTCTTTTAAAAATGATATTACACTGTTTTTCTTTATTCACTTTCTACTCTAAATTATTTATTCTTTTATTCATAATCCTTTTAGTTATATATTCCCTCCTTCATCTCTGTGCTCCTCATGGAATTAAAGTTTCAAATTATCTGTTTTTAGTTCTATCTTCTAAATAATTTCTATGGTTTTGCCTTGTAAGTCATGCCCACCCCTTCCCCACTTATTTTCTTTGATACTGTCTTGTTTTTACAACAATTCTTACAGGAGATAGAAAGAACACATGTTTTGCCCCATGTTAGAACTTTTTCTCTATTTATCATTGTATGGTCCAATTCTACCCTTTGCCTTCCCCAAAATAATTTTTTCTCCTATTTTCCAGGGAAATCTCCTTGCCACATCCATTTTTTCTCACACTTTTGAACTGTTTTTGCCCCCAGAAGCTCTTATTCTGCTTATTTCTTTTTTTAAAGGGAAGCTATTCATGGAGGTAACACTCTTACAGAAGTAATACTTTCTTAATACTTGATCCCTGAATGTTACACTTATAACATCCCCATCTGCCATTATAGAATGTCTCTCCCCATGTAAGTCTTCCTCAGTGGGACTCCCTTCCACCACTGAATCAAGTTTCCTCTTTCACCCTGTTTCAATCTCTCTGTTTGCCACCTCAGACTTTATCCTGTATAGTGTCTCTTCTTTCTGACATAGTGAGAATTATTTTCCCTTTTTTTGTTTATCATTGTTATGGTAATAGGGATCTGAAGATCTTCCCTGCCCCTAGGACCTTTGATTGGGTGTAAGTGACTCTGAGAACCTTCCTTGATTTGAAAATATACTCTGCCCCCTAATAGACTGAATGTGGTCACATGGAACCTGTGCTGGGAAGCTCGTTTTTCAGGAATGCCCACAACTTGTTGCTTTGTGATTGGGGTCAAGAGGGTTGTGACATTCCCTGAGTCAGGAGAAGGCTATATATATCCTGATGTGAGATTTTGCTTTGGGGCTGACTTTGAGAAGAGTTGTGTGATTTGGCCAGACAAGACTCTGGGCAGCTGTTGAAGCCCCCAGCTTTGAACACCCAGATCTTGGTGCTTCCCTCTCTGATAACTGATTAGGTATGGATGTAATGGCCACTCAGCTGGAAGCCTGTCTGCTGATATGAATTTGTTTGTTTTTTGGAATTATTCAGATGTCTCTTTTTTATTGGATATTCATCCTTTGTCATAAATGACCAAGCTTCTGTGTATATGTTTTGACATTTGGTTGTATCTTGAGCTCTTTTCCTCTTCAGAATACATCCTTCTATCCTTCTTTTTGCTTTGTGGTAGGTGCAGAATTGCCTGCGGTGATTGGAATTTCTTTTTTCTTATATTCTAAGGTACTATAAATTGATCCAAACATTCTTATAGGCACTTTTGCATATGCTTTGAAAATGTCTTTTGACCAAGAAATGAAATTTTTAAACATATTCCATAAGGAGATCAGAGAAAGAAAAAGTCAGCATAAATATCCATAACACCTTTTTTTTTCACAATATCAGAAAATTGAAGAGAAAATAGGTAGGAGAACATCTAAATTTATTGTGGTCGATCAATATAATTAAATGGTTACTTCATTCTAAAAGATTATAATTGAGGAACCAGAGAAACATGGGAAGACCATATGAACTTATACAAAATAAAGAGAACCAGAAAATAATATACACAATGACTAAAAGTATAAACAGTAATTATTATAAAAGAAAACTAAAGGGGTATATAGGTGGCACAGTGAATAGAGCACCAGCCCTGGAGTCAGGAGGACCTGACAAATTCAGCCTCAGATACGTGACACTTACTAACTGTGTGACTTTGGGCAAGTCACTTAACCCCAACTGCTCTCCAAAAAAAAAAGCAAACTAAATATATTTGATTTTAATAACAATCAACTATTCTGTAAATGGTAAAGAGTTAACAAAATGTAGCTCCTTTATTCCAAATCTAGTGTGCTACGGAAGCAGGGCATTTCATATGTTCTCAAATGTTTGATGTTTTGCAAAACTTTTTTTTCTTTTCCACTATAACATTTGTTATGAGGTAATGTAAATGGCTCATCACTGAGTAGGGGAGAGAAAAGAGGTATAGACACATTTAGAAATAAATTTGATGAATGAATAAACAACAAATGACAGCATACAAAACTGAATATTTGCTCTTTATTTTGCAACAGTCTTTGTAAATTGGCAATAGAATCTATTTAGAGTTACAAGTATATTTGTTAATTGCAACTTTAAAAAAAATACAGGATTAATGAAAAAGGAAAAAGTCCATATATGCAATGAAAAATAATCCCATGTGATATATTTAAACACAAGTGTTGAAACAATAATGAGAAATATATGAAATAAAGGAGAGAGAAGTAAGTATTTATATGACTACTGTGTGCCAGCGTATAATGTATTGGGGTGTATGGAGTGTATTGAAATGGACAAACCAACAGAAATGACCCAAGCCAAGCCAATAGTTCCGAGCATCAGTTTATTGAGCTGACCAGTGACAGTTTCCCGAGGAAATCTGAGGAGAGCTGCCCCGACTGACCATTGGGAGGGGAGGAATATTTAAAGCCAAAAACCACAAAATAGGTGTGGGGAGTAAAGTTAATTTGACAATGACAGATACAGCCAGGCCTTGATCTGGACAGCTGTATAGCCTTACCCTGATTTATCGAGGGACCCAGATGTCCTGCCCTGGGTCGTTCTGACATCTTATCAGGAAGTACAGCAATGTCTGTTTTTCCACTGTATCACAAGAGAGGGGCGTATGAGTTCAGGAAGAGTTCAGTAATTTTCCAAACTTGTTAAGAATTCAGGTGTTACTTAGAGGGGCTTGGTATATGAGGCCATGGTCATTTCAGATCCTTGAGTCATCAGACTTAGGGTTCAATTCTGAGTTAAGAGGAGGGTAGGAGAGACTAAGAGCAAAGAGCTTGGTCGCCTCCAAACGTTGCTGAATGAAAGAGACGAACTGGGAGAGAAGACAGGGCCGGAAAGTCAAAAGAAGTAAAAGAAAGATCAGGGGTCCAGCCAAAGAGGAGACCAAGGTGGTGAGCCAGGGGGATAAATTATATAAGGATTGATACCATGAGGAGGAGCCTGTCTTGCTCGTGGTCATCTAGTCTTTTATGTAACTCAGCAAGTGACTGTCGTATTACTCCAGAGCGGTTGACATAAAAACAACAGAATTTACCCAAAGCCATGCAAAGGCTGCCTTGTTTCATAAACAAGAGGTCTAGGCCTAGGCGGTTCTGTAAAACGATCTCGGCCAAAGAGTCCAAGGAGGTCTCTAAGTGTGAAACCATATTTTCCAAGGACTTGACGTCCTTATCCAAATGGCTCAGGAGGGCAAAGCTGACATCACCCTTTATTAGGGCCAAAGCGCCAACAGCAGTGGATCCTGCAATGCCGAGTCCAACTAGTAGTAGGACTAGAATAGGGGCAGCTCGGCGGGGATGAGAAAGGCCAGAATGCTCCTTCCTCAGAATACAGATAAACTTGAGGGAGCACATGAACCAAAACACAGAGTTCAGAAAGGGAGGAAAACTCCTCCTCCCTAATACAAGTGGTGAGGCCCCGAGTGCAAGCAAACCACATATCCGATGGAGCTCCCAACCAGTAAGGGAAGCTAGTGGGGGGGTGGGGACACCATTATACTAGAAGTGCAGGTGCTATAGTAGGGGGAAGCAGCTAAGGCGAAATTGGGGTTAAAAAGGCAAGTGCCATTCCTCTGTACATCCTGAATAATAAGGCGAAGACGTGTAGGGGAACAGTGGGCAGGGTACGTATCAGACAGGGTAAAGTTAGAAATCTCAGACAAATTAGCTTGAGCGGCCACCCCTACAAAGTAAAGGGGTGCCGGGTCCACACACAGCCAGCAGGAAGATGTTAAATTAGGATTGGAGGTGTTCAAGAAGGAATACACAGCATCCAGGGTACGGAAAACAGAAGAACTGGGGTCAGAAAGTGAGGGGGTGCTATAATCTGGGATCTGAGGGGTGGTCAGCCCCCTGTCTGGTTTGCAGTCAGGTGGTGGCCATGCCAGAGGGTTAAGAGCAGGCTTAGGGCCAGTAGGTAACCTGGGGATGGGAACCGCCTGTTTCTGAATGGTAAAGAGGCCACCATTATCCCAACCATAGACATACATTCGCAGGTCCCAAGAGTGGCCCAGTTTCCAAGTAGAATCAGTTGGATGTTTAACAGTTAGGATCATAGGATTACACCTTTTAAGAGTACATTTAGAAGGGACAAAGGTACTCTGTAAAGTAATCAAGTGGTCCTGCCTAGGAAGCCAAGTGGCCAGGGTCTCACAACCCCATTTAGCACAATGAAAGTCCCCATTTCCCTGGCATTTGGGAGGGCCTGAAGCCAGGCATGCATAAAACCACAGCCAGCAAAGTTTGCTTTCTGCAGCTCCAACTGCTGAGCTAGAAGTGAAAGGGCAGGCATCACCCCCTCCCCATACAGGGTCATTTATGACCCTTTGCATGTTCCATCCATAACCTAAAAAGTCACAGAGATCAAAGGTAAAAATGGGGGCCCCATAGGTGGTCACTTTTCGAATCAGGGCCCCATCAGTTGGCCAAGTTAGATTAACCTTGGCGCATGCCTGGCACTGTTGTGCAGCAGTGTGGGCTGCTTGTTTCAGTCCTGGGCTCACAAAATAACATTGGACCAGTTCATATAGGCAGGTGCCGTCTAGGTGTGTCAGCTTGTGTAGTTCCATAATGAAAGGCAAGAGAGAAGTTCTGGGTATAATGAGCTGTCCTTGGTCTGTCCTTCTCCAACCATTCATTCCCTCTTCTCCTTCTGGATCTAGGCTAAAGTACACCATTTGGGATTTTATGAAGTCATTGGTACTGGGGGCCTCTACCAGTATGGTCTTCACTGGGTCCCAATAGGCTGCTTCTCTGGCTGCTGCATCCGCTGCTGCATTGCCTTTTGCTACTGGATCCGTCCTGAGGGTGTGAGTAGGAGTGTGTATTACTGCCACTTCTTTAGGAAGCCACACTGCCTCAAGTAAATCCTGTACCTGAACCCGATTCCTCACCTCTTTTCTCCCAGAAGTAAGCAAACCCCTTTGCTGATAAATATAGCCACGTACGTGGACCGTAGTGAAAGCATATCGGCTATCAGTATAGATATTCACTCTTTTACCTCCAGACAAACGAAGAGCCTGTGTAAGGGCAATAAG
This sequence comes from Petaurus breviceps papuanus, assembly GCF_028583685.1. NCBI lineage: Eukaryota > Metazoa > Chordata > Mammalia > Diprotodontia > Petauridae > Petaurus > Petaurus breviceps. The sequence continues at coordinate 3,121,213 of NW_027185890.1, forward strand.
CTCCGCCCATTGGGCTGATGTGCCAGGCAGAGGGGTTGAGTCCCACACCACAGATGTACTGGATATGACCGCCGCTCCGGCACACTGTTAGCCATCCACCACTAGGCTACTCCAGTCTGTAAAGAGAATGAGGTCTATATTCGAAAGGGGCCTGTAGGAGAGATCCAGGTGAGCAGTATGTAATGACTCCAGGTGGTCAAGGCAATCCTGCAATGGAGGGGTATCAAGTGAGGAGTCAGGAAGAAGAGAGGCTGGATTCAAGGTAACAAGGGAGGAATCCAGCAGAAGGGCCTGATAATGAGTCAAATGGGAATTAGAAATCCAATGAACAGGGGGAGAATGGAGGAGCTGTTCCAAATAGTGAGGCACTGTGATGATCAGGGGTTGGCCAAAGGTGAGCTTGGATGCCTCCCTCACTAAGAGAGCCACAGCGGCTACTGTGCCAGACAGGGGGGCCATCCAGTAGCAACGTTGTCTAGTTGTTTGGAAAGATAAGCTATGGGCCATGACCCCCTTAGCAATGCCTGCAGATTCAGCTACAAAGAGGTGAAAAGGCTTGTCAAGGTCAGGCAGGGCCAATGCCCGTGATGAAGACAGTAAGGATTTAAGTGATTGGAAAGCCTCGGTCTGAGGGGGGCCCCAAAGAGAAGCATCTCCAGTCCCCAAGAGCACTGAATAGAGTGGCTTGGCGATTTCAGCAAAACCTGGGATCCATGAACGACAATATCCGGCCATACCCAGGAACTCATGTAAAGCTTTTCGGTCTTGGGGCTCTGGGATGGACAGGAGTGCCGAGTCAGCGTGAGGAAAGAAGGCGCTTACCTTTAGTCAGAATAAAATGGAGGTAGATGACAGAGGGCTGACATAGCTGTGCCTTTTTCCCAGAGATTCGATATCCCCTCTCTGAGAGGAGGCGGAGGAGGAGTGCTAGGGCAGTGTCTATACAGGTATCCTGGGAGGGTGCGGCTAGAAGAAGTTCATCAATGTACTGGAGAAGCATTACATCAGGATGGGAGGTGCAGAACGGAGCCAAGTCTTCTGCCAGGGTGGCCCCAAACAAAGTCAGAGAATTCTTAAATCCTTGGGGTAAGTAAGCAGTATCCAAATGAGCTGTTGGGAGGAACCTGAAAGCGGATCAGTCCAAGTAAAGGCAAAGATAGGTTGGCTCGCAGGGGCCAGCAGAATGGAAAAGAAAGCATTCTTTAGATCCAGGACAGTGTACCATGAAAGTATCGGATTCAGGGAGGAGAGAAGAGTATATGGGTTAGGGACAGTTGGATGGACAGCTTCCACCTGAGAGATGACTTCTTGTAGATCCTGGACAGGCCTAAAACCTCCAGAGGCAGACTTTCAGACAGGTAGGAGTGGGGTATTCCAAGGGCTTTGGCAAGGGCAGAGGATCCCAGCCCCTAAGAGATGGTCAATGTGCGTCTTAATGCCTAGGAGGGCGGGCTGGGGAATAGGATATTGATGAATACGTACTGGGACCTCCGTGGACAGGAGCTGGACTACTACAGGAGGTTGGTGCACTCACATGTCCAAAGGGGTGATCTTCAGCCCAGACCCCAGGGACGCTCATCGAAAATGTTCCAAGAGAAGTGGGGTATGAGCGGGAGTGGCTGAAAGAGCAAAAAGTCTAGATTCCTCAGGAATTGTGGAGGAGGCCACTAGTTGCGGCAGACAACACTGGAACTGGGTCCCAGTATCAGAGAAAGATATGTTGGTCTGCAATTTATGGAGCAGATCCCTGCCCAGCAGTGGGTAAGGGCAGTCTGGCATGACAAGGAAAGAATGAGACACCGTATCTCTACCAAGGTGTACTTCCTTGTGCAGTAGTGAGGGGGACTGTCTTCTGAGTTCCTGTGGCTCCTTGTACCTGTATAGTCCTCTTGGAAAGTGGGCCCAGGGGATTTTGGAGTACTGAGGTTGTTGCCCCCGTGTCCACAAGGAAAGGCACAGGGTGACCCCCTATAGTATACAAGGTGACCCGCGGCTCCTGGGGGTCCAAAGGAAGGGAGATGGAGCTAGGGCCTCCCTATTCTTGGTGCAAAGTGAAGATGGGGTCCTGAAAGGGGCGGGGCGGCCAACCTCCAGGGCCCCTTAGAAGGATGGTTTGGACACTCCCACTTCCTTTCTGCATACATAAGCCACACTGATCCTCCTCCAAACGGGGCCTCCCAGACTTTCCTTTGGAACGAGCCTCAGCTAGAGCAGCCACCACCTCAGATCCCAGAGCCATGGCCAGAGTTTTGTGTTGCCTGTCCTGAAGATTCTCCAGAGTCTCAAACACTTTCCTGGCCACTTCAGTTAATTCTGACAGGGGCTTCCCTTCAAATCCATCCAATTTCTGAATCTTCCTTCTGATATCATAGGTCGAGTTAGCTACAAACTGAATAACTATTGCTCTCCGGTTATTGGGATCTGCTGGGTCAGTTGGGGTATAGGTATGATAAGCATCCAGTAATCTCTCCAGATAATCAGTAGGTGACTCATCCTTTCTCTGTTTAACCTCACTCAATTTACACATATTAGTAGGCTTCCTAGTAGCTGCCCTAATACCCCCATAAGCAACTGGCCATAATGCTCAAGAGCCTCCTTACTTTGGTCAGTATTGGGGTCCCAATTGGGGCGAGTTTCAGGCAATAGGCTATTAAGAGGAGCTGGGTTGTCTGGGTCAAGGACTCCCTTCAGGCTTCCAAGATGTGTTCCCTCTCCTGAGTGGTAGAGAGCACCTGGAGGAGTTCCTACAATCATCCCAGGTGGGTTGATGGGTAAAGAATATGGATTCAAGCAATGAGATCAATGCCTGGGGTTTTTCAGAGAGAGGGGTTTTGTTGTTTCCAATTATAAACATCAATGGTAGAAAAGGGCACATAAATCAGGAAGGGCCGGTAAAGGGAACCTGGATCCTGAGGAACCTGGCGCAAGGGAAGCAGAGGGCCTGGGAGGGGGCCAGCAGTGGAAGAATCAGGACCTGGAAGACCCCCGTAGGGAGTGCCCCCTCTGGTGTGAGACAGGCTAATCAGACTATGGAGGGGAGGAGGATGGCTGTGCTCCCCTGAGGAATCTGGCCATTGTTCAGGGTAAGGAGGGGGTGAAGATGGAGGCGGGAGTGGAGCGGAGGTGGGCAACATTAGTTAGTTCAGATAGTTCATCTGGGTCAGGGGAAAGGACTTTGATTTAACACCCAGAACCCGAAGCAGATTCTTGTCGTTTCTGTGTTAAGGCCTGGACCGGAACTGTAACACTGGTGTGACAGGGTTGTGTATTACTGTAATCTATCCAGACAGTAATATAGGGGATATGGGTTAGGTGGTCTCTGGGGCCAGAAACTCTGCTCTGGATTTTTCCAGCCAGGAGAATATCAAAACTACCTTCTGGAGGCCAACCAACTCCTAAGGCAGGCCAGTCAATCTGGCAGAAATTTCTGAGGTTGGCTTTGGAGACACTAAATCCATAATTAGCGGCCAAGAACCTAAATGAGTTAAAATCCTTCAATACAGTCTGGAGAGGACTGGGCAAGGTAAATTGAGCCTTCATATCTTATCTACCTTCATATTTTCCCTTAAGTCTTTATTTCTCTTTCCTAATCTTTCAAACCCATTATTCAGACTACCCAACTCTCTTTTACATTTTAACCATATCATGCTTTTATTTTAAAAACATTCTGAGAACACATTTAACACAGTCTTTTCTACAGTGATATCTCCCTAAGGCTGTTTAAGCCCTACTATATTTTCTGTCTTTTTGAAGCTTTTTTCCTTCTTTGTCTTGTTTTAAATAAGAAATAGTATTGACTACAGGTACAGTAACATAGCAGCTCACCAACTCCCAACGAGGAGATACTATTATTAAACCAACGTCTTACTAAAGTCCTACTTTCAAAGAGCTCCACATCTTTCATTCTCCCAAAAAGAGATAGAAACCTATACTGTCTATTCCCAAAATAGGAAAAACAGTTAGTGGGATAAATCATAAAAAAAATACATTAAGATGTTTTTAGTAATCACAACAACTTTTAGGAGACATGAAGAGGCTTATGTTGCTTGTTGAAACATGAGTGGGGTTCTGACTATGCCCAAAACCTGTTAACAGATTACAAAAGATTTGTCATCTAATTAACACAGTTTTCCGAATTAAAAATCATACTCACCATTCTTTTTTGCTATGCTTCTCTTTACCTTCTAGTAGCTGGAAAGAGTTAACACAATAATTTTCAAATGAAGAAGTATGTCTTTCTCTCATACCCTTCACCAACAATTTAGTTGTTAAAAAACAGTTTTTGCATTGTTAATATATATTTTATACAAATTATTGAAATCCCAAACGGATTTCATTTAAAACAATGATACAAAAGCCCTGATCATTAGTGCCTTACAAGACAAAAACAAATCAAAACAAAAACCTTTGTTTTTTTGCAATTTTAAACACATTGCCCTGATGTCAGACATATTGAATGTATTGAGAGTGGGGGAGCAAGGACAGTTTTCTAGGTTTAATTTAAACATAATCTATGAACTTTATCTTTAGGATCTAATTAAAACTGAATCAATCTGAATTTGGAGTAACAAAAACAAAAACAAAAAAAACCTTTGTAAATTTCCCTCATCAGTCTTTGCTCTCTTTGTGCATCTAAGTCTAGATCTTTATCAGTATAAAACTGATGCTACAGCTTCACCCAAAGGAAAAAAAAAACTTGGCATTTTTACTCAGAAAGATACTTTCTCTGATTCCAACTTCCAAGCTAAATCCTGAAGAGTCTCACCCAGCTTTGTCAGTTCCCTTACTTAGCAAACTAATCTTAGAAAACTTCACAGAAACAAAAGGGAGCCTTAGTGACCCAGAAAGTGAAAAGTTAAGAAAGACAAGAAAAAAACAAGAATATACAACATACTCTCTTAATGGTTTTATTCCTCATATCGAATCTTGTTAAAGGGAATTCTCAAAAGCTCTATTTGGCAGAACATTACATCTGCCAGAAATCTAGGACTCTTCGATCAGAACTCTCCTGCAAGAGACTTTGGACCAACAGTGTCTAAACCTCCTAGGCAGCCTCTCAAAAATATTTGTGGGCAATAGAAATACTTCTCCATATGTGTGCCAAGAAGACCACCCCTTACTGTTGAGAGTAAAATTCAGAAAGACTATAGTTGAAACACTTAGAACAGATATATAGACACATAAATGTTTACCTGTTAGGAACAGAAGTTTTAGATTGAGAGTAAAAAAAAAATCTCAACTTAGAGTTCCTCAGGAAAGGGCCTCTCTCTAGGTGAAGAAATCTCACCATGAGCATCCCAAAGGCAGCCCATTCCTGGGAAACCTTAAACCAGAACTATCTATGTTCCTACAAAATTCTTTTGTAGTCACCATAATTGTGACATTTTAAAAAGTTGTAAGAGACATAGTTTCTGGGAATTGTAATCATTTTATTTAAAAGCCCAACAGGTTATTAATAAAAGGATGATCATTTGTCCATCTCTCTTAGACAAAAGGCAATCATGACAACCAACCCACAGTTTAGATGTCCCCTTCAAAATAGTAAGTGGTCCATCAAATAACAATAAAAAATAATGGGTTAACATGATTGGAGGTGGGCTATATTAAAATGAAGGACTGAGTATCTCTTGGATAGGGAAATTATCTCTATAAGAGACCACTCATAGCTTTAGTTTAGGCTATCAATTCAAAGAATGTATATCCCATCCAAGCCTGAGCAGAACAAATAACTTATTTTTTTTATTTAGTGCATTTTTTCTGTTTTTTTATTTTTCAAATGTTTTATTAACTTCTGATTTACATCATTCATTTTTGCAAGATTTTGAGTTACAAATTTTCCCCCCGTTTTTCCCCTACACACTGCCCCAAAATAGCAGTCCCATAGGATATCCTTTCCTCCAATCTGCTCTCCCATATCTTCTCCCATACCCACTTCAACCCTTCCAGTAGGGCATGGTGGATTTCTATGCCCAGGGCCTGTATATCTTGTTTCCCAATTACATGTAAAATAGAATTAATAATAATTATATATATATATATTAATTTAAAAAAACATTTTTAATTTTTAAACATTTGATTTTAAAACTTTGAATTCCAGATTCATTTCCTTCCTCCCTTGTCACCTAACCTTACTAGGAAGATGGGAAGATAAGCAGTTCAGTATAGGTTGTACATGTGTAGCTAATGCAAAACATTAACATAGTAGATATATTGTAAAAGACTGACTATATTTCCCTCCGTCCTTTCCCAGCTCCCACTTGTTCTATTGTCTACTGTGATCCCATCCCTTTTCAAAAGTGGGTGCTTCCTACTTCCCTCCCCCCCAGCCTGCCCTCCCTTCCATCATCCCCCCTCTCTTCCCCTTTGCCCCTACTCTCCTATAGAGTGAAATACCCTATTTAATATGCATTTCATTCCCTCCCCTGAGGCAAATTCAATGAGAATAAGGTTGACCCATTTCCTTTTGTCTTCCTATTCTTCCCCTCCATTCTAACCAATTTCCCTTGCCTCTTCTATATGAGATAGTTTACCTCATTCTGTCTCTCCCCATCTCCTCTCATTATATTCCTCTCTCACCTCTTAATTTCACCTTTTAAGTATCATCCCTTCCTATTAAATTTGTCCTGTGCCCTCTATCTATGTATACTTGTAAACATATATACACACATTCACATATGTATTCATACATCCATATAGCCTCTGAGATATATATATATATATATATACACATATATGTATATATAATCCCTTCAACTATTTTCATACTGAGAAAAGATTCATCAGTTACAATTATCATTTTTCCGTGTAGGAATGTTAATAGTTCAACTTTGATAAGTTCCTTATGATTTCTTTTCCCCATTTAGCTTCTCATCTTCTCTTGCTTCTTGTATATGAATATCAAATTTTCTATTCAACTCTGGTTTTTTCATCAAGAATGCTTGAAAGTACTCTATTCCACTGAATGACCATATTTTCCCCAGAAACATGATACTCAGTTTTGCTGGGTAGGTGATTCTTGGTTTTAATCCCAGCTCCTTTGACCTCTGGAATATCATATTCCAAGCCCTTCAATCTCTCAGTGTAGAAGCTTCCAGATCCTGAGTTATCCTGATTGTGTTTCCACAATATTCAAATTGTTTCTTGTAACATTTGCTCCTTGATCTGGGAATTCTGGAACCTGGCTATAATATTCCTAGGAGTTTTATTTTTGGGATCTTTTTTTTTTCAGGAGGTGATTGGTGGATTCTTTCAACCTCTATTTAGCCCTCTGGTTCTAAAACATCAGGGCAATTTTCCTTGAGAATTTCTTGGAGGATGATTTGTAGGTTCTTTCTTTGATCGTGGCTTTGAGGTAGTCCAACAATTTTTAAATTATCTCTCCTGGATCTATTTTCCAAGTCAGTGGTTTTTCCAGTGAGATATTTCACATTGCCTTCTATTTCTTCATTTGTTTCGATCTTTTTAACAGTATCTTGATTTCTCATAAAGTCATTACCTTCCATTTGCTCCAATCTCATTCTGAAGGAATGATTCTCCTCGGTGAGCTTTTGAGATTCTTTTTCCATCTGGCAAATTCTTCTCATTGCCTTTTTGAATCTGTTTTGCCATTTGAGTTAGTCTATTTTCTAAGGTGTGATTTTCCTCAGTTAAGGTGACTCTCATTTAGTAATTTCTTGCATCGTTATCATTTCTCTTCCTGATTTTTCTCCACTTCTCTTATGTGCTTCTTAAGGTCCTCTATGGCCTTTAACCAACTCGTATTTTTCTTAGAAGCTTTTGGTGCAGGAGTTCTGACTTCACTGACTTCCTCCTGTTCCATGCTTTGATCTTTTTTGTCCCCAAAATAGGAGTCTAATGTTGGATTGATTTGCTTGGTTTGCTTCCTTTAACTGATCATTTTGTCACTCAATTACTTGACTTTTAGTCTTTTTGCCACAGTGGGACTCTGCCACCAGACCGGGGAGCTTTGTTCTAAAGATAGGGGTTTTCTCAGCTGCTGGAGGTATTAGTTGGTGCCCTCTCTGAAGCCTCCACATGCTCTGGCAAGCTAGTTGCACACCCCAGGCCCTCCACCCTAGACAGCAATCCAAATCCAAGTATGTTAAAGCAAGAGCCATTACCCCTGAGCCTGGTTGCTTGGTCCCCTTACATTCTGAAGGCCAGGAGCTGAAGCTGCCATGTGGCGGTAGCTGTATCCCAAAGTCCACACTGCACTGACCTCTCACTGTGCCCTTAGCAGCTATGTGTTGTTAATTCTGGACCACCACAGCTAGTGGTAATCTGGAGTCCTTCTAGCTGATGGTTGGTCAGGCCCACCCTGGGACTAAAACCTTGGGCTGGGCCTGGGCTCAGCTCCCAGAGTGCTGCACTGACTAATTCCTGCTAGTCTGTCAGGCTGTCCTCAGCGGGAGGTTAGCTTCTCTGTGTCATTTTGTGGGTTCTGTAGCTCCAAAGTTTGTTCAGAGTCCCCTTTTTCATGGATTGGAGGTGGTGGGAGCCAGAGCGGTGGAAGTCCTTTTTCTACCCCACTATCTTGACCTTGTCAGTGTTTTCAATCAACACAATAACTTCTACCAGTTCTGTCTTGGACAAGATGGAGGAAAGTTAATGCAATCACAATCCCATTATCAGGAATGTCCTTCAGAAGAAAAGGACCAAACTTTGAAAGGACTTTAGAAGAAGGGGAGAGCTCTGAATCTCCCCTCAAATTATTGGTTCCTTAGTAATCATTTCTCACACTGATATCCATCTGGGTCACATATAATAACCATTCATTTCTGTTCTATGCTGGGCCTCTTCTCCCTCTATGTACTATTTTACTTGCTGGTTTCATCACCTCTAATGGATTCAATTATTATCTCTCTGCAGACAATTATTATTGTTTCTATTTTTCTGCAGGGGAAATTTAATTTTGAATTTCTGAGAAAGGATCAATAAAGAAAAAAAAAACCAGTATCTTGCTATGGGTTGCAGTCAAGTGTTTAACCAAAACAATAAGAAAAAGAACTGTGCCTTGAAGGGCATTTAAAAATCATACTTAATATTAGCATTAATGAAACATTACCTGAAGATACACAAATAATTTTTCCTCTTCTCTACATGGCAAAATAATTAGTGCTTATAAATTATATGAAAGAGCTAATCAATTTGCACTATAGAGTTTTGACATTTAAAAGTAAACTTAGGTTTGAGAAAACAGTTTGTGAAACTGACAGCAAACCTTTAAATGAACTAATTCAGTTTATCACAAAACTTGATGACTAAATTGGGGAAGAGTGACTTATGAAAAATATGTCACATTCATATAGTGCCAACACCATATAAAAATATAAAGATCTAAGTTTCTTGAAAAAAAGATTATATTTCCAGAGGAGCTCTCAAAATTAATATAATATATAATAGACAATGAACATTTTGATTAATATGACCACATCTTTAACTAAGTTCCAAAAGTTACTGAGTCTTGTATCTTCTTCCTTAACGTTGGACATCAACTTGAACTTTATATAAAAAGCATTTTCTCTCTATCTTCTTAATTGATATTGTTAATAATATGCATAAATACAGATCTAACATATTTACAGACCTAAGTTCTCTCAATCTCCATACTCTCATCTCTATTTGCCTAGTGAACAATTCAAACTGGATGACCTATAGACATCTTAAGCTCCACATGTTCAAAACAAAATTCATTATTTTTCCCTTCTAATCCCTCTCTCTTCTGAACTTTATAATTACTGTTCAGTATACCACCATCCTCCCAATCAACCAAGTTTGCAACCTAGCTGTCATTCTTGATTTCTAATTCTCTCTCATCTCTCACATCCAATCTTTTGACAAGTCCTAGTGATTTTACCTTTACACATAAGTGATAGTAATAAAGTTCTTCATATCCTGGTCTCCTCCTATCATTTCAATATTCTTACAGTTTACTCCACTCCTGTAGGCAATCACTGCCTGTCTTCCATGTCTGAGATGATCTCCCTTCTTATCTCTGCTCACTGGGTTCCCCACCTAAGTGGAGGAACTTCTTCAAGTCTCACCTAAAATGCCACCTTTTCCAAGAAACTTTATTCAATAACATTAAACATAATTTTTTCCTCTGTTGACTATTTCAAATTTGTACTGTATACTTTTCTTCTATATCATTGTTTACGTGTTATCTACCCTGTGAGAATATGAGCTCTTTAATAGCAGAGGTCGTCAGGGCTTTTTGTTAGACCCCCTGAGCTTCACACACTGCTTAGCACCTAGACGAATCCTAATAAATGTTTGTTGACTTGACTCTGCTTGTTGAAATTTTATCCATCCATGAAGACTGAACTCACTTTATGCTTTTTTCATGAAATAACCCATGAAATTTGCCACCACACTCTTCCAAGAACATGACATCTCATAACACACCTTATATTTTGCATCTTTCTTGTAACGTGGATGTTTATTTGATAATAAAAATAATTTGTGTTATTGTCTTGTAGTGACTAATTAGAGTGACTTGAGGTTAGATTCTATTTATCATTCATCCTTCTCTCTCCCACAAGGCACAACATCTTTCCATCAGTAGGTGCTTAGTAAATAAGATATATGAATGTCTTCAGGATAAAGTAACTTCATTACGTTTTTTTTCTTCCTGATATCTCTGCATTTATCATTATCAAATTACATGTGTATATATTTACATATAAACATATGTATGTATACATATACAAATATTTGCATGTATATGTGTGTATAGGCACATATATATACAGATGTATATATTGGTGTATATGTCTATCTAAATAGATCTATATATCTATATACACATATATTTCTCAGGAATGGTATTTATTTCAGAGAGGTTTGAAAATGTTAACAAGATAATTAAGAGGAAAACTTGTTGCTTGAATTTTAATATATTTATTAAAGTTAAGTGCAATAGCAATATAGCTAATAAAGTCTTAATTGTCTAAAATCGCATTGCTTGATGTTTGAGCCTATTCTTTCATTACCTTATTGTATTATTTTTTTATGAAACCCATATTTCTTATTCTAGCATAGCATTCTATTTTCTTTCTTAAAATTTTACACTAACATAGAAGTAGTAGGTCTGTCTTAAATCCTTAAATATTAGAAAGGGTCAAATTCAAATCAGTACATGTGCATTCAAGATGCCTAAGAGACCTGAAATTTGATCCTAGATATCTATGTCCCAAGGATCACAAAGAGTTTATGGCAAAAAATGATCAGTACCATCCATGAAGGACTCTGAGTACCATTGACCTCTAATAGTTTGGCACTGTAAAGCACAGCGAGCAAGTGATTGACAGGGCACTCTCATATGCCAAGAGATTTAATAAATTATATTTTTCAACCTTAACTTCAAATGAACTTACCGTTAAAACCCAGGTGTTCGATTCTAATGATAAAGATTATATGATGTTGATTCAGTCTGTTTGTACCATTTCATTTGGGGAATTGAAGGGTTTTTTTTTCCCCCTCTCAGGAACATGTGATTATATCTACACACCATTGCATCCTAATAGTACAAAAAAGGACATGCTTATCTTAGAGAATTTATTGTAATTAAGAATTTGCTATATATTCAGTTTTCACTGATATTATTAGTAAGAAAATAAATTTATTCATTTTACATAATAATTTAATGTCCGTGATCTCATAATCATTAATATGAGTATTTTTTTCTGTTTACTGATGCTTTTTGTTATTGATGTAAAGCAATCTAAATCTTGTAACACTTAAGAGGAAAAATCATCTTTAAAAGAGCATGGAACATACTAGGAAGGTTTCTTAACTATCAGTGTCTTTCATGTTGAAATTATGCACAGAGTTTTATTAATAATAGGTACATTTATTTTTAAAACACATTAATGTGAACATCAAAGGATGGAACACTGGCAGGCTGAATTCTCTGCAATACTAATTTGCACCATGCAAATAAAGAGGGGGAAAATCACACCATAAATTCTCCCATTTATAAATAGAAAGTTAAGTAATTAAGTAATGACTCACAGAATAGTGTACTTGTATTCTGGAAATGTTTCAGAAAAAGCCTTTGACAGGTCTGTAGTAAGGTATATGAACTATATTGCCACTGAGAAATATTTAGAATGTCTCAGATACTAGAAATGACACAGTCTTTGTGTATGGTATGTCTTCAGCACAATTTAGACCACCATTTGTACTCAAGTAGGCCTATTTAAAGTATAATTGACTGCCCTAGCAATTATTGTGAATAGCAGCTGTCTACTGGTGAAAAAAGGCATATATATAATGAGGGAGAAAGGATCAAATACAAGCAATAGAAAAGAAAAGCATAAAGAAAATATCTATATGAGGTATTTCAGTCCAGATTTTATTTTTGAAAGGAACAAGGCCTATTAGCCATTTCCAATTAGGGACTATCAAAAAATAAATGAATGAAAGTACTCATCTATTTATGAAAAGCAGCTGGGTCTCCCTAAAATATAAAACTAGCAAAAGTTTATTTGTTCTAAAATTGTTCTAGCTTACAGAACTTCATTTATTTTCATTAGCTATGTTAGGTTTTGCTAAAACCTTTGTTGTATCATGTACCTTCTGCATCATACAAAAACACCTTGCTTTGTTTTTCTCCTAAATAGCTACATAATTAGATGGATTATTTCATGTGTCTGTGCGTGTGTTTGCTGAAGAGAACAAGCCAGATAAATTAGCACTTAGCAGAACTCACAATAGCACATAATATGCCCTTGTGTTTCATATAAAGCTTTATTTGTCATTCACGGCTGGTTGGCAAAACTGACTTTGCTTTTGAAAATGACAGGTGGTACTCTGGTGTGCTCTGTATGGGGAAAAAAAGAAAGAAAGAAAAAAGAAAGAAAGAAAGAAACAACCTTCACCAAGACAGTTTCTGTCTATAGCTCCCATGATTTAGTATTCAGTCTTGGGCTTAGTTTTCTTCTAAAGTTTTGTTTCATTTGCATCTCTGAGGTCAGGCATCACCAAATCCCTTTAATCTCTAGGATTTTATACTTCAAGTTACATGCAGGCTACTAAGACATTCCATTTTCCTGGAGACCTGATTATAAGACAGGTGAAGTTCAGTATATTTCAATAAACCTCAACATTCCATGTCAGGAATCAATAGCCCTCCTCCTTTCTTTAGGGGTTATTAAATTGCAGCTGTAACATTAGCCTTCTTTATCTAATTGATTGTCTTTTCACAGGGCTGAGAAAATCAATAGCAGTCAATGGGACTGCCCTGTTTTTACCTAATAGATGTTTTCTCCTAATTGGCTACCCGGGTGGCTTCACCGAGCTCAGTATGTTTTCAGGAGTCCCCAGTATGTTACAACCCTTGTAAACTATTTTACCCCGTGCAATAGTTATTGATTTTATAATGAAATCTAGAAAAATCAATAGCAATCAGGAATATAGATCAGGATTCCTAGGTACGTTAAGGCAAAGGGCAAACTCACTTTGCTATCACTTCAAACTGTGAGTCAATTAAACATGTCCTTAAAGTATTACATTTGCAAAAGACTTTGACCAGTGTCATGGGACCTTCCACAAAGTCAAAGGACAAAAAAGAACCTAATTTAGCAGAAAATAAAAAGGGTAGGGGGTGGCATACGGAGGTGGAAGAAACTTTTTTTCGGTAGTTTGTATGTGATAATTCTCTATTGCTCTTTGGAAATGAGACAAATTTGATGAGAGGGTAAGGAATGTACAGCTTTCACACATCTAGTAATCCAAGTTAATCATTTTTCAGCTTCAGTTAAAAAGATCCTGGGTGATGTCAATTTAAGTGTGCCTCTTCTCCCAGAGTGAATAAAAAGACCTACAACTTTTGAGGGAAGAGGATTTATTTGTTCAGTGTGTCACATTCTTTACTTCTAAATGAGACAGGAATCATGGCACCCATGTGGAGCAAACCGTGTGCATCTTTCCTGTTTTCCTGTTACTCAGACTACTCTGCTAATTCCACCTCTAAACATAATTGGATGCTCAGCTTGGCATCCAACACCAGCCCTGATTTGCATTTGCACAGATCCTTCTCATGAAGTCCATGCAGCCTCAGCCAGCCGGAGGTTCCAAGGAAATCGGACTCTCCACTGAATATGTCACACTCTTGCTCTTTCTGTTATAGAAGAAAAGAAGCCAAGAAAATGCACGTAAAAGCTACGACTTTTCTAATTCTTTTTCACCTCTTCCTTTGCCCCAACATTCATCCCACCCTAATCTTACAAATGAGATAATATTTGTAAAAGGTGTTTAGCACTTTTGTGCAGGCACAAAGAGATAAGAGAAAGCCCAGAATGGAAAGGGGGAAGGGACTTAGAATAACCAAAATAATTACTTGTTTTGTTTTATTTTAATGCTTGTTCTTATAGGAAGAAAGCAGAAAAAGTCCCTAGTTAAGAAAAAGGAATTATGGGTTTTCCTTGCAGTTGAGTCATAAATTAGCAGTGGGACCTTGTACAAGCCATATCTGTGCTCGGACATTTTTTCCTCATTTGTAAACTTAAACAATCACACTAGATGACCTCTAAGTTCTTTTCTAGCTCCAGGAAAATAAGTTGTCATCCTTTTTTCTTTATATATAGGAATTATTCTTTCATTATATTTAGTAAAGATTGTAATTTTCACTGTACCTTCAGATATCATTATACAGTTGTACCCCAATGTCTCACCTCCCCCCGACCCTGAATGGTCTTTGTTTCTTTAAGTATCAGAATCCCTAATCCCTAATACAGTGATATAGCATGAATTAAAATGAGACCATTCTCTCAGAAAAAGATTTTCAATACTCTCTCATCTTCCCCAATATGACACCAAAGTAGACATTGTCATTCCTCAGCCCAGAATCATATACTACAAACCACTTTCCTAGCACTTTCCAGATTAGCATGCACCTAGCCTAGTCTTTATCATCCTTCATCGAAATGACATCTGGAAAAAAGTGTGATGCCATTTAGTATGCACAGCCATGATGAGTGTGACAGTTTCATCGGCAGTGACAATAACCCCCATGTCTCTGTAGTTACATTTGGCCCTTCTGGGAACAACATGCACAACTTATGGAATTTGTAGATTTGATGTCATATCCCCCTCCCCTTATTCACTACTAATGTTAGCCAAGACAAATTATAAATCATGCATTATTTCCCGATGACTCTATTACTGATGGGTACTTGTAGGTACTAATCTTGGAGAAAAAATAAGAATTAAATATTTAGCATTTTTCTTGCCCTGCTAAAATTATAATGATAATAAAAATAACAAGAAAAGCAAAAGCAATAGTATCTGATTTCATTGGTACACAGAAATAAATCCCAGCGAGGAAGGAAGCACTCTCTACATAGCGATATCTACTCTGCAAGTTACAATCTTAGTGGTAGACATGTCAACACATCAGTGTTATTAACAGTGTTTATTAAGTGCTATATGGACATCACTGCTACATGTTAAACACATACAACTAAAATATGAAAAAATATATAAACAAGTAATTCAACTCCTAAGGAGGTTTTGACAAGTAATTTCAGTTAACTGGAACCAGAAGAGGTAACATGGCTCTGGTTCTCTCCTGTCTACTGGATCCTATTAAACAAAAATTCATTTCTGTTTGTGTTGGTGCTATAGATAGGGTCATAAAGGTATCAAAAATGTAAGCCTAGTTAACACATCAATAGTAATTTATAAATTATTGTTTTGGAACAATTCTGAATCATCTAATCCAATCTCTTCATTTTTGTACTAGGAAACTGAGATCACCTAGTCCATCATTTCACTTTCTGTAAGAATGCAACCTATCACTTTTAAAAAGAAAGTAAGGGGGAAGTGGGTAAGGGGAGGGATAGGGGAAGATATATGAGAGGGCAGAGTAGGGGAAGGAATACTCAATATGCTTGCCATCTTGGGGTGGGGGGTAGGGAAGAGATGGGGAGAAAATTTGGAACTCAAAATCTTGTGGACCTCTCTTTGAGTATTAAATCCTGTGATGATATCTGAACCTTGCTGTAGCTCAGGAGTAGATTTGGTTGTGTTCTCCACTGCCTCTTTTGAGAAGGTGCTTGGCATTAACTGATGGCAATAGTAATTCAGTTGTGATCCAGGGGTGGGAAACTTGACTTTTTTTTGCTCTGTGATTGACCAAATGAATATACTTTGTTTATGATTGGAAACTAATTTTAATCTCCCTTTGAGAAGAGAGACTGTGGGACTGACTAAATGAATGTTCCTTCCAGGGGTGGAGTAGTACTTGGAAATTATTGAATCACACTTGTCTTACTGAATAAAATGGAGAGTTACTATGCTGGTATTCTGAACCTTGTAAGTTGCCTTTGCTGGGCATTACACGATGATTTAAAAAAAGCCTAAACAACATATTTCAAGAAATTATCAAAGAAAACTGCCCAACATCTTAGATCCAGAGAATGAAAGAGAATTAAAAGAATCCATCAATCACCTCCTGAAAGCGATCTCAAAATGAAAACTCCCAGGAATATTATAGCCAAATTCCAGACCTTCCGGGTCAAAGAAAAATATTGCAAGCAGCTAATAAAAAATAATTCAAATATAATGGAGCTACAGTTAAAATCACATAAGATACAGAAGTTTCCATGTTAAATAAATGGAGGGCTTAGAGCATGATATTTCTGAAGGCAAAGGAGCTAGTATTACAACCAAGAATAATGTACACAGCAAAACTAAGCATAATTCTTCAAGGAAAAAGTAGACATTTAATGAAAAAGAAGAATTGCAAGCATTCCTGATGAAAGACCAGAACTGAATAGAAGACTTAACATTGAAATATGAGACTCAAAAGAAGCATAGAAATGTAAACAATGAAGAGTAATTATAAAAGACTAAATAAAGTTAAAATCTTTACATTCTGATATAGGCAGATGATATATGTAACTCTTAATAACTTTATCATTATAAAGGTAGTTAGAGTCTACACAGACATAAGGTATGAGTGTGGGTTGATTATTTTGTGATGATAAAAAAAAATACAAATCCGTGGAGTGAAAAAGAGGGATGCATTGGGAAAATAAGAAAGACAAAGGAAGAAGGGGAAAAAAAAATTTCTCACATAAAAGATGTGACTGAACAAGAATCCAAGATGCTGTATTAATTGAGATGAGACACTATGAGTGATATTATGAAGTGGAAATGACAGATTTTTGTTCAAAACTAGATGTGGGATGAGTGAGAAAGAAAAGTCAAGGACACCACAGAGATTGTAAGCCTGGGTGATGGGGAGAACAGGGAAGTCTAGAAGAGAGGAGGAATTGGAGTAAATGATTTTGAGTTCTATTTTTCACATATTGAGTTTAGAATACTTATGGGATATACAATTTGAGATGCTTAATGTGCATGATTGTGATGAGGGACTTGGGAGAGAGATTTAGGCTGGATACATAAATTTGTGAATCATCTTCATAGAGATGATAATGAATCCATGTGATCTAATGAGATCACAGATGTAGTATAGAGGGAAAAGAGAAAAGGAACTTTGGCAGCTGTAGAGCCTTGGGAGATATGTATAATTAGTGAATATGAGATGGATGTATAATATAGTGGAGGTAATGTATTGGAGAAGACAAGAGGCAATAGATCAAGAGCTCATATGAAGAGGTTGGACTTGACAAAAAGATGGACTACTTCATTCAATACAGGAGGGAAGAGATGTCTGAGTGATTTGCATTGAAGAGAGAAGAGAAAGCTTTCCATGAATAACTTCAATTATTTTTTGAGCAAGTATGTATACATTGGGGCCTTCATTTGAGAGAGTGATTGGGGAGGGGAGGTTGAAATGGGAAGCTGTAACAGCAAGCACCCTAGCATACCAAGGATGGCTGTTATCATAGGATGTCATTTACATTGTTCAGGGGAAAAAGTCAGCACCCTGAACTTCAGAAAATGCAAATAGAAATTACAATCAGACAAAAAATACAGAGAAAATAACACAATTCAATAGACAAATAGATAGGGCTTCTAGCTGTCTGACCATTGCATACACACATATTTACCAGAGAGAGAAGCGCCAACATTTGGGTTTTCAAAACCAGGGGACACAATGGCTACCCAGAGTCTCATTTGGTCAATCATACAACCCAAAACCAAGCCAATACAGGGGAATTTTTAAATTTAAATTTATCTTTATGTCATAAATTTACCTTTTGCTATTACTATCACTGCCTTAGGGAAAGTCCCTTATATTGTTTTGGGGTCTTCATCCTGCTTAGGCATCCTGGTCTTACTGCTTTCTGATTGGCTGACTATTGTGATCCTCTCTGAGACTAGATGGATGTGGTTGTGGTTGAGTACATGGACAACCCTGCTGTTTCTGTGGAAAATATGAGGAATGGGTCTGGATGTAGTGGCTAGGTAGAGGTAGTGACTAGGATTTCATCACAAGGATAGAACTGTTGTTTCGATGAGAAATAAGAATTCATGGACACGTCTGTTGTTCTAGTGAGCAGTGACGCATAAATGAAGAGGTTGGGATATTGAGTGTGGGGGTGGTGGTGATTGGTTAGGTGGGCCTGATATTCAGTGGGGCCTAAAATGAAGTTAGAATTTTGGGGCTGTGGACAGCTTTATTAGGATTCCCTCAATAGGACAAGTGGTTAAAGGGTCCCAGAGTAGATGATAGTATAGGGTTGCATTTAGTTAGTAAGGTATGGGATAAGGAAGGGAGAATAATGTAGTAATAACTGCATGGTTATGATGACTTAAGAATTGAAGATTTTAGGTAATGAATATCACTGTGACAATGAAGAATCATCATGGGTCACAAATCATAAGGACATATGGAATTATAAAAGATTGGCTTCCAATGAAGGAATTTTGGAATTTGTGAATATGGAAGTTGAACACATGGGTGATTGCCAAATCAAGGGTATAATCACCTGTATGCATAATTGAGGTAGAATAAAGGCATCATAAAAATTAGGTAGATTTAAAAATTGGAAAATTAAGAGTGTTTAAAAGAACACTGATATATGTGCTGAAATCCCTTGAAATAAGAGCAAGAGTTGAGCTACAAAGAAAATCTATATGTCAGGCAAAAATCTCCTTGAGGAAAAAAAAATAAGGCAAATGTCCTGAAGATAGGAGATAATGAACAAAAGGATCCAGATTGGATGATAAAGTTGTATAGTCTAAATCTTAAAGAATAGAAGTTTCTGTGTGATGGTAAAATAGAAGAAGGAAAAATCTAGAAGTAGCAATTGGGAACAAAGTATTTTAACTCCATTATATCCATCGAGTTTGGGATATGAAAGAAAATATAACTATTACTAGGAAGAAGGATGATGAGGAGAGCAGTGTCATTTGGAGAAAGGCAGATCTTAATGAGGATAAAAATGGAAGGAGTGAGAAAGGAAGAGTTTTTAGATGAAAGGAAGATTTAAAACTGTGGGAAAATATCATATTAGGGTATGCCTAGCTGAAATGTGCCACTGTTGAGGAGGGGGTGTTGGAATTGAATGGAAGAAAGGTAATGGGCAGGTGCAGATATACTTTGTACACTGGCAGGTAGGGGTTCACAATCACTGGGATGGGGAGAACAAAGGGGATGGAAGTAGGGTGAACTATGAGACATAAATTCAGAGTATAAGAGATGTCAGAGGGAGACATGAATAGATTATTACAAAATCCATTCTTTCTGTTCAAACTCATGGTAAGTAATAATGTTGTATCCTAGGAAGCTTTATTCAAAATGGGCAGAAAGTAAGAGAAGAAGGGATACAAACCTGTTCAGAAAACCAGAGCTGGATTTTAATTCAAGGTATCAATCCTAGGGTGCTATATAAGGTCTTACCTTTGAGGTTAACTGCCTGAGAGTTCATTCACAACTTTCACTCTATGCTAGATTTGCTCCATTTCAGTAGTGAATGCCTTTGATAAACATATATCTCTCTGCATTGTACCTATATTAATATTAAGAAACAGAGTCCTTAGCTAGGGTTATTTCAGCTATTATGGATTTCAAAGTATAGCCCTTAAACATCCCTACAGGCTGCAGCCATCACTGTCTTTCTTACTTGAGCCTCTCTCAAGAAGTGGTTGAGTACAAAATCTCACACACCATTAGATCAGCCTGAGTTGAGGTGGAACTTTCCCCTCTAGTCCCCTTCCCTCATTCTCTTTCTCCTCTGTTTTTCTTCTTTTCTTTTATTTCTTTCTTTTATTTTTATTCCAATAAAATGAAAGAAAATATTGAGCTCTAAAGGGCAAACACAAAGAGATACTCAGGTTATCTCTCAATTCTGTCTTTGGAAGTTTAGGTATGAAGCACACAGGAAAAATGTCTTACCTAATATGCCCTGAGGTAGTCTCCTTGAAAGAGGAAAAGAAGGAATAAGCATTTCTATAGCACCTACTATGTTCTAGGCACTATGCTAAACACTATAAATATTATCTCCTTTTTGACCACCAAACCAAGAGTAAGGTTCTAGTTTGCACATTCTGAGAAATATGTAACTGCCTCCCATCTTCCTTAGCACTTTAAGATGATGTTTGCAGACATACTCAGCAAAACACTGTGGAATGAACTCTTTATCTAAACCAAGGTGTTCTAATCCTGTGTGTGTGTGTGTGTGTGTGTGTGTTTCTATGTCTGTGGAGAGAAGGGAAATGGGGGAGAAAAAAGAGAATCTCAATTGCTTCTTTCCACATCCTGATGTGGAAATCCAGCATACCTATTCTTTGCTCTGCATGCCTCACTCTTGTTGCTGATGCCTGTGTGACTGACTGTTGTTGACATCTGTTCTCCCTTTATCTCTGCTCTCTCTTTACGTCCATGCTATCAAAATGCACTTGGCCTCAGGATCTCATCTTCTCTTATCCCTAAACTGCAAATGACTGAGTTTGTCCACTCTTTGCCCCCCCCCCCCATTCAGGGAATCAACACATCAATCCCTGAAGTTTGCAATAAAGATTATAAAAGGAATCTTCAATGTGTTTTTGCATGGATCGAAGATACCTATAAGAGTCTGTAAGGCAACATTTGTCCTACCAAGTCAACAACTTTTTGAGAGAAAAAATACTGAGTAAAATTTATTTCAAGAAAACTTAGAAAGATATTCCATTAATCAAAGTCAGCCTTGAGTATTTAAGGCTAAAAAAAATGAAAGGAAGCTGGTAAACAAGAAAAAGCAGAAAAGGTTACAAAAGTAATTAAAAAGAAAAACATTTTGTTCATCAACAACAAAGTAATCACCACACTTGGACCCTAACAGTCACGTATGTATACAGAAGAGGTAGAAATGGCAACAAAGTGAGCAAAGACAAGAAAAGCAGGAGGTCCATATGTGTGTCACATGTGAAGACACTGAGGGACCAATATGCATAAGGGAAGATACCGTAGACATGGAAGAAATCTCAGATCTTACTAACTCTTCACAGTGATGACCCAGAAATTAGAAACTAGTGAAGGATGTGCCTACTCTTCTATCTCTCCATCTTTTTTAGACTCATCTACACATGGGTCTAGGGCATCCTTTATGGTCTTATTAATAGAGAATAAGCAGACTTTCACAAGCAATTTTCAGAAATGGTCCGTGTCTTCACCATTTTACAATTAATTGAAGGATGTAGAGAATGAAACATATCATTATGCTCATTGTATATTAATAAGGGCTACAGATAGCATGGGACTTAATATGAAGTCTTAGTCCAATGATTTGAAAGATGACTGATGGGATGGGTGTATGACCATAGTAGAAGAACAAAAATAAAAAAGTTTTAGCTTAATGTAAAAACAACTCGTGGTTTCTCCTTCAGAGACTAATAAAGATATTGATGTCATCACTTGGGTAAAAGTAAGATAAATTATCATTTCATGCTATATTCAGTCATCTTTCCTTACTATGTTCATGCTGAGAGTAAGTAAAAAGACCATTTTGTAGATAATTATAGTTTATGAACTATTATCATTTAGTACAATGGACAGCTTCCTGGATGGAGACAGAAGACTGATTCTTAAATCCCATATCTATATTATCTCCATGGCCTTGGGGCACTCATTTAATCTTCCTAGGTCTCAGTTTACAAATCTCTAAAATGAGTGATTGGAACTATATGACCCTCATTAGTCCCTTTTAGGCCTAATGGTATGTGCCTATTATTGGATAACTAGCCATCATTTCTTGGACACTTATTGTGACATGACACTAACTACCTAATGAAGCAGTCCAATTCGGTGTTGAATATCTCATTTTGAGGGGAAAAAAATTAGTCCAAATTTGCTTCCCTCTAATACCCACCATTTGTCCCTATTCACTTAATTTATGAGAAGATTCCCTTTTATAGGTCTAATCCCTCTGTCTCATTAAAGACAGTCTTTTTAACCTCTGAAGACAGCTATCATGACATCATCTAAGTCTTCCTGCTCTTCCCACAGTACAATATCACCTTCAACTAGGGTTGGTATAAGTAAACAATCTCTACTCAATGACTGGATATAAATCTATATTTATTTTACTCATTTAATGTGAAATACATATGCATATTTAACACTTCCACATATTGATCATAGGTTTGTCACTTACCAAGTCTTCTAAATAAAAGGAAAATTACTTTTCTTTTGAACATCACAGAAAAAAAAAAACTTAGGCTGATTTTAAGTGGCATTTTGAAGGCTTATACTGATGTCCATATTTGGTTCTTCAGCATCATTAATTCCTTTAGAAAACATTTATTGAAAATCTGACTATAAGCATAACACTTTATTAGGCACTTTGGAGAATTTGAAGACAATTTCTGACATTAGTAGCTTACAGTATGGTAAGGGGGATACCTCCGTATACATGATCACACATTTGCCCATAGAGGAGATTTCTTTAATCATCTTAATTATCTCAATCTTCAAATTTTATTTAGACATAAGAACATGAGATACTTATATCATGGAGAAAAGGAAGAAATATAGTTGATAGAAATCATTCATTCAGCACTCTGAAGTTTCTGAACTTTGCATTCGTTATCTCATTTGATCCTTACAACAACTCTGTGAGATAAGCACTACAAGGAACATCATTCCCTTTTTATTGATGAGGAAATTGTTTCCGAGAATTCAGTAACTTGACAATGTCACATGGCAGGAATGTGGCAGAAATGGAATTTAAACTCAGTCTCTATCTTCTCATCTCACTTCCAGCACCCTTTCCATTCCATACACTACCTCACCAAATAAAATGAAGGGAATGGAAATGAGGGGAAGGACTCTGTCCAGCAAGAACTCCTCTCTTATGACTAGAACTGGGAATGTAGTAAGATGTTGGCAGTACATTCAGCAAACTGATTATCTTCCTTCTTATTTTCTCTTCCCCTCTCTGGACCATTCATGAAATATACAAATTTCCCTAAAATGTTTATGGCATTTAATTTTCAAATTGAAACATATGATCTGAAATTGATAAAAGCAAACTTATTTTTAATCTGAAATATTTTATTTAATTTCTTCTGTGATATTCAATACTTTTTAATTCTCCAGTCAGTTCTCTTCATCTACATTTTTAAAACTGGTAGAAAAAAATACTGTGTCATAAACAACGAAATTATGTTGTTATTCAGAAACAGAAAAACAATAGATTCCTCATTGCCTTCATTGCCTTAGAGCACTGGCTCTTACCTGAGGTCTACAGAAACAGAAAACATGTGTGTGTGTGTGTGTATGTTCAGTCATTTCAGTGGCATGCAACTCTTCGTGACCTCCTTTGAGATTTTCTTGGCAAAGAAACTGAAGTGGTTAGCCATTTCCTTCTCCAGCTCATTTTACAGATGAGGAAACTGAGGCAAACAATGTTAAGTAACATGCTCAGGGTAATACAGCTAGTAAGTTTATGAGGCAAGATTTGAATTCAGGTCTTCCAGACTCCAGGTCTTGTGCTTTATGTACTGTGCCACCTAATTGCCTGGCACACACATATATCTATATACACACACACACATACACACATATATACACATATATATGTTATATGTGTGTATATATATTTGTATGTATGTATAGATATGTGTGTATGTATGTATATGTATATATAGATAATCTATCTAGATATCTACATATCTGTCTTGGCCAAGATGCTAGAATGGTTTCCCATTTCCTTCTCCAGCGCATTTCAGAGATGCAGAAACTGAGAGAAACAGGATTACATGACCTGCCTGGTGCCACATGGCTAGTAATTGTCTGAGGCAGGATTTGAACTCAGGGAGATAACTCTTCCTGACTCCAGGTCCAGTGCTCTATCCACTGTACCACGTAGCTGCCAACAGGATAAAGACAAAATAATTAACAGAGAGGAGGCCCTAGAATTAAGAGGGGTTGGGACCTAAAGGTTATATAGTCACCAACAGCTCCTCAGTCAAGGACTGAGTGAAGTAGGATAAGAACTATGATTTAATATCTTCATGAATGCAAAAAAATACAAAGAAAATCATATTAAATTTGATCCACTTTCACCTAGTCCTACCATTCTCATCTGTTTCAGGTAAAATTTTAAAAAAGAGAAAAAAATTTTCCATTCAAAATGCTTAGTATTAGAGAAGAAGGAATCTTTAAATGGAACAAGATTTCTATACGTGATCTGGGTGTCAAAAAGCTGAATAATCTATAAATGGACCCAACATCCTCAGTGTTGGCAGCTCCATCTTTGCCTGTTTGATTCAGACTGACCTGAGTTTTCCTCAGATTACGGAGCACTCTGTTGTCAAGAGCAGTGTTTCTTTCGTTGCAAACACTCAGTCGTAGAATACAGGCCTGTCTTTGATGACATGATAAATTACAACTGGTATGGCTTGAGCTTCACCTGAAAATGAGAATATTCTTACGTGGTTATCAGTACTGAATTGGGTGTTCATAATTTTCAAATCGTTCGTGTGTTTTCAAATTTTAAAAAAAGAATTAGAAATTATCTGCATAACTAAACTACTAAAGGAGGACATATTTGGTGAAGCCCCTGGCCTCTTTTATGGCTTGTAGGCTCAAAGAATGGAAATACTTTCTTCCAATGCATCTATTTATTATACGCTTATGTCCCAATGAGAATATGATTTTGATAGAGATTAATAGCTCCGTGGCAAAGTAGCTTTGACATTCCTTCACATTGTGTGGATGATGTGTAACGGTTGAAAATTGGATGAATGACTTCCAGAAATCTGACATTTAGAAATTTATTATTGTAATAAAAAATTTAAAAGGAAAACATAGGTCCTCCCTCTGTTGAAGCATTATATTTGAGACATTTTCATCTATATGAGAGAAATTCTGATATATTCTTTCTATTGACCCTAAGGTTAAAATAAGGAATTTACCTAAGGGTAAAAAAAAGGAATTCTCCTCAAAGAAGAAAGTCAGAATTTATCTTTAAAAATACAAGAACTTTCACAGGGATAGGGAATGTGAATATACCATCAAAAACAAAAGAGGAAAAAGTTCTAAGGCTACCTGAAGAACAACAGGAAAAAAAAAAACTGACTCGCATTTGTAGAATCCATGTGTGTTGCAGGATAATAAACTTTTGAGACAGCTGTCACTTTAGAAAGAGTGAAAAGAGACTTAGAGTCCAGATAAGAAATACTGAGAAAGATTTAGTGTCTAGACACAGCAGACAGATAAGCAAACATGAAAGCAATGCCACTGGAAATGTATTCTCAACAGCTGTCACATTTTCTGTAGAAAATTAGCCATAGCCTATTAGGACCAACACTATGCTCTTCTAGTGACAAGCATCTAGCTAGCCTTGCCAAAGGAGACATTCTTGCAACACAGAAAATGTGTATTTCCATAGCTAATTTGTCACTAAGTGAAGTTTACCTCCTATAGCATCTCAACTCATCTAGTGTATGATTTCCATAGAACCACAGCATTTAAGAGTTGAAATGGGGGGAAGGGGTGGAGCCAAGATGGCAGAAAGGAAGCAGGAACTTTTCTAAGCTCCTCCATGAATCCTGTCACTAAACTTTAAAAAGTGAATCTGAACAGATTTTAGAGTGACAGAATCCATTGGGAGACAGAGCATAGCAGGATCCAGCTCAGGAAAATGCCCATGTAGGTCTGGGCAGGGGGAGCATGGAGCACATGAGGGCTGCACCAGCATGGACAAGAGAATAGACTACAGCCAAGTTAGAAGGAGCCCCAGCCAGCGGACTCACCCACCCCAAAGGCAATTCCCAGCCATCTCACCACAGGTGGGAGGATCAGTCTGAGCTGGGTAAGAGAAAGTATAGGATCCACAGCAGGGACAGCAGCTTCTCCTGGGGCTATGAGCCTAGAGCCTGGAAGTTTAAAAATCATCTACCTGAATTTCCAGAAGCCAAGATGGCAAAGTAAATCCTAGCAGCTCCTATTCCCCCTCCCTGGCCCAGAAAGCCCAGAGATCAATATCCCACCCAGAGTAAAATCCTGAAATATTGGAAATAGTCACATGCTTCGGAGTCACTGAGAAAGAGTATAACTGAAGCAGTAAGGAGTCTGAAGTGAAGGGTGGGAGGGGTCCCAACAAGCCCCACCCCAGTTAAACAGCAGGAGATCCAGAAGCTCAGGGTGGTGGAGCAAGCAAGTACTAACAACACAAGCCCAGGTGGGCCTTAGCACCACCACTGCACACACCAGCTCTGCTGACTACCAGCTGCTGAGCCTGCCTGAGCTGTAGCCCAGGGGCATAGAGGTGAAAATCTGAAGCATCCAGACCACCCCTTCCCCACAGATTACTCTGTTAGCCTCAGGGTAACTCAGGGGAAACAATGAGAGTCCTGGCCTTAGCCTCAGTCTAGACACCCAGAGGCTATAGCACACAAAGTCAATGACCAGGCACCTAGCTCCCAGCCTGAGAAGCATGGGTCAGAGCCCTCTGTAACCCAAAAGCAGAAATACACTTTAAAGGTCAGGAAATAGGCAATCACAATGGGCCAGAAGCAACTTGCAAAGGCAAGGCCGAAGACAATTGAATCCTATTATTGCTAATGAGAAGAATCACTTTCAGGAGACACCATGGACTCTATGTCCACACCTGAGACCACAGAAGGAAATATGAACTAGTCTCAAGCCCAAAAAGCATTCTTGGAGGAGCTCAAGAAATATTGAAAAGCCAAATTAGAGAGGTGGAAGATACATTTAAATCTACAGTGACCAAATTGGAAAAAAAAAATCTCACTGAAGAAAACAGATCCTTAAAAATAAAAATTTGTGAACTGGGACAGGAGGTTCAAAATCTAACTGGAGAAAATACCTCCCTAAAAAGTGATCTTCAAAAACTAAGTTAGCAAAATAATTCACTAAAAATGAGAATCAATCAAACTGAATCTAAGGACTCTATGATGCATCAAGAATCAGTCAAGCAAAACATAAAGATTGAAAAATTAGAAGAAAATGTAAAATATCTCACTGGAAAGGCAACTGACCTGGAGAACAGATCCAGGAGAGATAACCTAAGAATTATTGTTCTACCAGAAAGCCATGATGAAAAGAGAAGCCTGGACAACATCCTCAAAGAGATTGTCAAAGAAAATTGTACTTAAGTCTTAGAATCAGAGGGTAAAATATTATTGAAAGAATTCACTGGACTCCTCCTGAAAGAGATCCCAAATTGAAAACTCCAAGAAATATAATAGCCAAATTCCAGAATTACAAAGTCAAGGAGAAAATACTGCAAGCAGCCAAAAAGAAACAATTGAAATATTGTGGAACTACAGTAAGGATTACACAGGACCTAGCAGCTTCTGAATTAAAAGATCAGAGAGAATGGAATTTGATATTTCATAAGGCAAAGAGCTAGGACTGCAACCAAGAATCAACTACCCAGCAAAACTGAGCATAATATTTCAGGCAAGGAGATGGTCATTTAATGAAATAAGGGAATTTCAGAGTTTCCTGGTGAAAAATTCAGAGCTAAATGGAAAATTTGATCTCCAATTACAAGACTCAAGAAAGACATGAAAAGGTAAACAAGGAAAACACACATGCACACACAAACACATGCAGAAAAACACATAACTCGGGATTCAATAAGAACAAACTGTTTCATTCCTATATGAGAAGCTGATACCTGTCAATACTGAAATTTATATGATTATTGCAATCTTTAAAAAGGATATGCATGGATAGAAGGAGTGGGTATAAATTAACTAATCTGATAATAAAAAATTATTAATGGGTTCAAAGGGACTATAATAGGAGAAAAGGAAAGGATGAGGCAGAAAAAGGTAAACTATGCCACATGAAGAGGCATCAAAATATACTTCAGTAGAGGGGGAGGAGGGACAGAGATGAACATCATATGAACTTTATTCTCATTGGTTCTGGTTCAAAGCAGGATCAACATAATCAGTTAATTTTAAGATTATAACATGAAAAAGCACAAAAACTCATTGTAATAGAAGGAAAGGAAAGAGGAAGGGGAGCACTGTATGAAATTTTCTCTCATTGGTTTGGGGCCAAAGAGGAAATAACATACTCTGATAAGTATAAAAATCCTTTGTGCCCTATAGGCCATAGGAGGAGTAAAGGGTGGGTTAAAAAGAGGGGGGCAATTAGAAGGGAGGTAAATAGTGATAAGAGGGAAAGGTAGGTAAAGAGGGGTCTCACAGGGAGGGAATAATTTGGGAGGTGGTGGTCAAAAAGGAAAACTCTTAAGGAGGGGAAGGAAGAAGGAAGGAACAAAATCATAAAGAGAGGAGGGAATAGGATGGAGAGAAAGATACAGATAGTAATTATAACTGTGAATGTGTATGGGATGAACTCTCCCATAAAATGGAGGCAGATAGCAGAACGGATTAAAAACCATAATCCTACAATATGCTGTCTGCAAGAAACACATTTGAAACAAGGGGATACTAATAGGGTAAAGGTAAAAGGATGGAGTAGAATATATTTTGCTTCAGCTAAAGTAAAAAAAAAAGCAGGGGTAGCAATCGTTATCTCAGATAAAGCAAAAGAAAAATAGATCTAATCAAAAGAGATAAGGAAGGACACTAAATCCTGCTAATAGGCACCATTGAGAATGTAGCAATATCCTTACTTAACATATATATACTAAGTGGTATAGCATCCAAATTCCTAGAAGTGAAGTTAAGGGAATTAGAGGAAGAAATAGATAGCAAAACTATACTAGTTGGGGACCTCAATCCCCCCCTCTCTGAACTTGATAAATCTAATCTCAAAATAAACAAGAAAGAAGTTAAGGAGACAAATAGAATTTTAGAGAGGCCAGATATGAGAGATCTCTAGAGAAAACTGAATGGGGATAAAAAGAAATATATCTTCTTCTCAAGAGTACATGGCACATACACAAAAATTAAACATATCCTAGGCATAAAAACCTCACAATTCAGTGCAGAAAGTCAGAAATATTAAATGCATCATTCTCAGATCATGATGCAATAAAAATCATATGCAATAAAGGGCCATGGAAAGATAGGCTAAAAACTAATTGGGAACTAAATAATTTAATACTCCAGAATGTATGGTTCAAATATGAAATTATAGAAACAATCAGTAAGTTCATTCAAGAGAAAGACAACAAGGTAAGACAACATACCAAAACTTGTGGGATGCATTAAAAGTAGTCCTTAGGGGAAGTTTTATATCCCTGAGTGCATACATGAATAAATTAGAGAAAATAGTGGTCAGTGAATTGGGCATGCAATTGAAAAAGCTAGAAAAAGAACAAATTGAAAATCCTCAATTAAATACTGAATTAGAAATAAAGAAAACCAAAGGAAAGATTAATAAAATTTAAATTAAGAATACTATTGAATCAATAAATAAAACTAAGAGCTGGTTTTATGAAAAATTGATAGACCCTTAGTCAATATGATAAAAAAAATAAAGAAAACCAAATTATGTGTATTAAAAATGGAAAGGATGAATTTACCTCAAATGAAGAAGAAATTATAACAATAATTAGGAATTATTTTGCCAAATTGTATGTACATAAATTTGACAATATTAGTGAAAGGGATGAATATTTACAAAAATATAAATTGCCCAGATTAACTGAAGAGGAAGTAAATTACTTAAATAACCCCTTCTTGAAAAATAAATCAAACAAGACATCAGAGAACTCCCTAGGAAAAAATTTCCAGGGCCAGATGTATTTACTAGTGAATTATATCAAACATTTAAAGAACAATTGATTCCAATACTCTACAAACTATTTGGGAAAATTAGTGAAGAAGGAGTCCTATCATATTCTTTTTATGACACAATTATGGTACTGATACCTAAATAAGGAAGAGATAAAATGGAGAAAGAAAATTATAGACGAATTTCCCTCATGAATATAGATGCAAAAATTTTAATGAAATATTAGCAAAAAGATTACAGCAACTTATTATGAGAATAATACATTTTGATCATGTAGGATTTATTCCAGCAATGCAAAAATGGCATAATATTAGGAAAACCATCATTATAATTGATCATATAAACCATAAAACTAGCAGAAACCACATGATTATCTCAATAGATGCAGAAAAGGCTTTAGACAAAATACAACATCAATTCCTATTAAAAACACTAGAAACTACAGGCATAAATGGAATATTCCTTAAAATAATAGGTAGCATCTATTTATAGCCATCAGCCAGTATTATATGTAATGGGGATATGCTAGAAGCAATTCCAGTAAGATCAGGGGTGAAACAAGGATGTCCACTATCACCTCTCTTATTCAATCTGGTACTAGAAATGTTAGCAGTAGCAATTAGAGAAGAAAAAGAAATCAAAGGAATCAAATTAGGCAAAGAAGAGACTAAGCTATCACTCTTTGCAGATGATATGATGATATACTTAGAGAATACTAGAGAATCAAGTAAAAAAAACTACTTGAGACAATAAATAAATTTGGCAAAGTTGCAGAATATAATACAAACCCACATAAATCCTCAGCACTCCTATATATTTCTAATGAAATCCAACAACAAGAGATAGAAAGAGAAATCCCATTTAAAGTTACTGTAGACATTATAAAATATTTGGGAATCTACCTGCCAAAACAAACCTAGGACCTATATGAACACAATTACAAAACTCTTTCCACACAAATAAAATCAGATCTAACTACATGGAAAAACATCAATTGCTCATGGCTGGTTCGAGCTAATATAATAAAAATGACAATTTTACCTAAGTTAAATTACATATTTAGTGCCATACCAATTAATCTACATAAAATTAACTTATAGAGCTAGAAAAAACTAGTAATAAAATTCATTTGGAAGAACCAGAATATCAAGGGAATCAATGAAAAGAAATGCTAGGGAAGCTGGCCTAGCCATACCAGATTTTAATCTGTATTATAAAGCAGTAGTCATCAAAACTACTTGCTACTGGCTGAGGAATAGAGTAGTGGATCAATGAAATAGATTGGTACATGAGACTCAGCAGTCAATGACTACAGTAATTTATGGTTTGATAAAACCAAAGAACCCAGTTTTGGGGATAAGAACTCATTATTTAACAAAAACTGCTGGGAAAACTGGGATATAGTATAGCAGAAACTGGGCATAGACCATTACATAACACCATATACCAAAATCAAGTCTAAATGGGTGCATAATCTCAGTATAAATCCTGATACTGTAAGCAATCTGAGAAAGCAAGGAATCATTTACCTGTCAGATTTATGGAGAGGGGGAGATTTTATGACCAAACAAAAAATACAGAGCAGTACAAAATGCAAAATGGACAATTTTGATTACATTAAATTGAAAAGTTTCTGTACAAAGTCAATGTAACCAAGATTAAGAGGGAACTGGAAAATTGGGAATTAATTTTTACAACCAATGTCTCTGATAAAAACCTCATTTCTAAAATATACAGAGAATTGAGTCTAATATATAAGAATACAATTCATTTCCCAATTGATAAATGGTCAAAGGATATGAACAGGCAGTTTTCAGAGGAGGAAATTAAAGATATCTACAAGCACATAAAAATGCTCTAAATCACTATTCATTATAGAAATGAAAATCAAAACAACTCTAAGCTACCACATCTCACCAGTCAGATTGGTTAAGATGACAAAATAGGAAAATGACAAATGCTGGAGAGGATGATGAAAAATTGGAACACTAATACATTGTTGGTGGAGTTGTGAACTGTTCCAACTATTCTGGAGAGCAATCTGGAACTATGCCCAAAGAGCTATAAATAATTTCATACCCTTTGACCCAGTAATATACCACTTCTAGTGTTGTATCCAAAAGAAATAATAGAATTGGGAGGAAGACCCATATGTACAAAAATATTTATAGCAACTCTTTCTGTGGTGGCAAAGATTTGGAAATTAACAGGATGCCCATCAATTGGGGAATGACTAAACAAGTTGTGGTATATGAATGTAATGGAATACTCTTGTGCTATAAGAAATAAGGAGCAGATGGACTTCACATTTACCTGGAGAGACTTATATGAACTGATGCTGAGTGAAAAGAGCAGAACCAGGAGAAATCTGTACACAGACACAACGTATGTGTGGAAACCAATTTTGATAGACTGGGCTCTTATCAGCAATGCAGGATTATTATACAATTCCAAAAGATTCCTGATGGAAAGAAAAGTCTACATTCAGAGAAAGAACTAGAAAGAACAGATTCTGAGTGCAGATTGAAGCAAATTACCTGCCTTCTTTCCTTTTGATTTATGGTTTTGTTTCCTCTTTCCCATTGTTCATTCCATTCATTACAATCCCTCTTTATAACTTGACTAATGTGGAAGTATTTGCAAACCCTATACTTGATTGCATGCTGCCATGCGGGTGGGAGGAAAGAGAGGGGGAGAAAATTTGAAACTCAAGCAATTGTGGAAATAAATCTTGTAAACTAAAAGTAAACAAACACATTAATAAAGACCAAAAAAAGAGTTGAAATGGATCTTACAGACTTAATTCAAGACATACAAAACTCCAAAGGACTCAGGATGGAAAATACTGTTCACATCAAGATAAAGAACTATGGAAGTTGAATGCAGATTGAAACATGTTATTCTCTCTCTCTTTTCTTTTTTGTTTCTTCTGTCTCATGGTTTCTCCCATTGTTATTATTTCTTCTTTACAACATGATGTAAAAGTATAGTCTATATCAAATTACAAGCTCTCTTGGTGTGGAGGGTGGGGAGAGATGGGGAGAAAATTTGGAACTCAAAATCTTATGGAATAGAGTACTGGCCCTAGAGTCAGGGGGAACTGAGTTCAAATCCAGCCTCAGACATTTAACAGTTATTAGATGTGTGACCTTGGGCAAGTCACTTAACCCCAATCGCCCCTCCAAAATGAAAAAAAAAAGAATTGTTAATGTTTTAAATCTTCTTACATATAATGATGAATCTTATGATTTCATTGTTTTCTCCAGGAATATTTATCTGCTAAAAAATGTGAATCTAGAAGGCATATGATGAATTATTTCTGATTTGGTTAGTAGTACAAGAATTGTATGACTTCCATTGATTTCAGAGCTGCTCCAGCTGAGGCCTGCTGAAGCCCTAGCCATAGCCCCTTCCAAATTGCCACTGTGGAAACATTCTTCTGGTATATTGAGGCAGACATGATGTTCAAGAGCATGGGACCTCTTGAAACTACTATGTTACAGGCAATATCAAGTGCTTTACAAATATTGTTTTATTTGATCCTCACAACCATCCTGGAAGGTAAGTGCAATTATCATCCCAATTTTATAACTGAGGAAATAGGCAAATAGAAGTTGAGTGACCTGTACTAGGTCAAATAGCTAGTAAGTGTCTAATGTGTCTAATTGCTAAATAAGCTAGATTTGACTTCATATCTTCACAGTTCTAAGTCCAACTCTTCCCACTGAACCACTTAACTGCTTTTGGCCTTTAAAACCATGCCTCTCTACTGCTGTCTCTTTCTGGAACTTCATTCATTGTTGGGGATCTCCTCCTTTATTTAGCCTTTTCAAAATAATTTCAAAACATTTTTTTAGACCAACTGTGCATCTATTTAAAGATTCCATGATAAAGTCAAACAAACTTACCTTTCTCATACATATCAAATGAGATAGGAAGTTTTGAGGAAAATAAGCTTCAAAAAGTCAGAAGAATGTCCGTTTTTGAACTAATAATGCAAATTATCAAAATATGTACAATAGTAGAAATCCCAAAAAGCTGAGTTCTAAATGAAAAAAAAAATACTAATGTAAGTGAGAACACCGGAATTATTCAACAATACATGCTCTTAAAACATACACACACACACATATAACCTAGTCATTTTTTTTCTGATCTTGTCAGAAGAATATTTATCTTAATGAAAATGAGAAAGTACAGGGCTCTAACATTAATTATAATAGCATTTATTCTGTTTCAGGCACTGCTGTGCTAGGTACTTTAATCTCAGACTGTATTTGAACTCATGTCTTCCTGACTCTATGCCCACTGCTCTATCCAATGCACAAGCAAGGAACCTGTAAAATTCCAACTAATATTTTGATGTAAAGCAAACTTTTTGGGAACCTAAAATGAGAATGCATGCTTCCTTCATTTATTAAACACACTATTAAACCTGATATGACTAGTTATTCATTGGATATTCAAATCTGATTTTCTTAAAATCTTAGGCCTAAAATTATTTATAACAGCAAAAAAAGGTAAATCAATAAAAAAAACTTATCAAGCCACTGTTATGTGCAAGTTCCTGTATTATGTATAGGAGCAGCAAAGAAATAAAAGTACAAAGATTTGGACCTCAAGGGATATATGCCTTAATAAGGGCTATAAGATATGCATCTGTAAGTATGATGCAAATTTGAATTGTTGGAAGTTCAAAGAGGAAAACCAGCAAGTTTTGGGGGAGATTTGAGGAGAGATCTATTTCAATTAGGGAAATCAGGGAATACTTTGTAAAGGACTAGGCAACTTAAAATGGGTTTTGAAACAAAGGAAAGATTTCAATACCCAGAAATAGAGATATTTAGGGAAGTGCTTCTTAAACTGTGAATCCTGACACCACATGCAGTTGCATAACTGAACATGGGGGATCACAAAAAATTGGCAATGGTAACAAGTTTCTGAAGACACAATGACCAAAAATTAATTCAAAATCAACCACATAATCAATCTGAGGTGTTTCTGGCATGATTTGCCCATGTTGCATCACACAATTTCATTTTAGCCTTGTGTTATGGTGATGGAATTTAAAGATCCCCGTGTATTGGCTTGGTTTTGGAGTTATGTTAAAACCCAGAGCTTGTGAATCCCACTTATGGGATGGACTTGTTGATGTGAAGAGAGAGGGCTGACCTGGGAGGAGCTGGTGTGGTGGATATAGAGACAGGACCAAGTAGAGGAGGCCAGAAGAACTTTTGGGGAGCAGTATAGTGGAGGCAGAGAGGGAGGAGAATTGCTGGGGGCCAGAGTTGCTGGGAGAGACTGCTGGGGGCCAGATGGAGCTGCCCAGGACTTGTGAGAGCTGTTACCCAGAGCTGCTGAGAACTGAGGAGGCATGGCTGTGGTGCTGGTATTTTTTCTCTCTGTTTTGATTCTGTTTTGCCAGATTTGTCTGCTGGTGAAGGACAGTGCTGTTGTTACAGAAGTCCTGGAACCTTACTGTTGGTTCAGAAGCCCTGAAGAAGGATTTTCTTGTTGTATGTGTTCAGAAATCCTGGAAGAGGGTCTTGCTGATGTTTTCAGGGTTTCTGAGACTGTTCTGCAGGCAGAGAGTGAATTGATGAGGACACTGGCAGTGTATCTTGCGGCTTTGTCTCCCCAGGAACAGAGATTGCTGAGAACTTGCCTTGGGTCAAGATGAAGAAAAGATCTCTTCCTGGGTATTAAATGCTGTGATGATATCTTAACCTTGCTGTAGCTTAGGGGTAGATGGTCTTTGTGCTCCCCACTGCCCCTTTTGAGAAGGTGCTTGGCATTTTCAGTTTATAATTGTTATTCAGTTGTGATCCTTGGGTGGAAAATTTTTTTATTTTTTGTGCTCTGTGACTGACCAAATGAATGGACTTTGTTTATGATTGGAAACTAATCTCCATTTGAGAAGAGAGACTGTGGGACTGACTAAATGAGTGTACTAGCCAGGGGTGGGATACTTTGACTCTATACTTTGTGATTGAATTGAGAAACTGAGTTACAACGTATTTTGATTTTCTCTGTTCTATGAAGGTTTTGCCTTAATTTGTCACTGAATAAATGCAGAGTTACTATGCTGGTATTCCAAACTTTGGGAGTTGCCTCTGCTTGGCATTACACCGTGGTTCTGAACATACAACATGTGCACTTTACACTGTGTGCCAGAGTACCACACAATGCTAATAAATGCTGCCAGAAGCACCTTGACTCAGATTGGAGACTATTGTACTATAAATTGCAGTTTTTTTGTTTTGTTTTTTGCTGTACATACAAAATCCTTAAATTAATTTTGGCTTGGTATTACGGCAGAATTTCTAACAATTTCTGAAATGGCTCTAAACATACTTTGGCCATTTTGTACTATGTATTTATGCACAGCAGTGTTCTCAGCATTGACATTTATAAAATCAAAATATCAATCAACTCTGAAAAATGCTGAAGATTCTCTGCAGCCATCCCGCAGTAAAAAAATATTTCATCAAGACTTAATTCTTTATGTAAAAATAAACAAGCACATCCATCTTATTAGTATATAAATTTGCTTTCTTTTTTTATAAATGGTAAAATTATATGTATACCAAAGAATTGCTTTAAAATAAGTTTCCTTATGATTTATCTTCAGTAAATGTTTGACTGCTATACCTTTTTTATACACTATATAGCCAGGGTCATGTAAAAATTTCTCTAACTCAAAGGGGTCGCCAGTGGAAAAAAGTTTAAGCAGTCCCAGTTTATAGAATAGCCTAGAATCAGAAAGTCCTCAGTTCAAATTCTAATATACTACTAACTGTGTGACCCTGGGCAATTTACTTAACCTCTGTTTGCCTAAGTAAAATGAGTGTAATTGTAGCACCTACTTCCCAGGGTTGTTGTGAGGATCAAATGAGATAAAATTGTAAAGAATTTAGCACAGTGCCTGGCACATAGTAAGTGCTATACTGTATAAATATTAGTTATTATTATACAAGAGTGTAACAATAGCACTGGTTATTAACCCTAGAATAACTCTACTGAGTAGTCAGTAAGTTGACAGTGATATGAATGTGTTACCTTCAGTGGAGGGAGTGGAGCTTGACTTGGGGCAGACATGATCAAATTCTACCTCAAATTCATGCTGTGAAATCCTGGGAAAGTCACCTAAATTCTATATGTCTGTTTCTTCATTTAACACATATCATTGTACACCATGACCTCTAGGTCTTATGTCTTACCTTTCTAGCTTATGATTCTTATCCAGTTTTACTGAAACATAGTATGTGTTTGGTTTGTTAATATGAAATAAGATCAGAAAGGAAAGATCAAGTATGTGGAGGTCTTTGAAAGTCATCTAAGGAGTTTATCATTTAGAAAGAAAAGATTCAAAGCTGAAAGAGACCTTAGAAATGATCTAATCTTAACTCATTTTACAGATGAGGAAACTCAGGTCCAGAGAGTCTAAATCATTTACCCATGATCACAAAAGTAGTAAGCATGTCAAAGAAAAAGTAATGATGATGATGATGATGATTGATGATGATATGAATAATAGACTATGTAATTTAATTTCACATTACTCTATATCCACATATATCTAGCTTAGAAAAAAATGTTCAAACTATCATAATTTCCCCTCCCCTTCATGTTCTTAAAGATGTCCCCCACCCAAGAATCTTTTTTAAGGCAGAGGTTTGTTAGAGCCAGATTGTACCAGTTCTTGAGAGCCATCTGTTCCATTTTTAGCATGAGCATTTACATCTCGATAATCAGCAAAAAGTTTAAGTCTTGGCTGTATTTATTGTTTTAATGATTACCTATACTTTTGAAGATGGTAGAGAAAATGGTAATAATTCAGATAAAAAATCAAAGTGTGTTGTTCATAGTCCTCCCCTCCTGCCTCCACTCCTGAGAAAGCCAGTTTAA
This sequence comes from Petaurus breviceps papuanus, assembly GCF_028583685.1. Lineage (NCBI taxonomy): Eukaryota > Metazoa > Chordata > Mammalia > Diprotodontia > Petauridae > Petaurus > Petaurus breviceps. Next base: position 3,159,203 of record NW_027185890.1, read on the forward strand.
ACATTTCCCAACACACCACTGGTTTGTGGAATCTTGAACAAGAAACAGCTCATAATATGCTAAAACATTGTTGGATTTAATATCCCCAAATAATAGTGGACACTCAGTTCCTTTCTTGACCATTCCCCTCAGGGACTGAAAAGGGATTCCTTAGTGCCATCAATATCAGTAAGACTGTCTTCATTTTTGAATGGAGTAGAGTGGGGGCAGTTCACCATCGCTTCTGAGGATAAGGAAGAGGAACCTAATCTTACAGGTCAATATGCCAATCACTTCAGGTAGCTGGTAGGGAAGGAAATAATAGAAACAAGAAAAGAAGAATTCTTCGTTTAAAATTTTGTTTCCACTGAATTCATAATTTCCACTCAAAATCTATGACCTTGAGAATAACTTTTTGTTTTCTACCTATTTATTACCCACCTTGCTAAAGGAACGTCTAGAAAGAATTTTTAGACTAGAGCAAAATGATTTCTTAATATTTCTATGTTAATTAAAAAGGAAGTTTTTATTGTTTTCATAAGTGGCAGAAGTGAACTTATTTTTCTTTCTTTCTTTTTTTTTGCTTTTTGGAGGGCAATTGGGGTTACATGACTTCCCCAAGGTCACATGGCTAGTTTTCTGTGTGTTAAGTGTCTGACGCCTGATTTGAACTCAGGTCTTCCTGACTCCAGGGCCAGTATTCTATTCACTGTGCCACCTAAGCTGCCCCTAGAACTGAATTTCAAAGCAAATTTCTTTGAATACACATCTCATGTATGGTCATGACATGCTGTTACTTCACTTTTACTTCTAGGAGCAGGACTGCCAAATAGAAGACTCAATTGATAGACTTATTTTCTTAAAAAGAAAATAGAAAATTCTAACCAAATATGGAATCAAACAGTGACTCAGAGCTATATGGGATAAAGCTACTTCAGCATTTTTCTAAGTGCTGTGAACATTTCTGCTTTTTTTTTCCTGACAAAATTGCTGACTGTGATTGTATTCTTGTGTAACTCATCTGGATACTTTGATCAGAGTGCATTTTACCCCCTTCCAACCTTCCATGACCTGATTACTGTCACTGTTATTGTCACTATTTAGTTACTACTATCTACCAGGTTATGTACCTGGCATGAATGTAAGGTTATTGCTTGTCTGTAAACTTCTTGATAGCATGGACTAGGTTTTGTTTACTTTTTCCCTCCCTTAGAATTTAGCACAATGCTTTGCACATAATAGACACATCATAAATATGTGTTGAAAGAATGAATTACCTGCCCTGAATATGACATACTTTGCATTGTGCTTTTATTCTACAGAGATAAGTAAACAGAAAACTGAATGTTCTGTTTATGTTTCTTCCTAATATATCTCAGACCCTTTTGCTTTTTTTCTGCATCTGAGGCATTTTTTTAAACATGTAAACCTCCTTCTCAAAGGTCTTTTATATAAAGACAAGAATTATTGTTACTGTTGCTTTAAAATTTAAGTCCAATGTACGTTTGGAAGTGAGGGTTGACAGTTGTTGAGAAAACAGAAGAGAAAGTGGTAATGATTTGAGAGAAATTTGAAAGAGACAGAAAATATATAAGGAAAATTATTTTGTGGTAGAATTGTATTTTATTATTTTATGAACAAACATTACAAAGAGAAGTTTATCATGAATAAATATGAAGAAAGACTATTTAAAGTAATGGATTGAGTAAAGATGAAGAAATTGTTTTCTTGTCATGGTAGGAAGGAGATTGGAGAAGACCAATACAAATGATGTAGATGCCTTCCTTCTTGATAAGACTATTCTAAAACCTGAATTATGAAAAAATTTGTGAAGAACATTTACATGAGGTATTGAGTGAATTGAATAGTGTAACTATTTTCTAGAGGAAGGAGAAATTGTATTTATAGTAGTAGTTAGAGATGACTATGCCTTTGCTCCTTCTCACAGTTATAATATTGTAAATAGTTATTTTTTATCTGTGTTATTACTGAGTACATTGTTAATAAATTATATAGCCAGTGTCTTAATTACTGAGTTATTTTGGGGAGATGAGTGTTTTTGATATAGAGACAGATATGAGTAGCTACTTACGGTGAAAGTAATTTCTCCAGTTTATTAAGTAATGTCAAATAATACTAAATGATATTTAATATGCTATTGTATAGTCTCTTTGCTAATTGATTACTTAATAAAAAATGTTGCATTTTTACTAATGATGAAATATCCAAAAAATAACCTCTGAATTACATTCAAACTAGGGGGGATGAAATTAAACATAGGATTGAGTGAAGTAGCAGGACAAGGCTAAAAGACTTCAAACTCCTTCATATCCCAATATTTTATTCTAACTTAATTTCAAGTAACAAAAATTGACAATTTGATTTTTACCTTATTCATGCTCACTTGTATCCACTCAGGCTTGTTTCACAAAATATGAAAAACATATTTTCATGAGGGTTCCATTTGTCAAGTTTATTTAAACATCAAAAGTAACAGAAGAATTTAACATAATATTTGAGAAAGAACACTGCGTCTAGAATTAGAGAACCAAGGTTTAAGTCTCAGTTTTATAAAATACTAGGTGTTTCATCTTGGGCAAGATCATTTTGATCATCTATAAAATATGAGGTTTCTGCCTTTCCAGTTTATGTCAAGGTCCCCATCATCCTTCTAGTGACTTAGGTTTGCAGTGATTTTCAACTCTTCTCTCTGTTCTACTATGCACATTACAATCAGACAGGAGACTTTTGAATTCTACCTCCATGATATCTTTATAACCATCCCCTTCTCTTCTATCACATGGTCATCAACCTAGTTTAAGCTTTCATGACTTTTACCTGGACAATTATAATAGGCTCCTTCCCGACTTGGGTCTTCTCTAATCCATTCTCCATATACCTGACAAAGTGATTCCTAAAAGTACAATTTTGGCTATATCACTCTTCTACTCATGAAACTCAAAAGATTCCTGCCTTCTTTTTGTCCTTTTCATTGTTCCTTTCTGTTCCTCTCTCCCTCTCTTGCTTTTTTCTTTTCTCTTTTCTTCCTATTTTCCTTCCTTTCCTTCCTTCCTTTCCTTTCTTTACATTTTTTTCCTTTTGCTCTTTTCTTTCTCTCTCCCTTTCTTTGTCTTCCTTTCTTTTTTATTTTTCTTCACTTTCTTCTTACTTTCTCTGTTTCTCCCTTTTTTTCCTCTCTTTGTCTCCATATCTTTCCCAGATAGGAAATACATTGGCCACTCATGGCCTGATATGATGGCTGTTTGACATAAAAGCTTTGACCTGTTTCCTCTCCTTTGATAGACTTCTGAACTCCACTCTCAGGGGCTCAAGATATTCATTCCAGATTTTGTGTAGGCACTTGATAGGCTTTAGAACTCCTGTAGCTCAGAATCTCTGAGCTCAAATTATTCTCCAGATTCATCCTCCTAAGAAGCAGGGATTACAGGTATGTACCACATGCCCAGCTTCTCTATTGTTTTTGTTTTCTTTTGTTTTGCTTTTTTGGAAGGGGTAGAGGAGGGCAGTTGGGGTTAAGTCACTTGCCCAAATTCACATGGCTAGTTTGTGTGTGTTTGTGTCAAGTGTCTGAGGCCGGATCCGAACCCAGGTCCTCCTGACTCCAGGGCCAGTGCTCTACTCACTGTGCCACCTAGCCACCCCTTGTCTATTGTTTCTTGCATAAAATATAAACTTCTGCTTAAAACTTAGAGTTTTTACCATCTAGTGCTGGCCAAACTTCCTAGGTTCATTTTAAATTATTCACCTTAATGTAATCTTTTCTGATTGCTATTTCTTTATACAGCATTGCATTCTCCGTCACTGTTTCTTTGCACAGATTGCCCTCCCATGTCTGGGACTCATTCTCTCCTTATCTCTACCTTTTAGAATACCCTAATTCTTTCAAAGCTCAGCTCAATTGCTATCTTCTCATGGAACCATTCCTTAACTGCTCTTGTCTCCGTCTCCTTCAAATTTACTTTCTATATATTTCATATTTAATTATGTATTTCCATGTTGTTTCCTCTGAAAAAGACCTTGAGCACATGGACTGTATTGGTTTTTGTCTTTGTATTCTCAGCACCCAGCACAGTACCTAGAATACAGTAATGATTTTTGTTTGTTTGTTTTGAGGGGGGAAGGCAATGCAATTGGGGTTAAGTGACTTGCCCAAGGTCACACAGCTAGTAAGTGTTAAGTGTCTGAGGCAGGATTTGAACTCAGGTCCTCCTGACTCCAGGGATGGTGCTCTATTCACTGAGCGACCGAGCCTCCCCATATAGTATTTTGTTAATAACTTCTTGTTGATTAAAGGAATTGGAGTAGATGGCCTAGCAAATGTCTTTCAGCTCTAAATTTGTGATCTTATGACCATATTTATCCTATGATACATTCTCTTCACCATATACTTGCTTGAATTATAGGCCTAGCATATTAAATTATAGCATACCCTTTATGACAAGAGGCCTTTATACAAATCTGAAGCTTGCTCTTATCTCTCTATCGATGACTTTAAAAAAATAAAATCACCTTTTATACAGTGAACATATGACTGCTTAAAGAAGCTCTAATCCCAGCACTCTCTTAGTTCAAGTTCCATCATGGGAAGAAAGGAACTCAAGACATTGAAGTTAACAAAAGATGGTTTACTTTGCACTGATACAATAAGTATATACAACACTCTTTTAAACTAGGTCCCTATTATTTCCATATAAACAGGGATTTATTCATCAGGTGAAGATATAGTGATGGACATGGTGACTCACACAGACTCTTCAGAAATTCACCAGTTCCAAGGGGCATAAACACCAGTGGCTGAGACTTTTGGGGCCCTTCGATAACCCAGAAGCTGTAGTAATGAAGCCAGGGTAATCATTTTCTGAGAGTAACTTTCTCTCCTTTTTAGGGAAACTCTATCTCTATAAAAGAGGAGTATGTTGGGAGTGAGATGAAATGATGGTGGATTATTATCCCTATCCTAACATGGCTTGGGAAGAGGGAACAGAATCCATAGCTAGTTTCCTTCTCACCCCCTCCAAATTAAATATGCTTATTTTCCTAGCTAACTCCAGATGAGTTTCCACTGTCATCTCTTCTTATGGATTTCCTACATTTGCTACCAGCTGGAATGCCTATGGAGCAGGAGTAGGACGGTTCATGGATGTCCCTTTTTGTTTTCCTTTGTCGTCTCCTACTCTCAGCAATCAAATATTCTACAAGAAAAGGGGAGGAAGGTTTATTATAAAATGACTGAGGAAGCAAATAATGAGGAGAGGAAATGATAAATATGAAAGGAAATAGTCTTTTGAATTTGAGAAGTGGTTAAACATTAAACATAATCAGAACATCTCATAATAGTTAGAGACTTAGTTGCCCACCAGTCTGGTCTAGTCTTAACCTAGAACTTTGTGACAACTGCTGAAAAGTAGTGATATGCCTTTCTATTGGAAATCTGTGAGGGAAAATATACAGTTCTCCTGAGGCAGTCTATTGTACTTTTGGATACTCCAATTGTTCAAAATTTTTGTTGTTTTGTTTTTCTCTTACCTAGAGATTATTTGGAGCTCAGTTATCTCTCAGCAACTTCCACCTATTATTCTTAGATCTGACATGTGAGAGCAAGCCAGATATAACTAGTTCCTCTTTTTCATGACTGTCATTCAAAAAACAACTGCATTCCTTTCTAAATCTTCATTTTGGGTTAAATATTCCCATTTAAAAAAACCTGATCTTTACTTAAATGATCTTAAGATCCTTTACTTCAACCAACTTCTTACAGGTGCCATCTTGTTTGAGTAATACTTTTTCCCTCTTTCATACCTAATTTCCTACCTACCTCATGTCCTTTCCTTCTAGATCTTCAGTTCCTAGACCTCTCTATCCATCAGTCCAGGTTTCAGGCTTTAGTAACTACTTCTAATCTGGAGCATTACAGAATAGGTCTCTACTTCCTCCCTCCTTCCTCTTCCCCCTCTTGTGTGTGTGTGTGTGTGTGTGTGTGTGTGTGTGTGTGTCTGACTCTCTGCCTCTCCATATGAAATGATTAATTTCCCTTACCCAGGGCTAAAGAACTATTTTGACTTAAAAACAAACTGAATTGAGTAATTCCTTAGCTTTACTTACTAAATTGTCTATTTGCTTTTGTCAGCATATAGCCAAAGACACCAGAATATAAAACACTGGGGTTATTGTCTTGTTTAACCCTTATTCTAATGTTGCCTATATATTTCAGAGAAATCACAGGGCCTAGGAGCATGTCTGTTGCATACATGGACATAGCAACAGATGCCTCAAGGATATCTACTCATTGCTGTGTTACAGGGAACAAGGTCAATTGTAGCAAAGCAGTATGTTGCCTGTGTGGCTGCCAAGTTTTAATTGAAATGTTGTGATAAATTTCACTGCCAGGTCAGATGTTATTTTCTGGTTAAGGAGGGGTCAAGCTGGTCTCTTAAAGAACCACTCTTGATTTTTATAGTGTCCAATGATTTGTTCCTGGAAGCTGATTTACCACAGATATGACCTCTTAGTTGACCTCTGCCAAAATTGTCAAGACTCCAGTTCACCAATGGTCATTGGTAGAAAAAGTATTTTATTAAACTGGGCTTTTCATTTTATTAGTGTGAAAATAGGCCTTACCAAATCAATAAGACAGGAAGCATTCACTTTATTGCTTTAGACTAGAGACTTAAAGGTCACTTTATACAAACAGAGCTAGGAACGTAATGAAAACAGCAGTAAATACTTGAAAACTCAGCATAAATAACTTTGGTGACCTAACAGATGAAACACTGCACCACTGAATGACCACTGACACAATACATGACAGCTAAAGTGAATTTATAAATTTTTGGCATATTTCAATTGCAATGCTTTCTGAAGAAACTATTTTAAATTAGGGGATGCATATGGAATTTTAAACTTTTAGATCATATGACATTGGTATATAAAAATAGTTATCCCTTTATTCTTTGTGAAGATTTACAGAATAACACAACTATGTTTGGAAAGAATTCAGGCTGTCATTCAGAGATGTCAATACACTTTATTCATGTTATTAGCTAATGACTTGCAAAGATTACTTGAGATCAAGAAAAAGAAGAAAGTAAGGACCAGTATTATCTTCACCATTTCACTAATGAATACAGTGAAGAACTGCAGGGCATAGTGACTATATGAAGGAAGAGAAAAATAAAAAAAAATACCTAAGATAATTATTCTTCTAATTCATACTTGACTTTATGAATATATAATCTTAGACAATAATAGCACATGTACAATATATATTTTAATGCTCTGATTGACATTTCTGCCACAAATTCTATTAAAATCTTTCAACTCATAATTTAAGGAAGTAAATGCGCAAATGTGAATTCAACAAATATATGTACAAGGCAGAAAAGTTCATATATATATGTCACATATGACATATATATATGTCACATATATATGAACTTTTCTGCCTTGTACATGCAGCACACTATGCTATTCATTAGCATACACATAGTTTCAGTAAGACTCTTCTTTACAAAGCCATATGAAATACACACTGATTATTATTTGGACTCAAATTACTCAAATTTCATAAATGTAGCTACTTTCTTCAAGATGCAGATTACATCCCATCCAGGCATGCCCCATCCTACAGCCTGTCATATACCAGAAGCTTTCCCTGCTTCTCCTGGATTTTGCAGGGATAACAGTGAATGAAGTACATTGACTTCCTATTGCTTTTCCCTCACAAGACCCAACCCCAATTTTACCATTAATTTCTTTGATAATATCATTTATCCGTATTCTTCACAATTTGTTTTAATTATATCTTATAACCTATTCCCAATGCATCTCTTCATTGCTTGTTTTTGGGAAACTCATTTTTAAATGTTTCAGACACTAGAGAAATCTTTGACTGATAATGATGCAACTTCAGTGGATTATTAGTAGTGGAGGATATTGTTTTATCCAAAGCACATATCACAAAACTTTAGGAGACTTATCACATGATACAAATTGTCATGACTAGCTATGCTTTTAAGTGTAGGTGTACTATGATAAGAAGGCAATTATGTGAATTTCGTAGATAATTATATATTACTATTTATTATTACATTCTTATTGTAGTTCTAAACATAAATTGATGTTTAATCTTAATATATGTAGCCCTGCTTTCATTAGTAATAAGAACTCAAAAATATATCACTCAATCACTTTGATTAAGGATAAAGAAAGAAATTTGAACCTGAAAATCCTCACAATTCAATTTATACATGATTTGAATAAGCCAGGGGGAAAAAAACATATGGCTATAGATATGCTAAAGTATTCTCAATAATACATGACAAATGTAAGTTGGTTAACATAATTATCATTTTTAATAAAGATTGTAAACTTGCTGATTAGATATAATTCCCCTTCAAACAAACTAAATTCTCACCAAATTGTTCTACTTTTCCTCTGACATTTCAATTCCTGACTCAATGACTTTGCATAGGGTGTCCCTTATATCTAAAATGTACTGCCTCCATTTCTTAGATTCTATTGAATCCTCCATCCTCAATTCATCTTTTATCTCTTACAGGAAGCCTTTCTTGATTCTCTCCAGTTATAGATCTTACTCTCTTTCCTTCAAGTTATTATGTTTACATTTATCGATGTGTTTTTTATATCTCCCCTCTCCCAAGAAAACTTAAGCTCCTTGAGAACAAGATATGTTTTTCATTAACCTCCACTTCCACCCAGATCCTAGTATAATGGATTACACAAAGTAGGTTCTTAGCAAATTCTTGTTGGATTGGATAGATTCTACTTTCTTCCACCTTTAAGACATTTACCATCATAATCCTCTTTATATGGAAATATTATATCTCAGAAATCATGTCAACAAGTACTTATTCATTGCCTACTGTGTCCAGGAACTATTCTAAGTGCTGGCAATACAAACAAAAAGGGAAAAAAAGAAAAATACACAGTCTCCATTTTCAAGGAACTATGGTCTAAGGGTAGGAGAAAAGATGCAAAAAAACTGTGTAAAAAAGCTCTATACTTTGTAAACTGAAGATTACCAACAGAAGGAAGACACTAGCATTAAGAGGTATCAGGAAAGTCTTCTTATAGAAGGTGTGATTTTTAACTGAATCTTGAAGAAAATCCAAAAATCCACAAAGAAGGGATAAGAAAGGTAATAACCCCAAGCATGTGGACAAGTAAAAAAGCCAGGAGTTAGAAAATGAAGTTTCTCTTGTTCAGGGAACAGCAAGGAGGCCAGGGTCACTGAATTATAGCACATATGGGAAAAGAGTAAGGTGCACAAAGAGTGGAAAAATAGGGGGGAAAAAGTCATAAAAAAAATTTTTAAGCCAACAAGAGGATTTTTTTAATTTGATCTTGGAGATAATAAAAAATGTATTTAATTGAATAGAAGGGCTGTATATAAAGAGGATTTTGTTATCCTTGTAGTTAGTTTCTCAGGATCTATTACCATGAGAATATCTAGTTTCCATGTGTTTGATAATAACTCTCAGAATACCCTCAAGGATTCTAGATAGTAGTTCCCAGAATTGTAGTGACAAACAGTCCTATTGAGGCTGCATCATGAGATAAGGGATGATATAATGCAATATTTACTATGCTTGTACAGGATGACGATATTGCTAGAGTTAACCTCTGGCAAGATGCCTTCTTTGTCTGTTGCCCTGTAAAGCAGGTGGGCACCAGTCAGTGTGTGGGAAAAATCATAGGGAACCCATGAAGGAATCTGTGTGTGCCTCAACTGGCCCATTGAGAGGATTTAGGGGAATGCATAAGCTATGCCTTTCTCGAATGACCTCATAGAGATGTAGGGGTAGCTGCCCCTTCTTCTCACCAGCCCCTGCAAGGAGGGTGATTAGGGAATGCTATAGGAGCTAGTTCTCAAACAACCCTCTCATAAGACTTGACTACAATAAACCTGATTATTAACCCCTCTGAAACTGTCTGCCTGCCTGACCAGATCAAGAGTGAACCTGTTAGAGGCTGGAGACTGAAAAATCCAGTGCCTCCTCTGTGTTATCTATGAAACAAAGGTATTGCCAAATTTATGCTTATAGGAAGCTCAGGTTGATAGATGAATGGAAGATGAGTGGGAAATGGGGAGGCAAAGCAGAAAGATGAACTAGCAGCCTATTGCAATGGAGCAAGACTGAAGCAATAAAGGCCCATACTTAGGTGTTGGTAGTTTCAGAGGAGAGAAGATACATCTGAGAGTTGTTACAAAGGTAGGCTGACCTTTTTTTCCAGTTTTACCCAATGATAGACTCAAGGATACAAATTCCACAGTTGCCGGTCTTTCTAAAGATCCTTTTATTCTTTTCTTCCCCACTGCCTTATGGACTAGCTTAGTTCTCCAGGTCACACATATCCTACAACTGAGTTGTGTGTCAACACGTGGTACCACATCCATGGGTAGAGACAGTGTGGTTGACTATGTTCTTTTATGCTCTTTTATGGTGGTCTTATATATGATTCTTGTTTTTCAGTCTCTTCTTTGGTCTTGTTAACATTTTAATTATCGGAGAGAAAAGGTGATATTTCCCATCCTTGTTTCTGAATATTTTTGTTCAGATCTGTAGGCCATTTGATTGGTCCTAGTTTTTCTCACAGGATGACAAATTGGGGAAGCTGGCAGTCAGAGAAGGAATCCTTTCAGACTTACTTCATAAACCTAACCAAGTGAAAGCTTGGAATGTGATTCACATTTTTCTTCTACCTGTTGGCTGGGGGGTGGGGTGGGAGAAGGGGGGCAGGGGGGATAAAAGTGAATTTCTCAAATGAGGGGCTTTACCTTTGTGGCTGCACCAGACCCTTAATCTACTAGTATTTTGACATAATACCTGCCCACAGAGAATACAGATAACATATTCTATTCATATTCTCAGCACTTAGAATATAGTTAATCATCTAGTAAAGGTTTTACTGTTCCATTCTATTACATGGCTATAGAATTCACTGGTTCAGTATGTGTTTTAATACTCTGACAAGGATGTTTTGCTTCACAAATCTAGGATCTGACAAAGCATCTTTTATGAATCAGCCATCAAAGTTTTCAAAACCACTTAAATCATGCTTTTTGATATCATGTTTCCTATCCTAGAGAAATAGCTATGCTATGTATTTTTCTTTATCAACATTTAGGGTCTTTCCTAATTTTTTTCATCCCTACCAGCAAAATGGTACTCTGGAAAGAGATATTTAGAGATATAGGACCTAAATTTCACTTTCTGGGTCCTCAGTTTCTTCATATATAAAATTAAGGAGGTGAGCTAGGTGACCTGGAAAGTTTATTTCAACTCTTATTCTATAATCCTGTGATTTAATATTATCTGTCTATGTTGATCTTTGTAGTTTTTCACACATGTAACAGGGACTTTAAGGAAAACAAAAAAATTGTTCTAAGTGGAGAAATCACCAGATTTGGAAACATTTTCCACAGTATAAGACCTAGCCTCATTTTGCTAGAATCGAAATTATCACTGCAAGTGATTTTAAAATGTATAATTTTATATTAGTTTCTCTTGGGGTAAAAGCTGCAGTGTTATTATAAGCATAAGTATGACCTTAGGCGAACACAATGAGTCATTCTCATAAATGAAGATCTAAATACAAAAAAAAAGAAAGCTAGAGGAGAGAGGAATCACTTAACAAGATTTTTTTTTCTTTTATAAGAAACTGTGTCATGAGATTGCTTTAAGTGAGGAGCTTTTCCTGCATTTAAAAGATTTTTTGATTAACACAACTTTGTTAGGAAATGTATAGTTCAAGAAAAAATACACAAATAATCTTGATCTTTGGGTTCAAGAGATCTATCAAAACATCTTCTTAGATATAAACTGGTTAGGACTTTTCTCCACCTACCATTCCACAATATGTCTCTTTAGATGGACAATGGGATAGCAGATAGATTCCTGGTCTAGGTGTCAAGAGAACTGGTAGTTACTAACTTGGTAAGCCAGGGTAACTATGAGTTTCAGCTTTTTTATCTGGACAAAGTGAAGATATTAAAATTTTCACCATCTATAGCATAGTCCTGATGTATGGAATAGCTTGCAAATAGTAAAATTACATACCAATGTGAGTTATTATTTTCATTGATTATAAACTTGACATGGAGAAGGGTCAAAAGGTCACTTCATGGGGAGAGGTCAAACAAGGATCAATGAATCCCTGCAACTAAATCATTGCAGTTGCTTATTACCTTTCCCACTCCTTTCTCACCCCAAATGCTCTGACAAGAACACAGCTGTGTGAAAAAAAAAGTTATGAAGAATCTTAATCTAACTTCACTTTAACTATCGTTCACTTCTACAGATCCATTTTACTCCACAAGTAGGATTTGGAAAATGAACTGTCTTTAAAATTTCTGAGAGGTGGTTTCCAAAGTAAATACAAATGGTTGTCAGATTTTCCAGGTAAAAATATGGCTCATTAGGAATGGATATTTTGTGAGCTATGATCCTATGTAATACTAATCTAAATATTCTATTTTTTCTCTCATCTTGGACCTCACTTTATCCCTGTGATTTTATGACCCTGGAAGATTACTCCAGCCTTATGACCCCTTCTTCTAAATGACTCCTCCTAGGACTTCATTATGAGGAAACTGTATATGCCAGCAAATGGCGTTCACTCCTTCATTCATTCCTCTTTGGGTTCCATTCCAAATACTCTGGAGTTCTTTCTCCACAATGTCCTCATATCAATACGATCTCTCCTGTCAAAAGACTTCTTCTTGGGAGCTATCTTCCCAATTATAATATGCTTTTTGAAGACAAAACTGTCTTTCTCTTTGCTCATATTAATATTCCCAAATTTAGCACAGTGCTTGAACTTTTAATAAATACTTATTGACTTGGCATTCTTCATAATTATCTGAGGGGAAAAATAATTGACATTTGGTGATTTTTGTAATCTAGCAAATAAACTTACAATTAAAAAATACTTTAGAGAAAAACTTGCTGTTTCAAAAGAATATGCATCCAGTTAAGGATGATTTTTTTTTTCCATTTGTGACTGCATTTAACAGGTTTGACTTCAGACAAGATACAATTTGACTGTTTTGAACGTGCACCCAATTTAAAACCTTCCACAAAGGAACAGATGTCTTCTTCAAAACAAACAAACAAACAGAAAAAAACTTTGACTCTTTCAAAGCTCTTGAATAGCTTCAACGGCGGGAGGAGAGAATCCTATAGAACATAATAGTGTAGCATAAATATCCCTAACACAATAAAAACAAACAAAAATAATCAAGTTCAAAATATTTCCCTGTCAAAACTCTGATTTCTCTAAGTAGCTAAAATGTATTCTCTTATATTTGTTTATGAATTAAATTAGAGATGAATGCCTTTAATCTTTTGTATTTCTTATATTTCCAACCTGACTTCATATAATATTTGACTTATGCATTCATGAAGCCCTACTTAAAAATATAATAAACCTGTTTTCCCCTCTTTTTTTTTCCTATCTAATGTTGAGCAGATGTCACCTGTTTACGACAGGCAGGTTGTTTGTTGTTATCAGGGTATAATACAGGCTCTTGCACATATAAACACAGCTCTTCAGAGTATAATTACTTCAGCTCTCTATGGAGGCTGATCATCTCACAGTACAATGCTAATCAAAGTAAGACCAACTGTCCTTTGCAGCATCAGCTGCTCCACAGAGTTGGGTGTTTCGACACTGAAACCAAGACCTTTTTTTTCTTTTTTTTTTCTTGTTTACTAGGTAATTAACAGTAATGATGCCTTGCTGCCTGGCTTTGTTTCAGAAGTGAGGCTCCTTTCTTTCAGATTTGGGTGGACTCAGTAGGCTTTGAGACTCAAGCTTGGTGGCCTGAATGTCATATGCACCAGCAGGCAATTCTGTGCTTAATTACCTCCCCTTTTTGTCCTTTACATTGGGCAATAAACATAAAGTCTAGAGGCAATTTGTGGGGAAGAAGGAGAGAAAGGGGGACAAGAGGGAAAATCCCTTCTCTAAGAAATACAACCATTGAATAAACTAACTTAAAAATGTTTTGACCTTGGGTTTTAAACATGATTGTATTTTACCATCTCATAACGGAGGAAAAGCGTTTTAGAGAAAGTTGTTCATATAAAACCTAGCCATACAGATAGGCAGTCTGTTTATGAAATATGAGGGAATTCAATTACCCATGAATGGATGAATGTTTTTTTTTCCCTTCTCTTTGTCTGTTCATCATTGTTGCTGTGGATTTCTTAAACAAAAGATATTAAAATAAACAGTAGTATCTTCAATGAACTGTAATCCCACAGTTAAGTGGGATGTCTACATGAGTGTTTCTCTCCAGGCTGTATTTAGTACAGGTACTTTTTTTAATGGTGCTTTATTGAATTTTTAACAGTGTAACACAAAAAGAAGAAATTACCACATAATAAAAAGCAAAGACAGAATATATAAAGGATATGGCAACACAGCTATTATTTTTTCTAGGAGGCATGCATACCAATTTCATTAGCTGTAAATAGGCTTTGAAAGAACTTTGGGGGTAAAATTGGTTGTTAGGAGATACTTTTAAAATAGCATCCTGATCATATGTCTTTGTTTTCTTATTAGGGAAGGATTTATGATACATTATAAGCATTGGTAATTAAGGGACATGAAATTAATGTATTTATTTAAATAGAGTTTACATAACAATGGAAAACTACTATAAAGTATTTCTTCATAATTTGGAAGATTTTATGACAAGGTTTTTACATAATTTTTAATCTCCTCAAATATAGGGGATATAATACTAAATCTAGGTTAGCCACTCTGTCTCACACTGCTGAATCAGCACTTGATTAGAGATAAAGTTGTTCCTTTCCCTTTTTAATGTGGTAATTACAAATTCAACAATACATTTGGGGTTTTGTTATCTTTTTCATTCAATGAGGGAGAAATATTTGAATGAAATTTCAATCTGTGTATCATATGGCTAAACCATATTAGTAAAAAACAATACCAGGTATAGGGCCATTTTCTTATACATTCGATCAGCCAGTGTTACTTAGCACTTACTATATACCTCTTAGTGTGCTAGGTGCTGGGTACACAAAAATAAAAATGAAATAATATTTGCCCCATAGGTGCTTACATTCACTTGAGAGAAACAGCAAATATACATAAACTCATACACACATGGAAGGGTAATTACAGACTATATCTCTATAATTCTGGTAAAAGAGGAAGGTGACGAAGGAAAATATAGACTTTTTCATTGCTTTATTAAGTAGGGAAGGGAATTATCAATGGGGCATTAGAAAACTTATTAGAAATATGTGAGGTATATAGATCAGGAGAACAGAATACTGATAGGTGAATGTTTGTAAGAATCATAGGAAGTAGAGACAGAAGAAAAATGTCAGTCCTCAAGCCATTCACTTTCTAAGGGAATCTTACTGAACGTTTCTCTCTCTCTCTCTCTCTCTCTCTCTCTCTCTCTCTCTCTCTCTCTCTCTCTCTCTCTCTCTGTCTC
>NW_027185890.1:3174795-3177879 GCF_028583685.1 Petaurus breviceps papuanus
TCTCTCTCTCTCTGTCTCTGTCTCTCTCTCTCTCTCTGTCTCTCTGTCTCTCTCTCTCTCTGTCTCTCTCTCTCTCTCTCTCTCTCTCTCTCTCTCTCTCTCTCTCTCTCTCTCTCTCTCTCTCTCTCTCTCTCTCTCTCTCTCTCTCTCTCTCTCTCTCTCTCTCTCTCTCTCTCTCTCTGTCTCTCTGTCTCTCTGTCTCTCTGTCTCTCTGTCTCTCTCTCTGTCTCTCCAACATAATTCCTTCAATTCTCCATGTCTCTTGACATATATAACATAACCTAATTGGAAGTTTTCATATGCTAGGGGAATTCAAGGGGCTTGGATAATTTTTATGAACACATGTAATATATATTTCTCCCCCCCCCCAAAAAAAAATCTGATTCAATTTATGTTGCTCACTTTGAATGTGCAAAAAAAAATTCTGTGGGGCTGACATTATTGGGACTGACAGTCAATAGATTTGACTTGGAGAAGCATCTGACCAATCCAAAAAGAATATTTTTCATAAATACCCTTCATCTATGAAACTGATCCTGGTTTAAAGTTGAGGGGCCTTAGATAACATATTTTAGTTATGGATTTTGATTTCCCTTCACCATGTCTCAGCATTGTCCTGTACCCCACTCTGGGCCCTTTCATTGCAAAGTGGCACTTAGTGGTATTCATCTTCTTTTCATTTTCTACAACTTTAAAATGGGATATTTTAAATTGATCAAATAAAGAGCACTGGGTCTGTTAGATGGCAGAATTTCAGAACTGGGGTGGAGCCAAGATGGCAGAGTAGAAGCAGGACCTCCTGCAGCTCCTGCTTCCACCTTCCCCAATCCATGTACAAAAGGGGACCCTGAAAAAACTTTGGAGCTGCAGAACCCACAAAATGACACAGAGAAGTTAACCTCCTACTGAGGACAGCCCAGCAGGCCAGCAGGAATCTCTGCCAGAGCAACACTCTGGGAGCAGAGCCCAGCCCCACACTGAGGCTTTAGCCCCAGGGCAGGCCTAACCACCCTCTGCCAGAGGGATTCCAGAGAAGCAGTGGCTGTGGACATTTCCAGATTTATCAACACACAGATGCAAAGGACAAAGTGAGAGGTCAGGGCAGTCTGGACTTTGGGACCACTAAGTGGGAGTGCATGGCTTTTGCTCACTGGGCAAGAAGCCTCTGAGCCGCCATGCACAGCCACCCAGTGCCACGTGGTAGCTTCAGCTCCTGGCCTGCAGAGTGTAGGGGGACCAAGCGCCAGTCTGAGAGGTAATCACTCTTGCTTTCACCTGCTTAGATCTGGATGGCAATCTAGGGTGGAGGTCCTGGGGTGTGTTTCCAGCTTGCCAGAGCATGTGGAGACCTCAGAGAGGGCACCCATCTAATACCTCTAGCAGCTCTGAATACCCCAGCGTTTGGGACAAAAGCTCCCCTGTCTGGTGGCAAAATAGAGGTTGAAAGAATCCACTGATCACCTCCTGAAAAAGATACCAAAAAGAAAACTTCTAGGAATATTATAGCCAGGTTCTGGAATTCCCAGATCAAGGAGAGAATATTACAAACAGCCAGGAAGAAACAATTTTAATATTTTGGAAACACAATCAGATTAACCCAGGATCTGGCACCTTCTACACTGTTGGATCTAAGGGCTTGGAATATGATATTGCAGAGGTCAAAGGAGCTGGGATTAAAACCAAGAGTCACCTATCCAGAAATACTGAGTATCATGTTCCAGGGGAAAATATGGTCATTCAGTGGAATAGAGGACTTTCAAGCATTCTTGCTGAAAAAACCAGACTTGAACAGAAAATTTGACATTCAGATACAAGAAGCAAGAGAAACATGAGAATTTAAACAGGGAAAAGAAATCATAAGGAACTTATCCAGGTTGAACTACTAACATTCCTACATGGAAAAACAATAATTGTAACTTATGAAACTTTTCTCAGTAGTTGAAGGGAATAGAAATGTGTGTGTGTGTGTGTATATATATAGGCATATGAATACATATTTGAATGTGTGTATATATGTTTATAGGTATACATAGATAGAGGGCACAGGACCAATTTAACAAGAAGGAATGATGCTTAAAAGGTGAAATTAAGAGGTGAGAGAGGAATATAATGAGAGGAGATGGGGAGAGACAGAATGGGGTAAACTATCTCATATAGAAAAGGCAAGGGAAAATGCTTACAATGGAGGGGAAGAATAGGAAGGCAAAAGGGAATGGGTCAACCTTATTCCCACTGAATTTGGCTTGAAGAGGGAATGAAATACACACTAAATAGGGCATCTCACCCTACAGGAGAGTAGGGGGGGAAGGGGATGAGAGGGGGGATGATGGAAGGGAAAGCAGGCTGGGGGGGAGGGAAGTTGGAAACACCCACTTTTGAAAAGGGACAGGATCAAATTAGAGAATAGAACAAGTGGGAGGTGGGATAGGAGGGAGGGAAATATAGTCAGTCTTTTACAATATATTTACTATGTTATTGTTTTGCATTAGCTACACATATCCTATACTGAACTGCTTATCTTCCCAGTAAGGGTGGGTGACAAGGGAGGAAGGGAATGAATCTGGAATTCAAAGTTTTAAAATCAAATACTCAGATATGTATGTATGTATGTATGTATGTATACATATATATGTGTGTGTGTGTTTGTGTGTATACTATTATCAATACTATTTTACATGTAATTGGGAAATAAGATATACAGGCACTGGGGCATAGAGTTCCACTGGAGAAGTTTCAAGGGGTATGGGAGAAAGCAGATTGGAGGAGGGGATATCCTGTGGGACTGCTATTTTGGGGGGGGTAGGGGGAAAACGGGGAGAAAATTTGAAACTCAAACTTTGGCGTGAATTAATGATGTAAATCAGAAGTTAATAAAGCATTTAAAAAAAGAGCAAAAAAGAATTCAGAACTGTTAGAACTGTTATCTGAGTAGTCCTCTTTATATGACTATCTACCAGTTGGCTATTAAGATCATGGCTGACATTTCTATGGGCTTTAAATTAAGCAAAGTAAGATAGATAGATAGATAGATAGATAGATAGATAGATAGATAGATAGATAGATAGATAGATAGATAGATAGATA
>NW_027185890.1:3177889-3222671 GCF_028583685.1 Petaurus breviceps papuanus
ATAGATAGATAGATAGATAGATAGATAGATAGATAGATAGATAGATATGAACCTCACAACCATTCGTAGAAGGTATTCTTATACCACTTTTATTAATAAGGAAATTAAGTATCTGAGTTGATTTACCTATGATCATTCAGGTAGCAAGTCTCATAGACAGGATTTGAAGCCATATCTATCCGACAAGTCCAACACTATACATTATATACATTACACTACCTCTAATTGTACCTATTGCCATAGGACTAGAAAAGTAAGGAAGGAATCTGTTTAACTGATTCCTCATCCCCCAAATAAATTTACTAGCTATTTCATTTCTATGTCCAGACATAATTCAAATCCATCAATTAACCATAACCAAGTTATAGGCACTCTGCTAGATGCTAAGATAATGTGTCACAGAATCCTGAGGTGGAAGAAATTAATAAGATGGAGAGCCACAGCTATGCCAAGATGAGATATTTTGAAAAAAAAAAGGCTTATACAGACAGGTGCTGACTGGTTTTCTGAGGCCCCCAAAATCAGATAATACCAATCATCTAACAAGGAATTAGCAGCACAGCCCCTGAAACATAATTGGTGCAATTTTTCCACTTGAGCCCTAGCTGTGTACCCTCTCTGGCTCCAGTAAGGGGGGAGAGGCAGCCCTTTCACTCCTTTCCTTATCCTCTCCTGTTACATTAGGTTAGAGAAACAAATGGGAAAGAGGAATTCTTTATAAACAGAGTGAGTATAGCTTTCCCTCCTAGGAAATTACACAACAAGATTGTAGCTTGTAAGGTAAAGTTGGTCTAGGAGAATTGTCGCAGATATAACACTGGGGTCTCTGTATTTGCTACTGCGGTAATAATCATCATCATGGTCCTATTCTGTATTTTAGGTCCAATGAGCTATACTGTGTGTATATCTCTGTGTGTGTACACATATGTGTGTATACGTGTTTATATATGCACACATATACATTAATGCCATGCACAACGGTGAAATATCAGTATTCCTTGTCTATGAGTACAAAAAAACAGGCTAAGAGAGTTAATTTGACTTTTAGACAATGTTTACACAACACTGAAATATCTTAGGAATTCAGTGAATTAAAGAAAGAAATCAGTAAAACCAAGTATTTAGTTTCAAGTCAACCAAACAAATGTCTTTGGCTATTTCATTTTCAACCAATTTATCTTGTTGTATCATGGAGATATGGATGGACTAGTTTGAAAATGTGTGAAAGCAGTCATTCTATTTCAGACATTTGAAACAAAGATATTTACTAAAAAGATATATAAATGTAAGACATTCAAAATGTTTTATTGAGGAATAACTGTGGAGGAGTAACCAACTAAACGTAATTGGTTATAGGCTTGAATATGCTTGCATTATGGACACAAGAATGTCTCTATGTGAGTAACTTTACAGAACAGTTAAAAATTGCCTAACTCAGTGGGGACAATGGGTGAATTTCTGACAACTGGCAAATATTCAAGCAAAGAGAATTTGCCCACTGGTTTCTCTTTGGCATTTCAATATCAAATTGCTTTCACGTTTCCCTCACAAATCATTGAAGAGAAAGGAAGTAATAATAATAATGATGATGGTGATGATCCATTTTGAACATCTTATTATTTTCTCTTTATTCATTTGGGAGAGACAGTGGAGCCTCAGCCCATTCTGTAAATACTTATTTTAGCAAAAGGAAATGAAATATATTTTCCCTCAGACTCTCTGAATTGATATATTGAAATAGCAGGGAAGGAAAAAAAAAAGAAGCCCATAATGCTTCATTAGTTAATTGCGCAGAGTACAGCTCTTTAGGAGTAAACAAGTGAAGGACATTTGCTGAATGGCCCATGCCCATCATGCATATTACGGCCTAATGATGCTCATAATGGTAGGAGGCTCCTGGAGAGTCATCTGTCAAATTAGCACGTTGAATTATTTATTGCCTCAGAGTAAAATCATTGAAAGGTAGCAGCTGAGACATGGATTTAAAAAATCTAAAGTTCTGCAAAAAGACAGGATAACTTGTACAACCTCTTCAAGTGTGCATTTATTTTTATGTATGCTAAGACTTGAATTTATGAACACTATAGTCTCCATTGTGCTAATAATGCTGGGTTGGTAGTTTTCTACTTTTGAAGCTAAAATATGTAGTCTGTCTGAGGGTGCAGTTCTATTAGGTACAATGTAATAATACTTAGATCAGTACTTTCTCATTATGTTTAGTACTTCATAATTCATTCCTTCATCATCATCATCAATTATAATCATTTCATCATGAACATAAATGCTAGTCTAAAACATTTTATTAATATCTCTATAGCCTTAGAAAATGCAAAGATATAACACCTGGCCCCCACAGTTTAAGTCTTAAAATACTAAGATAAATGGAATCCATTAGACTGTGAGCTCATTGAGGGCAAGAACCATATTTTTTTTTGCCTTTCTTTGTGTTTTCAGAATTTAATGTGGTGTCTGACACTTAGTAGGTACTAAATAAATGCTTGCTAACAGATATTAAATATACATTACACTTATATGATTATTATTATGTTTATTTCCATTTGTCCTGCTTATGAGTGCTTCTATTTAATGACTAAAATTAAATAAAACAAAATTAAACCCATTAGACTTAAATTAGAAAAGTTAAGGTATTATTATCAATGTTTGTTATCAAAACAAAACCTGATTCCTTATTTTCTGAAACTAAAAACTGTGCTATAGTAGAAAGAACAAGAAAGAACATTTAGAACAAGACCAGGGTTTGAGTGATGGTTAGAACACTGAGTAGGTGTATGATTTTGGGCAACCTACAAGTAACTTTTCTGCATATCAATTGCCATGTCTTTAAACAAGGATAGCAATACTTGGATTATTTCACAGGGTTACTGTAAGGATCACATGAGATAATCTACTGTTCATGGGAAACTTGGAAATAATATATAAGTAAACTATTATCACAATTATTACAATGTCAAATTATTTTGTTTTCCCACATTACCATAAAAATAAGGTTTTTTTTAAAGTAAGAAGTAGAGAATTATTTTTAGCAAAAACTTTAATAATAACATTTGGTATTCCTTTTTATGGCATGTTAAAATTGTTTATTTATTGGTATATTTATTCCTTTACCCTGAAATTTTATCACCAAGCAGGTATGAAAAAAAAAGCTTTTACCAAAGTAATCTTGACCATTCATAGGTACTTATGCAATGACTAAATGATTCATATTTTTTTGCTTTGAATTGTTTAGCCCAAAGCAGTCTCACAAGTGATTTGCTTTAATGAGTTTGAGGAAAGACCTTGTGCACAATGGAGAAGGTCTAATAGTTGTCCAGTACTCCTTTGAGCCTTCCACCTTTCCCTCTGGAAGACAGGCTGAATGAGGGGAAAATAATGGACTCAATTCAATAGATATGACAATGCTTAAAATGATAGCAGTTTAATATACTACATATGCATATTTTCAGACACTTCTTAAAAGTGCAGGTGAGATGTTCAAGTTGTCTTGGAAATTTGAGGAAAAGCTTCGAGAAATTTAATCATAAATCATTGATGATTTGGAAGAGTTCCTGGCTCTAAGGTGTTCAATTGTCAGTCACTGACAAAGAGGATCTGGAAAACTTTGACATGAGTCTATAACCCATTTCAAGACATTTTTGGGAAGTCTCTCATATAAGAAAATGAAAATAGTTAAAGAAACCCTGTATTCATGAAGTTTTTTTCTCCCTTGTTCCCAGAGGGAATGGAAATAAATTAAATTTGAAAATAATTATTTCATTAGTCATTTGATCATATTATTTGTCTTCAAATGTGACTGCAATATAATTTGTTTTATGTTTGCCACAAAACTTCTCCCTCCACCTTTACCTCCACATTTCTGATCAGTTGCTTGGGAGACTAAGAGGTTAAGTGATTTGCCCAGTATGTGTGAGAGTAGCTAGGTAGCTCAATGGAGATATAATGTCCTAGATTTGGAGTCATGAAGCCCATATTCTGTTTCATATACTTACTAATGTGACTCTGGGGAAAATCTCTTAGCCTCAGTTTCCTCATATGTAAAATAAGGGAGTTACATTTGATGGCCTCTAAGGAGCCTTCCATCTCAAAATCTATGCTCCTATGAACCCAGGTCTTCCTAACACAAAGACAGACCTGTCTCTAACACGTTTCATTTGTTCTCAACTACATTAAAGACAGGTGAGTAATATTTATCAAGGTTTGTGACTGAAAAGAGAACTGTTTAAGATATGATTTCTCTTATTCTGTAGCTACATATTAATGAAAGAAATTGCTCAATTCAATGATAAAAGAGTCAAATTTGTAACATATTGATATTTAGGAAAACAAATGACTGCCTGACTATTTTCTTTTTACTTTCTAACTGGAAGTGTTGACAATATGTACATAATCTCAATTTTCTTTCTAGCTCTATGTTCTCTTATTCTTATGTTCTCTTATCTCTGCTGTTCCAATTGATTTCTTATATCATTCCACATTTTTGTTGTCTTTTAATCAACCATAATGTTTTTAGTTTCATCGCACCTTCTCTCTTCCATTCTCTTAAACATAGATTTCTCTGTCATTCTTAGGCTTTTTCTCTCCTTTTCCTCATTTATTAGTGGTTGTCCCCACTACTTTCCTTCTTTTGCCTTTTATTTTCCCTTTAATTACTTTTAGTCTAAGCTCCATCCTCCATTGGCTTGCCTTTATATTATGTGTCTTCACATCAAACTTTTGTCTTTTCTTATTTGAACCTACTAGTCATGGAGCATTAGTAGAGCAAGACCAGAATCATTTACTTTTAGTACTGGAAAATGTGCTACATCTTGCCACTGATTAATCTTTCTACTTTAAAGAAAGCTAAGTATTGAAATTTCCAAACATAAAACACAAGACCAGGACAGCTGCATATGGGGAAGAATCATTTGAGTTTTGTGTAATTGTCCAAAGTGATTATCAGCAGTTTCGATGCTCAGATGAATAAATTAAAAATCCAGCATTGCTATGCTTCTGTCATACACCTATGGTATTGAGAAAAAAAAAAAACTGATTCTGAAGATAGTAGTGGTCTTGTCCAGGAGACTATTTCAAGCACTCATGAAAAGTTTCTGAAACTAAAAGTGCGTGCACCAATTACAAAGACAAAATGAGATTTCCATTTGTTTCCATTTCAGCAGGATAATATTATACACATAATAAATTGAAATTTCAAACTCTCTGTTCAGCTCCTGCATTGACAGACAAAAACAGCCATGAGAGTAGGAAAGAGCTTTAGGCGGGTAGGTGAGGAGTTCACTCAGCTCAAAAAAACTTACTGATGGTAGAATTAATATTATATGTTCCTGTGAAAATCACTAAATACAGATGTCTGATTTCGATGTAAAAAATAAAACAAAACAAAACAACTTTGTAAAGAAGTCACCTTTGTGGGTGACCCAAGTTTTTCAGGAAGTAGTGCTACTAAGCCAGTAGGTGGCAGTCTTCCCCTAGAATCAGTTTGAAACTAGGGTTAGGGTCCCAGTTCAGGGTTGGGCATATGGTTTACCTTAATTTACAAGAATCTTTATAACCTTCAGAAATGATGGAATTATTTTTGTTAAAATATTTTGTTAAAAATATTTTTGTTAAAACTAAAATAAATGGATTTTAAAAAACAAATATCAGCTAAATTTTAATGTTTCTCACTTGAATGAAGGTTCTGTCGAATTGGGAAATCTCATGCCCTTCCTAAAAATCATTTGCTTCACTTTAGTTAATTGATAATTTCATGAGTTTCCACATTTCAACCAACCTTGTTTTTTTATAGGATCTGCATTATTAGTTGTATTCTTATTAAAATCTGAGGTGGTAACGAAATGTTAGGTGGTGGAAAGAGTTTGGAATTAGCAGACCTTGGTTTCATGGATAGAATCTGCTACTTACTGATACCATTTGCTTACCCATTCTGGGACTTAGTTTTCTTAACTGTGAAATAATGGAGATTGACCTCTACATTCCTTTCTTGATCTAAAAACAAAGCAAAATAAAAACAAACAAACAAATCCTGTATGTTTTAAGGAAAACCTCTCTTAGAGCAGGTTGCCTCTGCTCTAGACAAACCTTTTTATCCTTCCCTTTTCTGGAAACTCATGGAGGAATCATTCATGCTGGAAAATATCTAATGAGAAAACAGCATTACTATTAGACAATTATAATTTGAATAGCTTTGATGGTCTACCTCTAACCTTCAATTAATCTATCCAATGAAGTATTATCCTTATGAAACCATGTTTAAAATGAGAAAAACTGCTTTTGATTGGCCAATTTAGAAAGGAATATAAGAGGCAAGAGAAGAGGAGCTCTAGTTCTCTAGCATGAAGAGAAGGATGAGCTGAAGACAGCCATTTTCAATGTGCAGAAAGGAATCAGAGATATTATTCTATCCTCTTGTAAAACCTATAGTTATTTTTTTAAGTTCAATTTTATTTAAAATCAGTGAGAGGAGACTAATGGAGATCTTTATTCTTTGGACTTTTCAATGCTCACTGTATGGATTTATTGTATATACTTCCATATATAGTAGCATCTGGGATTTTCCCATAATGGACACCAAGGAGCCATTCCAGGTTTTGGGCTTTCTGTGGTATAATACTCATTCAGTACCAGAGCAAGACTCTTGAACAAAGCCTCCATCAATATGTCTATTTTCATAAGTCCACAGTATGCATTAATTATAATAAAAAGATGTAATTAAATAGCATGTCCTAATCAAGAAATAAGAAAATATTCATGGATGAGTTATTATCCATCAAGGGAGGAAAGACTCACAAAAACAAACATATATGTACACATAGAACATATGCAGCCAGGGATAATATGTGAAGGGACAAATGTGTGGCCAAGACACACACATGCCCAAAGAAACTTTCAATTTTGATGTCCTTTGGTGATGTCTCTGAAGGGCATCATACTTTCTCTGTACCCTGGGCTATTTTTTGACATGATATGTGTATTCTCTACTACATCATCTCTGGGTCACATTATGTCTGTGCTCTCCGTTGGTCATTGTCGCTGAGCTCTTCCCTATTACCATCTAATAGTTTTCACATATTCAGCTCTTCAGGGTCATCTGCTTTTCTCTGCTACCATCTTCTAGAGTAAAAGATATTTAGAACACCTTTCCCTGTGAAGGGAGCACTAAAGTTCTCTAGTGCAGAAAGGAAGACTACTAGCTATTACACTAAGCTAGTCAGCCAGCAAAAGTTAGCAAAAGGCTCCAGGCTAATATTATTATATTATTTTTTGAATATTCCTCTCCCACATACAGTTGGACTACCTAATTTCAAGCATATATTTAATTTAAGATTTTAAAACATCTTCAATGTTCCACAAGATCACCGATTGTCACTATGAATATACTAAAAACACTTAAGGGACTGTGACCTTGGCTAAGATGATGAAATTTCTCTCAAGCCTGATAATGACCCCATGATTTCAATGAAAATACACCACATCTGAATATTTATACAAATACATAAATTATTTGGTTCTTAGGGCAAGAACCATGTGTCTGGGTGATGGAAACAGTTATGCTTTCAATTGTGTTCTTTCAATTGTGTTTCAATATTCCTGCCTTTATTATATGAATCTGTCAACAATGAAATTGAAGATTATTTAGCATTATGTCTAATACAAAAGTGTTGGTCTCTTTACTTAGAGTATAGGATATAACTCTCCAGAGTGGAATTAATTTTAAATATTTGCTATTTGCTTGCAATAAAACTTAGTGGTTCCTGGGTGTAGTCCAAATGCAAGGGGATCTGTGTTATCTCATTGCAAAGCACTGGACTCAAAGTCAGAGGACCATGCTCTTGTGTTGCTAAATCGCTTCAGTCTTGTTTGACTCTTTGTGACCCCATTTAGGGTTTTCTTTCCCCAGATACTCAAGTTGCTTGCCATTTCCTTCTCCAACTCATTTTACAGATGAGAAACCTGGGACAAACAGGCTGAAGTGACTTGCCGAGGGTCGCACAGCTAGTAGGTGTCTGAGGCTATATTTGAAGTCACAAAAATGAGTCTTCCTGACTCCAGTTCTAACACTCTATCCACTGAGCCATCTGACAGCTAAATCAAAGCCCTAGTATTTATTAATTATGTGATTCCAGACAAGTAATTGAGTTCTCTGTGTTTCTGATTCCTACCTGAAAGAGAACAATAATGATGTTTAAAACATCTTCTTCCAGGTTGTTGGAGGAAAACATCTTGTAAACCATAAGGTGCTATTTAAATGTGAACAACGAATGATGTTCACATTTAGTATTAGAAACAATTAAATAAGAAATTATCTGATTCAGCTTAGCTCGGTTCTAGGACAAGAGAGTATTGTAATATTCTCATACTCATTCAGATTACAGATGACAAGTTATCTTTGTGCCTTTTTGGTCCTATTACCCTTCTGCAATATCCCTGATGCCAAAGAATTATCTTTTATCTCCTATGTACGACATCATTGTCGGCAGATGTTTTATAGTGAAGAGAATGCAGTTTTGAATTTAGGAGACTTAGAAATTTGTTGTTTGAGCTAGGACTAGTCACTTATATCTGCACCTTAGTTTACTTGTCTCTATAGCAGAGTCTAGAAAACACCCAGGGTCCTAACATTCTATTATTCTTTTTGTTCTTGTTGTTGAAGGCTTTTTTAAATGACAATTCGTTTCTTATTGAACAGACACAATTAGTATCACAGTGTGCATTAGATCACAGAACTCGAAGGGTCCTCAGAGGTCATCTTTCTCAAGCCTCTTCTTTTTTCTTTATTCTTTATTTTTTCCAAAATTTTATTTTAGACTCAAACACCAGAAACCAAATAGAGAATAGAAAAAAGAAATAAAAAATTATCATAAACTTAAATATTGGAACTTAAATACAAAGTTAGAAGGAAATAAAAGCATGTCATGTACATAGCAGAACATAAGAGAGGATTGAAAACATGTGACAATAAATTTTCATTTCAAGAAAGCCTATATGAGAAATAATATACATTGTGTTAAGAGTTGTCTGTCTTTGCTTCCTTGTGAGTCTTCTTTGTTCTCTGCTGTGCACTTTTTTACTTTGTTCTTCTGCCCCTCCACCCCAAACCCCACAGAAAGCTACAATAAAGTTTAGATATGTTTCTCCATAATTATAGATATATACATACAAATACACATATGTACATACATATATAGACATATACATTCCCAAACCTCCTCTACTCCTGATCTTTGTGATTATATATATATATATATATGTATATACACATATCTCTTGTTTCCTATCCCTCCTGCCTCCTCTCCTTTATGTTTACCCACTACCTTGCCCTCCTATGATTTGCCTAGCCCCCTCCAAGGACTCCACCCCTATCTTCCCATTCCCATAAATCTAAACATCCTTATATACCATTATTCACCTATTCTCTCACCCTCCCCTCTATTATTCCACATTTTGACATTCTATTATTCTAAAAAAAATAGCTTTAGGTGGTTACTGGAAAAAATATAACATTTGCTCACTGAATATCTAGAATATGTAAATGGAAGGCATTACAGAGCAAGGAACACAGGGAAGGCTGTTCACACACAGACACCTTTTCAACATCTCCCATAAACTGCCCTTGATTATGACCCAATGAGAGAGTATGCTTTGGGGGTTATATTTCAGAATGATGCCATTTGTGTAGTCTAAAAGAATAACTGAATTTACCAACACAGGACCTCAGCATGTAGAATGAATATTCTCCACTCACTGCTAAAAGCTAGCTTTTCCTCTATGTTGATGAGATAACCAGTCTCATTTTCTAAAATATCTAAATATTAGTGATTATATCTAAATATCCAAAAATTAGTGATTATCTTTTGGATGGATATTGCAGTGTTGGAATATTTCCTGCTACATTACTTTTTATAGAATTGTGATGATATATAACATGATGAAAATATATATTTCTATATAGAAAATTATATTGTCTTATTTTTAATTATATTTTATTTTGTGACTTAAAATATTTAGAGTGTGAGGAGTCAGGACCTTTTAAAAAATCAGATTATAGGGGCAGTTAGGTGGTGCAGTGAATAGAGCACAGGCCCTGGAGTCAAAAGGACCTGAGTTCAATCTGACCTCAGACACTTGATCACACTTACTAGCCATGTGACCTTGGGCAAGTCACTTAACCCCGATTGCCCTGCCTTCCCCCTCCAAAAAGAAAAAAAAATCAGAGTATAAAATGAAGGAATCAAAAGGAAGAAGTCCCAAAGATGGCACTCTGTAAAGGAAAACAAATATTTAAATAGTGAAGGTGGCAGAAGAAAATAATTTATTAAGCTACTACTATGTTCCCAGCACTGTGCAAAGCACTGCACAAATATTACCCAATTTTTGAAGCTTCTAAAAGTAGTAGCAATAATTTATTTGTGAATTAGAATTTCAGTTTATTGAAACCATTGCCCTAACCAGAGTATTATGTTGCGTAGAAGAGGTATAAAATTTAAAAATACAGGAACATATGCAAATACATACATACTTATTCATACATATAATATATACTCATATATTGTATATGTATGCTTATATAATTATAATATTGTGTAATGTAATTATAATATGCATATGTCTATGCAGAATTATGACATAAACATGTAATGTATGTAAAATATTTATTATTATATACATTATATTAATATATTTACTGAATTTAATGACTCAAATGTTTAGTATCATTTGGGAGTCTAAAGATAGATAGATGATAGATAGATAGATAGATAGATAGATAGATAGATAGATAGATAGATAGATAGACAGATAGATAGATGCATAGATAGATAGATAGATAGATGCATACATACATAGATAGACATAAAGATATGTTAGTGTAGTTTAGAGGTATTAAAGCTTAAACACATATAAGTGAATATAAAATATATATAGTATGTATATAAAATATATATTAAGCTTTCATATCTCAAAACTACATTAAATAGATAAACAAATGCAACATGAGTAAATGATCTCTGGATTCATAGGTAGAGGGTTCATCTCCTATCAGTAAAATGGATAACTTTTTGGCATGTGTGAAAAGAAACTGAAGGCACATTTGTTGATTTTGTTACTGGTGACCATGAAAAGAAAGGGAATTGAAGAGAAAATCAGATCTGGTAAGTACAGAGGATTTTCTTTGAGAATGTTATTTTGATTTCTGGACCATAACTGAAAATACAGTAATAACAAATTCCTGAACAAGGACAAAGTATATCTAATGAGGGCTGGCAAGAAAAGATTAGTGTCACTTGAGTAGAAAGAGAAAATAGATGAGCAGTTTGGAAAATAGATCATAAACTTGGCACAGACCCATGAGATAGTAATGATGTGGGGCTTCACTGAATATTGACATGTGCTGAGTTCTGTGTCTGTTAAAAGCAGAGCAAACAACGATTTCTTAACTTATCTTTGTTAATTTCATCCTTTAAATAACATAGGAACTAAGATGCGAAAATTATATTTTGTCTTGTACTCTTATAAACAAGGAAGAATGATGGACACACATATACCCATGGTGTTGGCACTTGATTTTTGGTCTCAGTCAGAAGGAAAGTGACCCAATACATGTAAACTGGACTTGCTGGTCAGCAAAAGAACCCAAGGATCCTCCCAGCAAGTGAAACCCAAGTGGACATGGGCAGAACAAAAAGAGGACTGAGCAGACACTCTTCTCCTGTGGGAATGTGTGGGGATGTGGGCTCAGAGGGAAAGGAGAGGTGGATGAGTCTTTTCCTCAGGACCAGGTGAATGAGGCTAAGACTCTTCCCCTGGATTCAGATGGACCCTGTCTAACCACAGAATGAAAATGATGAACCTTTGGGGCAAGTAAACACTTCTCCATAATGATAAAGGAAAGCTTGACATAGAATGACATGGACCCCAGTCTTTGGGAGAGAAGATACAAAACGTTCAAAAGAAGGATCCTCTGGGCTAAAATTTGACAGGGAAAATCAAGACAGAAGGGGTGGAATGCTCTCTTGAGTGACTTTATAAAGAAAAAGTGAAGAACAAGGTTAGTGAGGAAGACAGGGTACTTAACAGAACCTGGCATCATTACACAAGCTATACACCAATCAACTTAGAATTTCAAAAGACATAAACAGAAGACTGAAACAAGGAAGGGTAGGTAACAGAAGATTAGCACAAAAACATGGCACAGTGTCTAAGATGAGGATAAGGATTACCAAAGATCAGAAGATGAGCAAAGTGAGAAAAAACAAAGAAAACAACAAAAAAGATTTTACTTTCTTTTCCTTTATCCTTTAAAAATCTGAATTGTAGATATGTGGTGGAAATGGAGGCTCATAAAAAGGATATGAGCACAGAATGTATGGAATATTGATAGCTGAAAATGTTGAACTATTAAATTTTTATTTTAAATCATATTTTCTCTAAAGGAGAATGCTTTTTGGACTTGAAAAGAGAACAGAACTGACTAATAGGGATAGATATCTGCTATAAGTAGGGAAGTAGAAAAAAAGCCCCAAGTTTTATGGTATAAGTTCATGTCACCAGGCCCAGATATTTTATTGGTTATTGAAAGAACTGGCAGATGTGAGAACAGAGTCACTGTCAGGGACATTTGAAATATTGTGAAGAAAGGAAAACTTTGGGATTAGAAAAGAGCAGATGTCCCAACTTAAAAAAAGGAAGAAAAAAAGGAAACTAATGAAATCTGTAAATTTTAGACCAGTGAACTCAACTTCAATTACTGGTAAAATGCTTGATGATATTAAATCAAGAACTAGTGAACTAAAAATGATTCATCGAAAATACATAGCAATCAATAGTTCCTCAAGAATAAATCTTGTGAAATTAACTTTATTTCCTAATATGTGGTTACTAGGTCTATCTGTAGATATAGTTTGCAGGTTTTAATAAGGAAATTTGCAGTTTTTCATTCAATTCTGGAAAGATGTTGGCTGTATAATAGTACAATTAGCAGAATTTTGAACTAGCTCAGTGACCAGAACCAAAGAATAATCATTAGGAGTTAGATGTCAGCTTGGAAGAAAGCTTCCAGTGGGCATTCTCCAAAGATGTATTTGTTTTTATAATATGGGATCCTTTAAATTTTATACATATAAATATGCACATACACATATAATGGTATGGTGCAGTGGTGTCAAACTCAAATATAAACAAGGTCACTAATACATACATAAGAATCACTGCCCCAGCATGTTGACTTAGAAAACCACATATTAACATTATCTATATTCTATTTCTATATTTCAAAATATTTTCCAATTACATTTATATCCAGTTTGGGTTACACTAGGTAGTGTGTTTGATACCTATGGTAGACTGGCCTTTGGAGTCAGGAAGACCTGGGTTCAGTTCTTCACTCTGATATTATCTGTATGACTATGGACAAGTTATATCACTTTACAATGCCCTATGCAACTCTTTAATGCTACAAAATATAGATAGGTTGTCAACATGTATGGGAAGAAGGAGTTTACACACAGAAAGTTTCCCACACCAATGAAATTACAGATCACTCCCTCTCCCCTCCCCCCTCATGATAAAGAATGACTTAGGGACATAGATGCTTTCCTTAGACTTTGGCATCCTGATAGTAGGAAAATTAACAAGTCATGTGACATAATTCTAAAAGATTTAAAAATTAGTTTGGGGACAGCTAGGTGGCACAGTGAATAGAGCACTGGCCCTAGAGTCAGGAGGACCCGGGGTCGGATCCGGCCTCAGACACTTAACACAAAAAATAGCCGTGACCTTGGGCAAGTCACTTAACCCCAATTGCCCTCCAAAAATCAAAAAACAAAAATTAGTTTGAATATGAGAAGATAAAATGTAAGAAGGATTATAATTTTTAAAAAATTCTTTACTCTTTAAGCACCTAAAGCAGGTTGTATCTGCTCTGGATTTTATCTATCTTTGTATCTCTCTAGTCTTTTCCAGGATTTTCATGCCCCACAGTTGTACTTTAATTTCCTTTCCTTGTTAATCCAGGGCCTACCTAGTTAATTCCAGTTGGATCTCCTGTCCTATAATATCAAAGATGGAAACAGAGTAAGATATTTTTGAATGAGAACTGATACTCTAACTATAAAAGCTATGTCCCTCACTTCCCTTGGGTTGGGGCTGGGGGGAGGTGACCTATTGTAGAGGAAGTAGGCTCAAATATTACACATAATGACCAGGAGAAATTATGAGAGATGTGAAACTTAAATGAATCAAGTTCATGGGTTATCTTTCCAAGAGTCATCCCAATCCTTCCTTTCTTCCTTCAATTGTGACTTAAAGTTTGTGACTCTTGTGACCCAGTTAGTCAATAAACATTTATTAAGTACTTTCCATCTTCTGGGCTTTGTAGTAAGCACTGGGGATATAAAAATGATGCCCCTGCCTTAAAAGGACATCCCTATTCCTAAAAGATAACCCCTGCAGGAGCAGAGACACGATGGTGGAGCAAAGGCAGGGACTCACCTGAGCTCTCCTCCAAATACCTTCAAAAATGACTCTAAACAAATTTTAGAGTAGCAGAACCCATAAAAAGATGGAGTGAACCATTGATTATAATCCTTCTTTATAACTTGACTAATATTTAATGTGAAGGTATTTGCAGATCCTATATCTGATTGCATTCCACCATGGTGAGGGGAGGAGAGAGGAAGTGGGAGAAAATTTGAAACCCAAGGGATTGTGGAAATGAATGTTGTAAACTAAAAATAAATGAATAAATTTAAATTTTAAAAAATGGCATAGCAAAACAAATTTCAAGCCGAAGACAACTTAAAAGGTTTGCAGGAAACTCTCTCTCAGTGCAGTCCAGCACAGGCTGTGCCAACACAGACCGGGCCCCAGCAAGCCTGGAGTAGACCTTAAGGCAACTGATTGTTTCTTAGCTATGATGGTTTCCCGACCTCTCAGCCCACAGGCAACAGGAACAACTTAGAAGATCAGAGGAAAGGATCTGTTGTGCCAGGATAAGAGTGGAGCATAGTTTAACCCAAGCCCTAGCTGCACAGCACAGCCCCCAAAGGCTAGAAGCAGACCTTGGGAGTGACCAAATCCACAACATCAGTATCAATGGCTGCTTCCAGGGCTTCCAGTCCACAGTCGAACAATGAGTCAGAAGGGGATTACAGGTGTCTCTTTGCTAGCACTGAGGTAGGACTCTGTTGCTTTGCCCACACTTGGATCTAGGTCTCAGAACTGGGTGGAAGTCCCAGGGTGATGAGAAGCACTAGCATAGCAGAGCTTGTGGCAGCAGTGGAGGGGGAACCCTCCTTGCAGTTCGAGGGCAGAAGAGAGTACTTGTGGTTTCTCACAGAGCAGAGCACAGGTCAGGAAAGTAGTAAACACCTCTCCTTAGGTCTTACCACCTTGGAAGAATTAAAAATTTACAGGTACCTAGAAGTAACTCTGAAAACAGATGCACAGAACCCCTGAAGCTTGGGACCATATGCTCTTCTCCCTGGAAGCAGAGTCCTACTTTAACAGTTAAAAGTCAAGTAATACACTGGGGAAATGAGCAAACAATGAAAAGAAAAACTCTGACTATAGAAAGTTATTATAGTAAAAAGGAAGATCAAAACACAAACTTGAAAGAAGATACCAAAGTCATAGCTCTTACATCCAAAGTCTCAAAAAAATATGAATTGGTCTCAGGTCATGGAAGGGCTCAAAAATGATTTGCAAAATCAAGTAAGAGAGGTGGAAAAATTGGGAAGAGAAATGAGAGTGATGATGCAAGAAAATCACAAGAAAAAGAGTCAACAGCTTAGTGAAAGAGACAATAAAAATGCTGAATAAAATAACACTTTAAAAAACAGACTAGACCAAATGGCAAAAGAGATCCAAAAGCTCACTGAAGAAAATAATTGCTTAAAAATTAGAATGGAGTAAATGGAAGCTGATGACTTTATGAGAAACCAAGAAGAAATAAAACAAAGTCGAAAGAATGGAACAATAGAATACAGTGTGAAATATCTTATTGGAAAAAAAAAACTGATCCAGGATGATAATTTAAAAAATGGATCCAGGAGAGATAATTTTAAAAGTGTTAGACTACCTGAAAGCCATGATCAAAAAAGAAAAAAAAAAGAACATCATCTTTCAAGAAGTTATCAGAGAAAACTGCTCTGATATTCTAGAACCAGAGGGTGAAATTGAAAAAATCCATCAATCACTCCCTGAATGAGATCCAAAAATGAAATTTGCTAGGTATACTATAGCCAACTACCAGAGTTCCCAGGTCAAGGAGAAAATATTGCAAGCAACAAGGAAAGAAACCATTCAAGTATTGTGGAGCCACAGTCAAGATAGCACAAGATTTAGTACCTTCTACATTAAAGGATCTTGGAGGATCTTAAAGGCTTGGAATAGGATATTCTAGAATGAAAATGAGCTAAGGTTACAACCAATAATCACTTACCCAGAAAAATTGAGATAATCCTTCAGGGGGAAAATGGATATTCAATAAGGTAGAGGACTTTAAATATTCATGATGAAAAGATGCACCTATCTTTGGTAGAGAGAACTTTCAGATAATGAAACTTCTTTTTAGCAATGCAGGTTGGCATTATCTCTGATGTTTAGTCCAAGAGAATTATCTAGGGGTAACATCAGGATTAAGCAAATCTACCCAAGGGCAAATAGCTCTTATGTGCTAAAGGCAGTACCTGAATCCAGGTTTTCCTGACTATCTTTTCATCGGTTGTACCACATTGCTTCTGAAGAGCTATGTTTATCCAGATTCAAATTCTTCCCTGAGCTTCAAATATATGAATTTTCCCTCCTGCCTATAATACATCTTCACTTGGTCCCCTATCACACCTCACACAAGTTTAACATATTCAAAATGAAACATATTTTTTTTCTAAAACTTATTCTTCCTTTTTTCTTCTTTTTCTTTACTAATGGTCCTACTATTCATTTAGGTTTAAAGACCAGGGCTATCTTTCACTGCTCCTTTTCTCATATTCTCCATAATCTAATTAATTGCCTGATTATTGATGCCATTACTGACTCTTATTTTTCCTCTCTAATCCCAGGTCCACCATTCTATTTTGAGCTTTCATTCTCTCTCACTGAAATTATTCAGTAGGCTTCCTAACTGGTCTTCCTATTTTACAACCCTGCCCATTCTTTACACCACCTGATCTAGTATGTTTTATATAGTATAATTAAATTATCTTTCTCATATGCTATCCCATTTTTATCATTCTCCTCCTCAAAAGTTTTCAAAGGTTTTTCATTGCCTACAAATCAAAGTCAAAATCCGTCTTCTATCTTCCCAGACATGTGACAGTTTGGTTCCAAACTATCTTTTCAGATTCCTTGCTTTACCCAAGCTCCTTGAAGGTGGGGACTGTTTTGACCTTTGTCTGTATTCTCAGCACAGTGCCTGTCACAGAGGAAGTACTTAAAAATGCTTTTTTATTTGACTTATTGTTGACTCACTTTCATATTCTATGTTCTAGGAAAACTAAACCAATTCCTAGAATATATACAGAACATATACAGATATTTCCATATCTAGACTTGACCTTATCTTGTGTGTCTGCAGTGACTGAGAAGGCAGCATCCTGGAATCCTTTAGCTTCCTTACTTTCCTCTGTTCTCAAACTGCCTAATCCTTAGTTCTGTTTTACTGCTATTATCTCACTTATCTATTTCTGAACCTGGATTAGTGAATATTGTTAGAGAAAGTCATAACCTCTCCAAACTACACTCTCAGTACTCCTTGGTGATCTGCCATTCTCTCCCTTTCGACTCCTTTCTTCTTTCCCCACATTATTTCATGTCCTATTTATTTTTCCTCAAAGTTAATTGCTGTCCTGTGACTTTTTTTTATTTTTGGAGGGGGAAGGCAAGGCAATTGGGGTTAAGTGACTTACCCAGGGTCACACAGATAGTAAGTGTTAAGTGTCTGAGGCCAAATTTGAACTCAGGTCCTCAACTCCAGGGTTGGTGCTCTATTCAATGTGCCACCTAGCCTCCCCTTTCCTATAACTTTGATGCTTCCCATTCTACCCCATTGTTCCAACAGCAATTCCCTTTCTCCTCTACTTTCATTCTCTCACTCTCCATTGGTTTCTTACCATATCCAAATAGACATGCTCAGATCTTCCAGTATGTCTTTCTGCCTAATCAACTATACTTTCATCTCATTTCTTGACCTTTTTGTCCCAATCATCCCATTTCTCTCTTCCTTACTGTTAATCTCAAAGAAACTGTTATTCCCCATGCATATTCTTTCTCACTATCCACTTTTTCCTTAACCTCTTGCCATCTGGCTTCTGTTCTTAACACTGGCAAAACTAGTCTCTTAAATGTCATCAAAAATGGCCTACTAATTGATGACTCCAATTGGCTTTTCTCAGTTCTTACCCTCCTTGAATTGTCTTCAGCATTTGACAGTGTTGTTGATTCATTTCTTCTGGACAGTCTCTCCTCTCACAGTACCATACTTCCCTGACTCTTCTTTATCTGTATTTACTTTTTCTCCATCTCTGTTGCTGGTATGGTGCACTATATTCATGAACGACAAGTTTCTGCCATCTGTGCTCTCCTATCCATTGTCCATACTCTTCCCCTTAAGAGTTTAATAAATTTGTACATTTTCAATAGTAGGCTCTATGTAAATAATTCCCAAATCAGGTTTCTAGCCCTGATATCTCTCCCTGTGCCTTGAATGAATTTTTTCCCCAGCCACCTCCACTATTGAAATTCTAAATCTTCTTTAAATCACAATCAAAATTTCATCTCATCTAAAAGCTTCTCCTTATTCTACCAATCAGGAAATTGTGTTTTTTCTTCTTTGACATGACACTCTCATTTCTTTAACAAGCATATATATTATTTTGTATTATAATATCCTATTTGTATATATTATTTGGTCCTACTAGATTCCTAATTTCAGTAGGGTAAAGTTTATCTAGTTTTGCTTCACCCCTTAACTACTGCTTTGCACATAGTGATTACTTCATAAAATGTCCATTAAATAGGTGAGAAACTAATAGATGATGACTATAGTTCAAAGTGGAAGCAATGAGTTAGTAAACTATAGTGGTAGGTAATATTGAGAGTGGAAAGAAAAAAGTGTCAGAGATATTATGAAGGTCAAACTAATGAGAAATCATGAGCATATATAGATCACAAAGATTTGGGGCAGAGGATGAATTTTAGACATTGAATCTTGATGGATTTTAAGAACTCCAGTCCCAAGGATGATGTCAAATGACCAACTGAAAAGTCCCCTAAAGGTAGGTATGAAAGAATTCAAGCAAAATATGTAAGCAGAGTTATTTCTTGCTACAAAATAATGATGATGATAATGATAATGATGGTGGTGGTGGTGGTGATGATGATGATAACTGGAAATTATATAGCACTTTTAATTCATCTCCAAAAGCATTTATTATGTACCTACTATATGCAAGAAATTAAACTAAGGACTGGGAATGCAGACACAGCAGGCATTATTGAGGTCTTTCTGTACATTGTTTAATTTATTCTCAAAATAAACCTCATGCTATGTTATAGATATCATTGAGGCAATTAGATAGCTTAGTGGATAGAGAGCCTGGAGTCAGGAAGACCTGAGTTCAAATTCAGCCTCAGATAACTTATTAGTTGTGTGACCCTGGGCAAGTCACTTAACCTTGATTTGCCTTATTTCATTGGAGAAAGAAGTGGCAAATCACTCTAATTGTCCATGGGGTCATGAAGAATTGGGCATGACTATATAATAATAGGTATGATTATTGTATTATTAAACTTAATTGACTGAACCCAATTGAACTATTGAACCTAATAAAGATACCATTATTCCAAATAAGGAAACTGAGGCTTAGAGAGGTTAAACAACTTTTTCATGGTAACAGAGCCAGTATCAATGGCAAGATTTCAATCCAGTTCTCTCCTGGTACCAATTCCAATATTTTTTTCCATTGTAACTCAGGATGCTGGTATAAAAAGAAAAAAAGAATTAGACACAGGGGAAACAAAAAAATATATGGGAGAATAAAAAGCAATATGGCTTCTGTGGCCATAGGCCTCCCATTTTTGAGATTTTACCAAGTGGATATAGTTCTTTTTGATATAATGTAACCTTTTATCAGGAAAAAAAATACTTATGGGAAAAGCTACTAAATTTAACTTCGAACCTAATTCTTTAGCTCCCATTGAAGGCTGCCAGATTGGTTCCTTATTAGAGTGCATTTCTACAAAGAGATAAACATTTTAAAAAATAAGCATGAATGGGATCCAGGATAAAATGCATCCATTTGTACAAGGAAAATAGCTTTTACTGAAGAAAATGGCACAGATTTATCATATGGGGAAAATGTGTTTTTAGAAGAATTTCTCTAAGACCGAAGTATAGAATGCTTACTTTGGAATGTTAGATTTTTGCCATTCTCAATCTACCATTGGAAAAAAAAATAATTAGTTTTTAATCTCTTCCAAAATATCAGCAATTAGTTATTTCCTATTCATAGAAAAATAGTCAAAACTAGTTAAAAGCCTGAGAAATCATAGCATTGTTTCTAAATATGATTTGTAAACAGTTATATACAACTGATACTGGGCTCTGCAGCATTTTTTATTTAGCTTATTCAAATTGTTTCAGTGTATAACTCAAAATAACTAAGTGCAGGTTACATCAATATAAAATGCATAAATTCTGTCCTCCTTGAAATCTGTTCTCATTTCAGGGCTAACAGTTTTCTACTGGCCCAAGTTAAACTCAATTGTACATACCATGACATACAGCTAATAAAAGGGCATCTGCCACTAGGGAGCAAGTACCAAAATCAACAATTTGCATAGTGAACAAGGTTTATATTGTGACAGCTCATGTCTTCTTGTACAGAACAATAGAATGAACACTCCCTTATGGCCCATACTAAGCACTAGACATGTGGCCTTAGAAAAAGAAATCACTTCTCATTCCACTTTTTCCCAATGGTCCTTTGTTAGTTCACAGCAAGGGTTTGACTTTATGCCCTGATCTCTCTTTAAGAGGAAGTCCAGCTCAATTCAATTTGCCTCTCTCTGCCTTTTAGTAATGAAAAAACATGCATTTGAGCAAGCCCCATGATAATGCAGAACAGATGGGCAGAGTTCTGTCTAATTAGATTCTGGGCGGCTTGTTTGCAGTAGTAAATGTGTGTACATTTGCTGATTTCACACTTATTTCAGTGACAACAGCTTAGTCAAAGACAGGGGGAAAAAGTGGCTTTCTTCCTAATAAATATAGGTGGATATCCTTGGTAAAGAGCTACTTAATATAAATCAATAATTTTAGGTGAATTACTGTTTACTATCACCCATTTCATGAATCAATTGTCTGCTCTCTGACCTCAAAATAAAATACCCTAGATATTTTTTTTGCCCTTTTCTTTACTTATTGCTTAAGATATTCTTCTTAAGAATAGAACTTAACATTTTCATTTAACTTTAAGAGATAATTTCAAGAAACCAGTGTTTAAAAATCTAATATGAAGAACATTACTTTACAACTCATTCTTTCTATTCTTTGTTTTTAGAAGACAATGCAAAAGTATTGTTAGAACCACACAACACACATTCAACATTTCAAAGAAAGGATACACAAAAACAATTGAAAATACCCTCAATAAAGTTTCCAAATACATTCAGACTATGGGTGGGGAAGGTGGGAATCAGAGAGGGAAGAGATCTTAGAGAGAATGTAATGCACAAACTCTTCATTTGACTGATGAAGCAAATAAGACTGGGAAAAGTTAAGGAATTTACCCAACTTCTCACAGAGAATGAGTGGTAATATTTTGATATGCTAATAATGTAATAGGAGGAGTGATCACTTTGAAGTCAGTATATTAGCTTCACATAATTTCATTTATTTACTATCTTACTTGAGTAAGTTACTTGATGTGTCTAGGCCTTATTTTCCTTGACTGTATAATAAAAAGTTATATTAGATCAGAGGTTAGAAATCATTTTTTGTCTCATATACCCCTACTCTGGTGAGCCCTATGGACCCGATTTAAGGATAATGTTCTTAAATAAATGCAATAAAATACATACGATTATGAAGGGAGATAATCATGATGAAACAAAGATGATTTTTCCTCCATTCAAGTTCACTGAAGTGATTAAATCTATGCACACACCTCTTGTTGGTCCATTGACCTCTGGTTATGAAACACCAGGCCAGAGGAATGCTGTGGTTCCCTCTAAATCTGCAATCCTGTGAACACCAGTCTGCTGACTCAAAAACCTTTCTACTCTACCAGACTACCAGATGTTATAGATTGCTATTGATATGCTGCTAAAACTTTTCAATCCATTATTGAGCATTTATTAAGTGCCTATTATATGCTAGAAAATTGCTAGGAGTGAGGACAGATAAACAGTGAATGAAAATTGTCTTGGAAATAGACAGTAAATGAAACAGTCTCCTTGGACAATGATCTTATGGGGAAACATTTATACTTGTAAACATTAACAAAATAAATATATAAAAATAACAAGAAATAAACACAGTGTAATGGGAGGAGGAGTTACTTATACTTTGGATATTGGAGAAGGCCTCAGATAGGAGGTGTCATTTGAACTGAGTACTTAAGGAATGTAGGGATTCTAAGACAGAAAGGATAGGAAGGAGTTCATTCAGTCCACAGAGGACAGTCTGTGTAAAGCCATGGAGATGTCAGATGGAATGCCATGTCTACAGTATCTGTAAAATGATGTCCCATCATAGGGTATATGTTCCTAGATTTCAAAAATATTGTTTGCAGAAATAAGCAAATTATATTATTATCTTCATTGTGTGTGTTTATTGTTAGTTTAGGAATATTTTACATAGTTTACCTAATAATCATAAGAGTTTAGAATCAAAATGGATCTTACCAACCATTCAACTCCATCGGCTTGAAATACAGTCCAAAAAGGTTAAGAGATTTGCCCATTCAATTAACCAATGAAAGAACAGGAACTAGAACTCAGTTCTCTTCACTCCCAGGCAGTCATTCTTTGCAATGTTGTGTTATGCGATTGAGAATCTGAATATCTTACCTGCCCCTTGGCACTTTAATAGGTTTAAGTGACTCTGAGAACCTTCCTTGATTTGAAAATATGCTCTGCCCCATAAAAGGCTGAATGTGCTCACCTGGAACATGTGGAGGGAGACTTGTTTTTCAGGAACACCCACACCTTGTTACTTTGTGATTGGGCAGTGGGTCATAAGGGTTGTGATAGTCTCTGACACAGGAGGCTATATATACCCTGATGTGAGGTTTTGCTTTGGGGGTTCACTTTGGAAAGAGTTGTATGATTTGGCCAAATGAGACTCTGGGCAGTCGTTGAGCCCCCCAGCTTTGAAAACCCAGATGTTGGTGCTTTCCTCTCTGGTAACTAACTAGTTCTGGATGTAATGGTCAGACAGTGGGAAGCCCACTGCTGAAATGTCTGTCTGCTTGTAACTTCTGTTTGTATTCTCTGATGTTTGATTGATTAAAGTAAGATTGTTAACCCATTTTGAGTTGCTTTCCTTTGGAGAAGCAGATCTAAGAATCTGTGTTGGCAGTCACCCTGGGTATGCTAGGGTGCTTGCTGCTACACATAGCAAAAGTCTTTATGTGTTCTCCTATTCCTGCAAACTCTCATTAATCATCCCTAAGCAAAATTGATTTGTTTTTTTTTCCTGATGTCATTGGCTCTACCTTGAATGCTCAACCATGCCACTCTTCACAGAAGTCTACCAAGTTGTCAAGGTATGTATAAATTCCACTCTTCCATAATTGGTCGGCCAGGAAATGATCTCTGTCTTCTAAATGCCTAGACCATTTTTTCTGACTCATTATCCTCTTACCTCCTTCTAAACCACAATATAAGTATCCATTATAATGTCTTAACTGATCTATTAGATTCTAAATTCCCTAAGGATAGGGATTGTGTCTTTTTCCTTTCTGTATACTCTTTGGCAGACAATCTAAGGAACTCATCAATCTACAAATTTGTCTGCCCTCTCTCTTTGCTCTTTAATTTTGTTTGGGGTAGGGTAGGAGTGGGAGACAGAAAGGAGAAGCTTATGGAGTATGTTGAAATCCTTATCTTCATTCAATAACAACCCAAGGGTTACTTCTTACCAAAAAAAAAAAAATCCTGCTGTTTCTCCAATAACAAGTGACTTCTTATTTGACTCCTTATAAGTCTTTTTATTTTCAGCCTACTAGGGACTATTTTATTTTTTTAGAGGCAGCTAAGTGTCTCAGGGGATAGAGCATTGGGCCTGGAATGAGGAAGACCTGAGTTCAAATTCAGCCTGAGACACTTACTAGCTCTGTGTTCCTGGGCAAGTCATTTAAACTCTGTTTGTCTTAATCCACTGGAAAATGAAAAGTCAAACCACTCTAGTATCATTTATCAAGACAACCTCATGGATAGCATTGGTGTGTTATTGGTGTCCATGAGGCTGAGAAGAGTCAGACAAGACTGAAAGACAAAACAACAACAAGGTCTAGTTTGCACATCTATTCTTTCACCTAAGAAGCTATAGATCCTTTGAGGGATTAGATTGCAATTTTGCAACTAGGCTTTTCACAAGTAGCTATCTGCTTAACAAATGTTTGATGAAAGCATGATAGCTTGCTCTCCCCTGGGGTTTTGACGTCAGTGGCTGCAGGTATGAAAAAGTGACTCATTTCTCTTTAAGGTAGTTCAATATCTGATTTGCTCCACCCCCCCCCCC
Organism: Petaurus breviceps papuanus; assembly: GCF_028583685.1. Taxonomy (NCBI): domain Eukaryota; kingdom Metazoa; phylum Chordata; class Mammalia; order Diprotodontia; family Petauridae; genus Petaurus; species Petaurus breviceps. The sequence continues at coordinate 3,202,647 of NW_027185890.1, forward strand.
CCGACCAATTTTGTAGATGCTTTCTTACTTTCTATCACAATGCTTTCCATTCATTTTTTCTCTCCAAACCTTGGCCCTTCCTTTGTAATTTAAAAACAACAACAAATCAAAAACAAACAGTTGAAGGAGGCTGATCTACACATTAGCCACTACTGACAAGGTTTGTTGCATTCCACACCCATAGTTCCCAAACTGTCAGGGAAAGAAGATTAATTTCCTCATATTTAGGGTCATGATTTCTCACTAGTATTACAATCTTCAGATTTGAATAACTGATTTTTGAATCAGTTTAGCATTGTTCCTCTTCTTTAAACTGGGTAATACTGTACTAATGAAAAACAGGGCATCTTTATTTGCTCTAGCCTTGGGGTCAATTATCAATTTATCATCATTTCCTGCAGGTTTAAAATAAAATACTCTGGCCAGTGTAGCCATTGTACAAAATTGACATTAAGTAGATTCTGTGAGTATGGACTTAATAAAAAATACGGAGAGAGCTGCTTTTAAAAGGCTTCTCCAACTGTAAATTCTATTAGGTAGCTTTTAATACAGGAGAGTAGGAGACTAAAAAGCTAAATTGAAGAATTTTTTTCACTGTGTTTTCTATTACCATACATGAGTGTACAAAGGAAAAATCTTATACAGTAATGTTCCATTTTTTTTAAAAAGGAGTTTACTAATTCTTTGAAAAACTTTTTTTATGTGTGTGTATGTGTGTGTGTATGTATGCAATTGTTACATAAACATATACATTCATATGGGACAGCTAGGTGGCATATTGAATAGAGTATCTAGTCTGTAGTCAGGAAGGCTTCTCTTCCTGAGTCCAAATCTGGCCTCAGGCACATAAATAGCTGTGTGACCCTGGGCAAGTTCTTTAACTATGTTTGCCTCAATTTCCTCATTTATTAAATGAACGGGAGAAGGAAATTGCAAAACACCCCAGCATTTTTGCCAAGGAAACTCCAAATAGGTCATGAAGAATCAGATACAACTTAAAAATGACTGAACTGAATGTATTCATATTTGGAGATACACACATCCAGAGATAGATAGATACTTACTTTTAAACACTTCCTTTGTAGCATACACTATTCTAGTTCCAGGGATATAAATAAAGGCAAACAAAATAGTGTCTTCCCTCAAGAGGTTTACTTTCTGGTGGTTCATGACAAAAAATAAAAGCATGTTGGAAAGGAGAAATCCCCATGTGTGACTGTGGCAAGGAGATAACAAAAAATGGCAATAGTGTAGTGGCCTACTTCTCAGAAAAGTAAAATTAAATCTTAACTCTCAGAACCCTGGAGGTAAATATACATATTCCTACATATATATTTTGTCTGGAACTGTGCTTCTACAGAGTTCCTGGTGAAATAACCCAATGAAGATCATATACTATTCTGGGACTTATATATTCCCTCAACAAAAACGTGAGTTCCCCCAAGATAAAGCCCAGTTCCTTATACTTTCATTTTCCCAAAGGCCTCTGATTATTATCCTTTATACCTTGAAAACAATAAGTCTTTGTATTTTCCACTGTAAAAATATATAGGGGCGACTAGGTGGCAAAGTGAATAGAGTACCGGCCCTGGAGTCAGGAGGACCTGAGTTAAAATGTGGCCTCAGACTGTAAATATATTTTATTGGTGTGTGTTTGGGGGGTGTACTCCTCCCCACAACCCCCCCAAAAAAAAAAAAAAAAAAAAAAATATATATATATATATATATGCATATATATATATGTAATAGTAATGGCATTTAAAGATTCCCCTGTATTGGCTTGGTTTTTGGTTTGATTGTGTTAAAACCCAGAGCTTGTTAATCCCACTTGTGGGGTGGACTTGTTGATGTGAAAAGAGAGGGCTGAACTGGGAGGAGCTGGTGACGTAGATTTGGAGAGACACAAGAGAGAGGCAGAAGAACTTTTTGGAAGCGGCACTTTTGGAGGCAGAGAGAGACTGAGAGGATTGATGAGGGCCACTTTGAATTGCCCTGGACTTTTGAGACCTGTCCCCAGAGCTGCCAAGGACTAAAGAGACATGGCTGTTATGCTGGTACTTTTGATGGGGTACCTGGGGTCTAGATCAATTTCTGAAACCAACTTGTAAAACCAGTCTGTTCAGTTGTAACTGAAATTTGTCCTTTCCCCACCCTTGAGATCTGCCCCTTCTCCCTATCCCACACTCCACCTAGGCAACACCCTGTGACCCCTTTGTTCTTACTTAATCTCTTCATTTCTTCTGGGCCTGGACCACACCCTTCTTTATCTTTGCCTTTTGTCTCCTTCCACCTGGCGGAAATCTTATCTAAACTATCTATTCACCTGCTCCTCTTGGTCAGCTCTGACCTTTGTCTATGCACTGAGGCCCCTCCCATCTGGTCAGCCCTGACAATGGCAGCCCTACCCTTTAAAGGTAAAAGCATGTACCCCTCTCACTTGCAGGTCCCCTAAAGGACTCTTGCCCAAAGCCTAACAATAAACTTCTACAACTCTCGCTCCAATTAAGCCTGAGACCTTGAATTCTTTCCAGACAATATTGCAGGTTTTCTGGTCTTAGATAAGATCAAAATTCCTGCTGAACCTATTGGGATCCCATCCCCCATCACTTTGTCTGTCTGTTTTGATGTTGTTTTGCCAGATTTGTCCACTGGTGAAAGACAGTCCTGTTGCAGAAGTTCTGGAACTTGGCTATTGGTTAAGAGCTCCTGAGACTGTTCTGCAGGCAGAGAGTGAATACTGTCCACTGGTGAAGGACAGTGCTGTTGTTCCAGGATTCTTGGAACCTTGCTGTTGGTTCTGAAGCCCTGAAGAAGGATTTTCTTGTTGTATGTTTACAGAAATCCTGGGAGAGGGTTTTGCTAATGTTTTCAGGGATCCTAGGACTGTTCTGCAGACAGAGGATGAATTAATGAAGAGACTGGCAATGTATCTTGTGGCCTTGCTAAGCTTTGTCTCCCCAGGAACAAAGATTGCTGAGAACTTGCCTTGTGTCAAGATGAAGAAAAGACCTCCATCTGGGTATTAAGTGCTGTGTTTAAACTTGTAACTCTGGGGTAGATTCGGTTGTGATCCAGGGGTGGGGAACTTTTGCCCTCTTTGTGTTCTATGATTGAACAAATGAATGTACTTTACTTATAATTGGAAACTAATCTCCATTTGAGAAGAGGGGCTTTGTGAAGGACTAAATGAATGTACAGCCTAGGGGTGGAGTAGTATTTAGAACAGGGACTTTGTAATTGATTGAATGAATGTAAGGTCCTGGGGTGGGGTAGTACTTGGAGATTATTTAATCACACTTAGTAAATGCTGTATTTTGAATGATGTCATATTTTGATCTTCTCTGTTCTTAATTTGTCACTGAATAAAATGGAGAGCACCTATGCTGGTATTTTGAACCTTGGGGAGTTGCCTTTGCTTGGCATTACATTACAATATATAATTTTGCATTATTAAAAAAACAAAATTCTAAAATTTCAGTGGATTTGAAAGGTTCATGCTTCAGGTAGGTGCTAAATGAGGTGACCACTAAAATAACTTTAAAATTTGACAATCTATGATTCCATATTAGTATCCTCTGTGCATTAAATAATAAGCTCTTGCTCTGAATGGCATTGGAGTTAATTTATCTTCCCTGAGGCCCCCATTAGGGTTATATCTTCTATGGAAGATTTATGAGTAGATTTTTCTATGGAGAATTTATTGGAGGACATCAACAAGGATCACAGAGAATGAGAAGGCAAGCATGGGTTGTAATCCATATCACAGGACTGACTATCCTCATTCAAGAGACTACAAAGTGTTAAAGTACCATCACATCAACATAATACCTTTAAGTCTTTCTACAGATTTGGGGCCTAAATCATCAGACCACTTTGTTTATCTATACTCTGTAGTGATCAGGCAAATTGTGCTAACAGTCTAGGTGAAACAAATGGGCCTCAATTCAATTCCTCCTTTGATTCTTCATTATGGTATAGAGTATACCCTAGGTTCTAGAAATTATTCAAACAGGGGATAAGCAAAGATAGAAACTAAATTCTGAGAGTCTTATTACTAGAAGGTTTACTAGAAAACTGAAAACAGAAAATCAAGGGAATGCCCATCAATTGGGGAATGGCTAAACAAGTTGTGGTATATGAATGTAATGAAATACTATTGTGCTATAAGAAATGGGGAGCAGACAGACTTCATAATAACCTAGACTTATATAAACTGAGGCTGAGTGAGGGGAGCAGAACAAGGAGAACATTATACCCAATTACAGACACATCGTATCTGTGATGGCTAAATTTGGTACACTGGGCTCCTCTCAGCAATGCAAGGCTCTAAGACAACTCCAAAAGACTCATGATGAGGGGCAGCTAGGTGGTGCAGTGAATAGAGCACTGGCCCTAGAGTCAGGAGGACCTGGGTTTGGATCTGGCCTCTGACACTTAACACACACACAAACTAGCCATGTGACCTTGGGTAAGTCACTTAACCCCATTTGCCCTCCAAAAAGCAAAGAAAAAAAATGACTCATGATGGAAAAGGCTATCCACATCCAGAGAAAGAATCACAGAGTCTGAATGCAGATTGAAGCAAACTAATTCCTTTCTCTTTTGTGTTTTGTTTTGTTCCTTCTTTCTCATTGTTCACTCCATTGGTTATAATCCTTCTTTACAACTTGACTAATGTTTAATGTGAAGGTATTTGCAGAACCTATATTGAATTGTATGCCACCATGGGGGAGAAGAGGGAGGACAGGAAAGGGGAGAAAATTTGGAACTTGAGAGATTAAGGAACTGAACATTGTAAACTAAAAGTAAATAAATATTTTTTTCAAAAAAGGAAAACAGAAAACAGGTAGAATCATGTAGCATATTAAATTGAATTCACTTCAGTGATGATTTAATTAAATTTATTAAATTAATTAATTAAAATAAATTAAATCATCACACTATGATAGGAACAGGGATAGAAATACAAATGGAAGCCTTCCCTGTAGTCACAGACCTTACATTGCATAGGAATAAGAAAAAATAGTCACACAGAGAAGTCAACACAAAAGATATGAAAAATAAATCCAGAACTTTTTTTTCTTTTGGTAGGGAGGAGGGAGGACAACACTAATGACCAGGAAAATGAAGTAAAAAAGGTCTCCTGTAACAGGTATCATTTCAGGCTGCACATAGTTTTCAAGATGCTTCATAGCCATAACCTCAACTGTATCCAAAGCAATATAGCCAAAACCATAGTTGTTGAGTACAGCTAGAGTTAAGGTAGAGTCTAGGTAGTCTGAAAGCCCAGGGGACCTAGTGTATGCAGCTCCTGGGACGAGTAAATCAGATTATATACACAAAGCAACCTCCCCCATACACTCAAGAATATTATTTAGCAAAAAAAAAAGAAAAGGAATATTAAAGACAGACTTTAGCAAAAGAAAAAAGTTTTTGAAAAGCAGTCCATGAGTGATCCTATCGCTTGTCTTGGGTGCTGGGGCAGCATGGTACATGAGAAAATCTCTGACTCTGGACAAATCATTTGACCTTCCCAGATCTCAGTTTCCCCATATGTATAAAATGAGGGATTTAGATTAAATTGCTCTGAAAGCTCTTCCAGCTCTAGATCTATTTCCTATGTGGATTGTGTATATGTGTATGTATGTGTGTGGGTGTGGATGTATATAAATCCCCTCTTGATTGATGGTGATGATTGATAAATCGTCACCACCACCACTGCTACACACAGCTCCTTTTTTTTTTCAATGCAATCGGGGTTAAGTAACTTGCTCAAGGTTTCTGGGTGTGGTGCTTGAGTATCTGAACCTGGATTTGATCCAGGCCATCCCTGGAGCCGGTGCTGTTACTCGCTGAGCCACCTGGCTGCCCCTATGCAATTGGGGTTAAGTAACTTGCTCAAGGTTACACGGCCAGGTGTTTCTGGGTGGGTGCTAAGTGTCTGAGCCCGGGATTCGATCTCCAGGTCTTCTAAAGACTGGAGCCGGTGCTCTTACTCGCTGTGCTACCTGGCCGCCCCAACACACAGCTCCTTTAAGGACGTCTCCTTTCAACATGCCCTATGTGCTACTTTGACTAGAATCAGCTATCCAGACATCTTGAGAAGTACCTCTTCTAGTCTGGCATAGTCCTATCTTCCCACTAAGGCTTAGATCATATTGATCATGATCACAGGACTGCAATAAGAAGAAATAAAATAAATACTGGGAGAGAAAAAATTAGGTTACTATTGATGACAATTACTAAAGTGTTTGGATTATAATTTGAAATATTTAAATATGTATAGTTTATATACATATGTGTATGCAAATATATATACTAATAGCATGTATATGTCTATGTGTATATACACACATGTGTATACATGAGCATATACACATATCTATATATACATACACCTCTATATATACAGACACATACATACATACATATATATGCTATTAGTATGTCTACACTTCTCAGAAGGTTGTGAAGATTGAACAAGATTCTTTTTATACATCATTCTGCAGACTTTAAAGTGTCCTTCAGTGTCAGGTACTACCGATTTTCAGGGTGACTAGGTAGCACAGTGGATAGAATGCTGGACCTGGAGTTAGAAGACCCAAGTTGAAATCCAGTCTCAGATACTAACTGTGTGACCCTGGGCAAGTAACTCAACAGTATTTACCTCAGTTTTCTCATCTGTGAAATGAGATGGAGACGGAAAAGGCAAACCACTCCAGTCTCTTTGCCAAGAAAACCCCAAATGGGATCAGGAAGAGTTGAACATGACTGGAAAACAACTGAACAACAACACGATAATTATTCCAGAAAGAGAGGAATCTTTACTATTTCAAGAGGACCCTAGAAAAAAGGATTTCATAAATTTTCTTACTTATGGTCATATTTAATGGGCTTTATTTTAAAGATGCACATATTAAATATAGTCTAGAAACATAAAATCATAGAAAAGAAGACACTGTTAAGAGATTGCATTGCATGTGAAAATATACCTAATACCATGCCTCCCTACTGATATTGAAAACATTCAATACATTTCAATCTTAATAATTTTGAGACATTTTTTGAAAATGTTTCTCTGATAAAATAGGCTATTGAAAATCTTTTGGTATTAGAGGGAAAATGTTTGTTACTCACAAGGAAATAAAAAGCAATAATAACAAGCAAAACAATATCTCTTCTCAGTGAACCACACTAGGGAACAGCTGCACTGCAATGAATATCTTAAAACTTTCATGGACAATTATTTATTTTCCCTGAGTTGTCATCCAGGTAATTGCCATAATTTCTCACTTCAGTCTTGGCAGTAGGTGCCTAGACAGTAATTGGCATTAGTTACTTCTCATCTCTTCCTAATGTTATTTCTCACTTTTAAATTCTAGAGTAGTGTCTTTTCTCCTTTTTTTTTAATACTCCTTACAAACTCTTCTTACCCTTCAAGAATTATTGACTTACCTAGCAAGAAATAAAATTCTAATATGAAGTGTAGGTTTCCCTGTAACATCTTCCAAACTAAGTCCAAACTTTAGGTCAACTCAACCAAGACTCTAAGTAAATATTTTCATTATGGAAAACATATCAACAGGTTGTACAGAAAGGAGTATTCCAAACAGCTGCCTTTGCTGAGGCCTCACAGTCTGGCATGCCCGAAATACTGCCTATGTAATTGATGAATGTACTTCAGGCTGGGCTTGGGTACTGCTCAGTAGAGTTCTCTAAATTGTGATAAATAACCACCTTTGTGTGAAATGGGTGAGGTGGGAGGGCCGCCCTTTGACAAACCAGAAAATGAAATGATTGCTATTGGATTCTATTGACTTGCCTGGTGAGAGCAGTTGTGCTCCCTCCTAGAGGTTAATTGGACTTGAACTCAAGAAATTAAGAGGTCAGTTGGGGTCACAGTGACAGCAGGCCGACTTTTAACTCACCGCTAATAACATTTGGCAGAAGGATGAGTCAGTACATTTAAGTCTGTATATGGTTAAATTTCTTTAAGACTAATGTTTTGTTAGAAACATTAAACAATTATATAACTTTACAGCAGGTGAATGTCTATGTTTTGCTTTTATTTCTCAACAGGTATTGTTAGCTAAAACCACTTAATAACAAAGCAAAAAGTATAAGGATTTATTAATATCCTAAGATTTTCCTGAAAAACTAGTGTTCTCTTACTACAATCTTTCTCCTCAGAGAATGGCCCTTGGCTAGAATTTGAATCCCAGGACAATTAAATTACAGAGTAGTTAGGAGTCAAAAGAGATATTCTGATGGCTTCAAAGGGTTGCTCCAGTGGACATTCTGGTCTTGGGTTTTACTGGACATATGTGCATATAACCTAAAAGAGATTATTCTTTTTTATAACAAAGTTATTGTACAGGCTTCTAACTAATCTTCCTACTTCCAGTTTATCTTTTATCCAAACTATCCTTCACACTGCTGCACAAATAATATTCCTAATGTATCACTCTAGTGGCATTCCTCCCTGTCCCTACTATGCAACAAGCCTTTAACAGCTCCTTATTACTTGTAATATAATATATACAACATAATATTGCAATATAATATCCCTTGTAGTTGCAATATAAATTAAGATCTTGGCATTCAAAGTTCTTAACAACCTGGTTCCAACCTACTCATCAAGTTTTGTCTTATGTAACTCCCTTTCCTTCAGCTGACTTCCCAGAAAAGCTGGACTACTTTGCCCTTCTCTCCCTCATCTCTGTGCCTTTCCTTATGTTGTTCTCCATGCTTTGAGTGGATACCTTCTTAGCTGCAACCACAACTTCCATCTATTTCTCTTTCTTGAAGTTGTTCCCATCCTTTAAGTTGGAATCAGGTGGAACGTCCTTCATGAAATCATGTCTGTTAGAAGCTCTCCCCTACCCTCCACATCTACCTTCCAGATGAAGTATTGCTTTCATTTCAAATTTTTCATCCACCTTTATAATTCGATTTCCCTGACCCTTGTATCAATCTTATCATAGTAAGATGTGTCTATGACTCTCTCCTATATCCCATTAATTTGTAAGCTCCAGAAAACTAAGGTCTACTTGTATTATATTTGTCTTTATATTACCCACAGGCTACCATAGTATCCTAGATACTTGTTTGTTTTTCATTTTTGAAGAGGACCAATGACACCGAGGGGTGATGTCTTGGACTCACGCATGAATTGGATTTGAACGAGGCAGAGTAACACAAAGTTGTCACCCTTAGTCTCTCTTTCAGATTCATCAAAGTCCAGTGGCAAGAAAGAAGTCAAGATAACTGGCAATGGCCCAGGATGCAGTGGATGACCTTGGTGTCTTTGATGTCTGACCAAGCTTCAGCTTCAGTTACCTTCATGATGATTGGAGCAAATTGTTCTTATGTACCTTTTCTACCAGGGGAAGTCTTCACATTCTTGAGGTAGAAATCTCCCTACCTCTTTGATAGATTTTGAGGCCTGTCAGTTGCCATTTACTTGATTTAGCCCATCTGACATGATGGTTTCACTAGGGTGTGGCTGCTGCAAATGCTACAACTGCTTGGAGCCACAGATGAGAGTTGGGTGAAAGGTGGGCATCAAAGTTGGATGAGTAACCCTGAGAAAGACTCAGCCATTCCTCACACCAGAGGTGCTAGTCTTCCTGAACACCCCACTTGTTAAATGCTCAATAAATGTTTATAAAATAAGTTGAATTTCACTTGCTGACCTCACCAGTGAATTTCCATCCATCCCACATAAGAACATATGCCTATTTCCCTGATAATCTAACAGAAGAATTATACTGTGATTGCATTCTGACATGTTTTCTTACAGCTCCTAAGCCTTACTTTGAGCTCATTTTCTATACTTTCTTTCTGTTATATTTCCTTAGCACTTTAAGTTATATAGGGTATTTTAAAACTAACAACACATGAGGCAATCTTCACTGTTGCAGAGACAAGGAAACAACCTTGGAGAGGGGAGGTTTTGTGGTACAGTAGAAAGAGAACATTGGTTTTAGGGTAAAAGGTCTTTAGTTTAAATCCAAACTATGATTCTTGCTATCATATAACCTTAGAATAAGTCATTTAACCTGGCTTCAGATCAATTCACCTATAAAATGAGGGGGTTGCACTAGTTGACCTTTGAGGCCCTTACAAGTTCTGAACAGGAATCTTTGTAAAATTGCATGCTAGGCTCTGAACTGGACATTGGGAAAGCAAGGACAAGGGTGAAACAGTCCCTCAAAGAACTAACGGGATAAGTTGAGGAGTCAACATCAAATCACAGAATATGAAAGTCAGATGAGATCTCAGTAGCCATGTCCTCCAACCCATATATGTTAAAATTTTATGCTCTGTAGCTATAACATCCTTAAACAATGGTAAATCAGCCTGTTTGAAAACTTCCAAAAGTGAGGAACCAGCCAGTTCTCAAGACATTGCCTTCTACTTCTCCTTAGTTCTAATTGCTAACAATCATTTCCTGACGTTAGGGAATAAATAGAACAAATCTAATCCCTCTGCTATTAGACAGCACTTCATATACTTGAAGGAAGTTAGCATGTCAAACTTGTTTCTTCTCCTTTCCAAGAGAACAACACCAATTCAATTGATTCTCACATGGCATAAACTCAAGGCCCTTCATCATCATGGCTGCTCTCCTAGAGACATTAGATTTTATATTTATCTTTATATATTTTGATCTCTCTATTCAGCCCAATGCTCTAGACCAGAGGTGACAAACATGTGGCCCCCAGTTCTCTTTATTGTTTTCTGAATGAGATGAAAATAAAATTTGGAAATATGTAACAAAATAATTTAAGAAATAAAAATATTTCATTAAAATAAATAAATATTTACTTTTTTAAATTGTCAAAATGCACCCTATAAGAATCATTATATACTATTAGAGGCCTCCATTTTTATTTGAGTTTCAAACTATTGCTTTAAACTGTCAAGATATGTCTAGATATAGAGTCCATCATCCAATGTGCTAACTATCCATTCCAGCTGTGAATCACTTGTGAATTTGGTTAGAATAGCCTCCTTCTCTTTATCCATGTTATCGATAAACAAACAAACAAATAAATAATTGATTAACAAACAATTTTCCTGCCAAGGTGTCTGCCACATACCTTCTCCAGCAAAACTCTGATGTCTCTACCAAATTGAATACTTATCACGAGATGAAATACAATTGTATTATCATTTCATTCTAGAACTGCACAAGAGGTCAACCAGAAGCCTGAAAATATCCAAGTGGGCTCTACTAGCAAAGAAATCACCAGTTTCCCAGAGTTTTCAGAAACCAAGGACATGTATATTACTCCAGGATCTGTATCCTGTGGCATTGAGAGTAGAAGGATCCCCTAAAAAATTTACAGGGTAGTGAGAAAGCCCAGCAATGTAGACCTTGGAATTGATAGGCAGTGGAAACAAATACCAGTGCAGTGAGAGAATGTTCTGAGGTCTCTAACATTTTTTTTTTTGAGAAGCCAGAAAAGGCTCTAAAGACCCAAGACTCTGAATTTCAAATAACCATGGGAGCCTAATTGCAGAAGGAAGAAGTGAGTACAGGAATCTAGGGGACTCACTGGGAGACAAGCAGTATAACCTTTCCCCACACCCTACAAGTCAATCAGGAGGCAGAGAATGACACTGGCACAGTGCCTCCAAATCATCCAGAACTAAATTGGAGAGATGAGCAAATCAAAGAAAAAACTGACCAGTGTCAAGTCATGGCATTTAGAGATTTCCCCCACTCCAAAAATAATTACTTTAAAAACTACAAGCAATGACTTCTGGGGGAAAATATTAATTTTACAATTTTCCACAAGGACTATGAATACCTAAAAAAAATAGGCAATAGATTCACAGATTAAAATAAAATAATAAATGGCTTTTAAAAGAAAAAGTAATCTCAATTCAATAATAAACATCTTAAAATTGGTTCAAAGAGAAATAAATTACACAATGAGAAAGAAGGAAATATTAGAACAAATTTGAAATACTGAAAAAAAAAGAAATTGTGACTTCCGGGAGCCAAGATGATGGAGTGAGCAATAAATTGCTGTAGCTCTTCCATGTTCACCTCCAAATAATCATAAAATATGAGTCCCAGAACAAATCCCGGAACAGTCGAAGCAGCAGAAAGATGGGGTGGAGTTGTCTGTCTCTTAGCCCAGGGGACTTGGAGGATTGGCAAGAAAAGTCTATCTCATTCCGACAAGTGGTAACATGAAGTCGTGGACAAGAAACCCACACTTTACTACTTTAATGGAAGAGGTCGGAGGGAGTCCGTTTAATGCCTCCTAGCAGCAGCTGGAGTTGAGTTTGAAGAAATTATTTTGGAAACAAGAGTACAATATTTGAAGTTACTGGAGGATGGATTTCTGCTCTTTCAACAAGTGCCTTTGGTCAAAATTGATGGAATGAAATTCACCCAAACCCAAGCCATTCTTAGCTACCTAGCTGCTAAATACAACCTGTATCAGAAGAACCTGAAAGAAAAAGCATTGATTAACTAACATGTATACGGATGACATCTCTGACCAGATGTTTTTGATGATGGTACAGTTATTTCAAGTCGGCTGAAGAAAAGGAAAAGGAGATTGAATTTATCTTGGAGAAAGCCAAAAGCCGATATTTCCCCGTCTTTGAAAAGATTTTGAAAAAGCATGGACAAAATTATCTGGTTGGCAACAGATTTAGTTGGGCAGACATATGCCTGCTGGAAGTTATTTTAATGGTAGAAGAATTATGTGTTACCGCCCTTTCCGAATTTCCTCTGCTACAAGCATTTAAAACAAGAATCAGCAACATCCCTACAATTAAGAAATTCCTTCAGCCTGGTAATCAGAGGAAACTCCCACAAGATGAGCACTATGTGGCTACCGTGAAGAAGGTTCTACAGATTTGATGGCCAAGGGTAGACCAATTAGGAAATGGAAAGAGATTTCAGCTCCTGAATCAGAAGATGTGGATTGAAATCCTGCCTCTAATGCTTACAACTTGTCACTGACCCTCAGTTTCCTCATCTGTAAAATGAGGGGGTTGGACCTGATGGTCCCTTTGAGCTTTATATCAAAAACTATGAAGTAGAGAGTATAAAGATTTTAGCCACTTTATCAATAGCACAAACTCAGCCTTGTAGTGGATAGCTGAAGTCTATCTTTAGTACTAAAAATAAAACGTTAGATGAGTACAAAACTAATGATGTCAATAAAGACAAAGTTAAATCAGATGTAACACTTATTAAATTTAAAGGTGTCAAAAAAGAAATTGTAAGATATTTATTCTTTATGCCAGATATTTTTACATCAAACCTTCAGAGTTCAAGTTATCGTATATTTTTGTACTGCAAGCAGCTTTGGAAGATGTCTGATGTAACTACTTCAGTTTTACTGATATCTAATGAAACTAACCTGGAAAACAGGTCAAGAAGAGATCATTTAAAAATCATTTGAACTTTCAATCCATAACCAAAAAGGGAGTGGGCACTGCATTTCAAAAAAAATCACAAATCAAATTTGAACTAACAACATTTATTAGAATGCATGAGTAAAGTAAAGATAGAAAGAATCAAATTTTGAACTCCTGAAAAAAAAACCCAAAAGAAGTCTCAGGTATGCCATAGGCAAAATCAAGAGTTCCTATATTGAAGAAATTCCAGGCATTTCAAGTATACAGAAAGAATCAGTTCAAATGCCAAGGGACCACAAATGACCTGGCAGCTTCTACCAAAAATGAGAGATATTGAGATTCTTTTCTTCCTTCCTTCCTTCCTTCCTTCCTTCCTTCCTTCCTTCCTTCCTTCCTTTCTTCCTTTCTTGGAGGGGGGAAGGCAGGGCAACTGGGGTTAACTGACTTACCCAAGGTCACATGGCTAGCTAGTAAATGTTAAGTGTCTGAGGCTGGATTTGAACTCAGGTCCTCCTGACTCCAAGGCTGGTGCTCTCTATTAACTGTATCACCTAGCCACCCTGAAATACAATATTTCAAAAGGCAAAGAAATAAGTTTACAACAAACACAACTTAGCCTTCAAAGCTAAACACAATCCTACAGGAGAAGACTGACCCTTTAAAGAAATACAGAACTTTCATATATTTCTGAAGAAAAGTTCAAAACTGAGTAGAAATTTTGAAATACAAACACAAGGATCAAGAGAAGTCTGGAAAAGTGTATTGATCTTAGAATTCAGTCATATTATTATTTCATATTAAATTATAATAGAGGGTGAATAAATAAATATCTTTGTGGATCCCTAATTTCTTCAAATTATAGTATTACGGGAATTAAATGAAGGAGAAAAACTCCTGATATCCTGAGGGTAGTTTGTTCTGTTTTGAGGGTTTTACAAAGGCAAAGAAAAGGGAAGGTCAAAGGTATATAATAGTGTAAAGGGCAGAAGAGGGGGAGGAACTTACTATTCCTCATAACTGCCAAACAGGAGAAGGGTATAGAAACATTGGTCATTGCTCCAATAAATATCCAGGTTATTGAAGTTCTTCTATCACTACTATATCAGCCTTTGATTGAGGCTTATAATGTTTCCCAGACTCCTCATCTATTTCCTCTTTCTGTCCAGATGGTCTGTAGTATAATCCATTGACAAAATTATCTTTGTTTCTCCTTCATTTTAATTTCACCTGAATACTCTTGGTCATGCTCTCCCCTCCCTGAATCACTAATTTCTGGATTTTCACACACAAGCATAGGTTGAAATTAGTTAGAGTTTTCACATTGTCTTACCTTAAAAGAGAAAATATATAATACATAATATATACAACATGAAGATACATAATAAATATCCACTTAAAATTTCAACGGTATAATATTTTAGGAAGAATAGTTCTACAAATAGATTACAGTCTGGCCTATGAAATTAGATTTTGTTAAAAAATGTGCAAATTCTGGAAGGTTTCTGCCTTTGGAAGTTCAAAACTACTTTTCAATGGTTTATGGCATAATAAAATTTGCAACATGTATTACCAATTACTTTTACCTTTATTTTAAAACTGTATTAAAGGAAATATTTTCCATATGTTACTGAATAGTTTATACTTAAATTATCAAAACATTGGTGGGTAAGAGATATTTTTCATTCCAGAAGGATGTTTTTAACTGTTTTTTTTTATTTTGAATAACTCTTTAAAGTCTTTCTTCTCCAGAAAGGAAGTTGAGTTTTTCCAAGAGTCAACAAATTTGAACCCCACTTTCCTCTAGCTTATTACATATGTACCTCACAGAGGACACATGACCACATTCTTGGTCACATGAGATAGATACACCAATCATCCCCTTCCTCAGTTATCTTGTTTATTATTTTTTCAAGGGTGAGGGAAGAAGGAGAGTCATGTAACTGGTTAGCCAAGTCCTTTTCCTAAGTTAGAAAGAATTGAAAAATTGAAATCTATTAGGGATGAAAAGTTGTTTGAGATTCTGAAAGGAAAATTTAAATCTTACTTTGAGTTAAATCTAAGTCCAGGGATGCTCATAGCCAGATTGTTATTAATAGACATATTATATTGAAGGATTTCAAGATACATTGTATCTTTGTGAACTGTGCTTTCTCTGATATATTCCAATGTCCTGTCAAAAATGCAGTAACACCTTTTTTACTATAATACCTGAGTAAAGATGAGGCAAAAGGCTGCTTTTCTTACAATGTCTAATTTAATGTCTCCCATGCATTGTGGCCCAGAAACATAAGGATTGGTACTAATCATCAAGGCTAAATGACAGAATAAGAGAAGAACTCATGGGTGCAGTTGTCTTCCAGATTAACATTTACAAGAAAAGAGCCTTTTCCCAAAAGATGAATGGTCACAGGACATGAATAGGCAGCTGTCAAGAGGAAAAATCGAAGTTATCAAGAACCGTATAAAATTCTTCAAATCTATCATAATTGAGAAACATAAATATAAAACAACTCTGAAGTTGTATGTCTCATCCATCAGATCAGCAAACATGACCAAAACCAATTTAAATGATAATTCCTAGAGAGGCTGAAGGAAAACAAACATAGAAGACAGGATAGCTTTGAAAGTTACACCTTGAATTTATAGTATATTTTAAAAGGAAATCAAACTACAAATAATATAAATTCATGGTTTCTCGTACAATCTTTTAAAAAACATTTAAAGCCCATTTTTGTGTGTAGAAATGTTCCTTTTCTAATGCACAAAAGAAAAACCAAAGGAAGGCCAGAAAGAATCATAGATAGGTAGGACAGCTTTGAAAATTACATATTGAAATTACAATGTATCTGAAATGAAAAGCAAATTATACAAAAAAGAGAGTCAACGTTTAATGGGAATCATTTTTTCTTTATGGTGTTTGTTAAGTTCAGAATGAGTGAAAATATATTTAACTTTTTAAAAATTCCTGATTTTTTTTTTCCAGGAGTCAAGCTCAATGGCCTATAATTTTCAGGATTCTTCTCCTTTCCTTAAAATATTTTTCATTCTATAAATAATTAAATACATAAGTGAAGAGGTGAATGAGTAAATATGTAAATAAGCAAAATGGACTTTTCTATAACATCATCACACTCAAAAAGCATTTTTGTTAAGAAGAAACACCCTCTCCTTAATGGATACTCTCTTTTCCCTTGTCTTCTTTGTCACTATCATCTCCTAAATATCCTCACACCTGTCTGATCAATCCTTCTTTGCATCCTTTACTGGATCATCATCTCTCTGTTGCCTCTAAGTACAAGTATTCCCTAGAGTTCTCTCCTAAGTTCTTTTCTCTTTGGATTCTCTCTTAGTGATTTCATCTGCTCTCAAGAGTTCAAATGTCATCTGTATGCAGATGGTTCCCAAGTCTAGATATCCAGCGCTACTCTATCTCCAAATTACGGCTCCCATTTTCAACTGTCTTCTTAACATCTCTACTTGGATGGTACTTTGGCATCTAAAATTCAGCTTATCCAAAATAGAGTTCCCCATTTTCTCTCCTAAACTCATACTTCCTCAAAACTTAGCCTATTTCTGTTCAAGACCCCACAGTCTCCCAAGACACCTAGCTTTACAACTTCAGGATTGTTTTTGAATCTTCCCTCACTCTGAGTCCTTATATCCTGCAAGTTAAGTTGAGTCTATCTATATCTATCTCCTCTCCATTCACATGACCACTATCTCAGGTCAGTCCCTCATTACATGTTGACTCATCTATCACAATAGCCTTCTAAATGTTCTGTTTCTTATGTCTCCTTTCTCTAATCCACCCTCCAAGCATAAGCTTCATAAATATTCCTAAGACATAGTTGTGTTCATGTCACTCCTGGCTTTCTATTTCTCTGAGATAAAATGCATACTACTTAGCCTGGCATTCTATACCTTCCACAATCTGATTCCCACTTACATTTTGAGATATATTTCATATTCTTCTTTATATATACTATGTTCCTGCCAAACTGTTCTACTAGCTGTTCCCCGAAGTTGACATTTCATTTCCTATTTCCATTTCTTCTCACAAGATGTTTTTCAGTCCTAAAATGACATTCCCCATCAAATCTTGTCATATTTAATCCTTGGTTTCATCCAAGGCTCAACTCAGATGCCCTTCTTATATTTTTCTTACTTTCTATACTTACTTTCTAACACCTCTTCCTCACTCAAGTGCTCCAATTACAAATTAGTTTATATCCATATTTCTTTATCTCCCCTCCTTAGAATATAAACTCCTTTGAGGGGTAAGATTGTGGCTTTTTCTTTTTTTCAATTTGGTAAAATGACTGTCAAGTGTTGTCGGTATGTGTGTGTGTGCAAGCAAATTGAATTGAATTGTAGTTGATGAAATATTATTTTATTTTCAGCAAGTTTTTTTTATAATTGGAGCATATACTATAACAATTAGGAAACAGTAATCATTTAGCAGCTTCAAAATGGGATATTTATTTCCCTTTACCTTTGGTTATTCCCTCAATTTCTTTTTCTTGTTTTACTGTTATAGTTAGTATTTCTAATACCATGTCAAATAGAAGTGTTGGCAACAAACATTCTTATTTCAATCCTAAATTGATTGGAAAAGGTTCAATATAAGAATAGTTAAATAAATTGAAGTATAAGAATGCAATTGAATACTCATAAGAAATGAAGAAATAGATTTCAAAAATATAAGAAACAATACATATGAACTGATAGAGTGAAGTGACCAGAACAAGAATTATATATATTTACCATCAGTAATATCAAGATGAAAAATTCTCAAGACTTTTGTACACCGGTGAAGAATAAAATAAGCAGAACTAGAAAAACAATTAATATAATAAGAACAACACTATAAAAACAAACAACTTTGAAGGTTGTAAGAATTATGATCATTAAAATGACATTAGTGATTCTCAAGAATTGATGATGAAACATGTTATTTATTCCAGAGAAGTGATAAATTTAGTGTCCAAATGTGTGCTTCATACACACATATACAAAAATGTATATATATATATATACATATGTGTGTATGTGTCTGTAAACATATGTGTATAGCTATATAGCCATTGAGGGTATATGAATTACTTGACTATGCCTATTTATGCATACTTTTGAGGGGGGAAGGTAAAGCAATTGGGGTTGTGACTTGTCCAAGATCACACAGCTATTAAATGTGTCAAGTGTCTGAGGCCAAATTTGAACTGAGGTCCTCCTGACTCCAGGGCTAGTATACTCTATTCACTGAGTCACCTAGCTGCCCCCATGCATAACAAATATTTTGTTTTTCTATTTTTATCCCTCAATGCAATAGTAGGTGGGTAAGAGGGAAAATATATTTATATTAATATTTTAAAATGTATTTGGGAAAGTGCTATGGATGTAAAATGTTGTACACCCTTTCAGATGATACCACTTGTATTATATGTTTTACTTTTTTTTATGAAGGACCTCTTATGGAGTAGGGGAGGACTCATTTACAGATATTTGTGATTTAAAAAGAAAACATCAATTAAAATTTTAAAAACATCAATCAAGAAGCATTGTGAAGTGCTTACTATGTGGTAGTCGCTGTGCTAAGTGCTATGGATACAAAAAAAGACAAAATTTTAGTTTTTTATGGGGGAACAGGGGAGAGGAAATCTACATCAATGTAACTTGCCAAAAAGAAACAGATGTCTGAGCAGCAATACACAAATAGGTAGACAGACAGACAGACAGACAGACAGACAGACAGACAGACAGATAGATAGATAGATAGATAGATAGATAGATAGATAGATAGATATAGATTGATAAAATTGAATTAAAAATGCACTGGATGGTATTAATTTTATTTTCATCCTTTCTGCATATTTTAATACCTATGAATATCATGCCTGCATAATGGTATATTAGTGAATGGCAACTTTAAAAGAGCCCGTTTTCATTATCTTCCTTACTACATTATGGTTTTTGTTCTTTTGTAGTCCAAAGACACGCTATGGGAGAAAAACAAGGCCAGGGTACCAAATATATTTTTTTTTCATCAAGTGTACTGTAGGTCAGCACTTAAGAGTGTTTTTAGCATAGCAAAGGCTGCCATTTCATTTCATCTAATTTTCTGTCAGGGTTATTGTGCTGGGTCTGACAGACTCCTCCACTGGATCTGGCACATGAAAGTGTGGACCAGGAGAATGAAGGTGGTGAATGAGAGAAGAAAAGCAGGTAGGCTTTTAAACTCTCTAGTGTCGAGGCGGGTGAGATCATGCTAGAGGCAGTACAGGAACTGCCTGGCTCTGAACAGTGGTTTGATTGATTCCCAGAGTCTTGTATTTTTTGCATGGAGGACCAAAGAAAATATTTACATTTAGACAATGGGTAGATATTCCCAAGCTGTTTAAGTTTTCTCCTCATGAATGCACACACACACACACACACACACACACACACACATTCTCTCTGTCTCTGTCTCTCTCTGCCTCTGTCTCTCTTGCTATATCTCTCTCTGTCTGTCTCTGCTCTGTCTCTGTCTGTCTCTGTGTCTCTGTCTGTCTGTTTCTCTCTCTGTCTCTGTCTCTCTGTCTGTTTCTCTCTCTGTCTCTGTCTCTGTCTCTCTCTGTCTCTGTCTCTGTCTCT
>NW_027185890.1:3227671-3229097 GCF_028583685.1 Petaurus breviceps papuanus
TCACTTGACACTTATGGGCAGCTTTATTGTCTGTGACTGATGTGAAACTGTACACTCAGAGTCTAAAATATACATCTGATAACTCCCAGATCTATATACCCAGCCCCAGTCTCTTTCCTAAGGTATAGCTGCACATTACAAACTTCTTAGACATTTCAAACTGGGTTTACTATAGGCATATCATATATGAGCATTTCCAAAACAAAATTTTTATCTTTTCCTCCAAACCTGCCTTTCTTCCAAACTTTCCTGTTGCTGTCCATGAATAGGTTCTTTATCTCTCAATTTCTCACTCTCACTTACTCCACGTGTGCAGTTATTTACCACATCTCATACTTTCTATTCCAGCAGCCAGGAAGGTCAGTGAATAAAATTTTGGATATTATGTCAGGAAGATCTGAATTCAAATTTGATCTCATCCTCTTACTAGCTGTATAATCTTTCAAGTGTTCTTACTTCTTTTACATAAGAAACAACAGATAATCCCTCTCCCCAGACTTATGTGCAAGTTCTGTACACACAATATTACATTTTCAGCCTGATCCCATGCCAATAATATCCTCCTTCATCACTTCCCAGTCTTCAAATCCCAGGTTTTCTTCAAGTCTCAGTTTAAGTACTACGTATGTTTATGTACCCACATGTTATCTCCCATTTAAGACTGTAAGCTCCATAAGGAGAGTCTGTTTTACTTCTGGCTTTGGATTGCTAGATCTTAGCAAATAGTTGATTCTAAATAAATCATTGCTGATTGATCCGAAAAAGATTTCTGAGAATACTTTTCAAGAGCAGAGGTTCTCTCGTTATTTGGCTCTATATTCCCACAGTCTAGCATAGTTGCTGCTGTGGTAGAATCTAAATAAATATTTATTGAATAAAATAATAAATGATTTTTAAATAAACAATTATTTATTAAGTATTTATTAAGAGATTGTTGTTTGTCAGACATAATTCCTGGTTCTCGGCATACAAATACAAAGAATAAGATAATCTCCATTAACAACTTACATACTAATGGGGGAGATACTCAGTACAAATATAAATATATGCAGAATAAATATACAGAGAATAAATACAGATAGATGCAAAGTAGTTAAATGTAAGGTAGTTTAGGAGAAAAAATTCTGACAGAAGTTATAAGGAAAGACTTCATGTAGAAGGTAGACCTTATAAATAAGATAAAAGGTAATCAATAACCATTTATTAAAAGTACCTACCATATTTCAGACACCATGCTAGTTTCTGAAGAAACAAAGACAAAAATGAAATAGTACTAGTCCTAAATGTTTTTATATTCTCTTGAGTGGCACATCTTTCTGCCTGTCTGTATAGCTATCTGTCTATCGGTCTGTCTGTCCATCTGTCCGTCTATCTATCTATCTATCTATCTATCTATCTATCTATCTATCTATCTATCTATCTATCT
>NW_027185890.1:3229107-3243382 GCF_028583685.1 Petaurus breviceps papuanus
TTCAAATCTGTCCTCTGAAACTCACTAGCTATGTGACTCTGGAGAACTCACTTAACCCTTTTTGCCCCAGTTCCTCATTTGTAAAATGAGTTAGAGAAGGAAATGGCAAGCCACTCCAATATCTCTGCCAAGAAAACCCCAAATGGGGTCACAAAAACTCAGGTATGAATGAAAAAAAAAGACTTAAAAACAAAAGAAAATAAATTATTGGCATGTAAAAGCCTTACAACTTTTTATATCTTTTTAAAAAATCTTAATACATTCAAAATAAATTAAAGGCATTTTTTGGAGGGGAGCAATAGAAACTGGAAGTATCAAGAAAGCTTTAAGGTAGGAAACAGCCCTTAAGCTGAATTTTAAAGGAACAAAGGAATTAAAAAAAGCAGAAATGAGGAGGGAATACAGGATGCAGGCAGTGAAAAGACTCAGGGTGGGGTGATGGAGACTTGTTTGTGAGGAAAGCAAGAAGGCCAGTTAGGTTGTACCATTAGTGTACATGAAACAGAGAAATGCATTATATATCTAGGAAGGGAGTTTATACTCAGCTTGTCTTTCTATATCAAACAGAAGAATTTTCGATTTCCTTTTGATAGAAATGTTGTTCTGAATGGATTAAAAGTAAAAGTCAAATGTAAGTTACATTTAATGTTCAAATTCATTTAGTGGAGTGGAAAAAATGCAAGGCTACAAATGAGGAAAGAAATTCAAGCCCATGTCCAAAATCTAACAATAGTGACCCAAGTCAGTCACTTCATATCAGGTTTCAGTTTTCTTCACTATAGAATGGGTGGTCTGAATGGGATGAGGCCTAAAATCTTTTTCTAGTTATAGTGGTCTGCAATCAATCATCTCTTTGCTGAACTAGTTCTTTTTTCTCCACAGAAAGAGAGGTCTTTAAAATAACACTATGGAATAAAGAATTTCAGTATATTGTTTAGTATTTGAGTATAGAATGATTTGTTTATATATTACTCCAATATAGCACCTCTTCTTTCATCCCCACTATATCATTAATTTCCAGTCTCTCCCTATTTATTAGCTTATTCTCTCTTGTTCACAATATATACTCTCCATGCTTAAAAAAAACACCCTGACTTGACCCTTCCATCCCCTCTATTATTCTGCATACTTTTACCCTTTGTAACTAAACTCCTTGAAAAAGGTTTTCTTTAATAAGTACTTCCACTTTCCTTGAATTCTTCTTAATCCCTTACAATTCAGCTTTCAACCTTAACATCCCACGAAAACTTCTCTCTCCAGTGCTACCTATAATCTCTTATTAGATCCTTGACATCTCTGCAGTCTTTGATATTGTTAGTTACCATAAACCCTTTAATGTTTTCTTCTCTCTAGGTTTTTGGGATCCCACTCTGATTATTTTCCTCCTACTTCTCTGATCTTTTCTCAGTCTCCTTTGCCAGATCCATATCCAGACCTCTAACCATATGTATCCCTCAGTGGTCTGTCCTGGTCCATCTTCTTTTCTCCCTCTATATTACTTCACTTGGTGGCCTTACCAGCTCCCATGCATTTTATTACCATATCTATTCTGACAATTTTCAAATCTACCTCTCCTGCTTCATGCCAGTCTCCCACTCAATAAATCCCGATGACTCCATATTGCCTCCAGAATCAAATACAAAATGGACTATGGAGCATTCAAAGCTCTTTATAACCTAGTCCTCTCCTGTCTTCTAGGCCTCTTAAACTTTACTCCCCTAGTATTCAGTCCAGTGACATTGGCCTCCTGGCTATTCCATGAACAAGATACTCCATCTCTCAAGTCTGAGCATTTTCTCTGGCTGTTCCCCATGCCTAGAATTCTCTCTCTCTTCAACTTTGCCTTCAGACTTCCTGTGCTTCCTTTAAGTCACAACTAAAATCTCATCTTTTATAGAAAGTCTTTCTAGATCTTCTTAATGATAGTGTCTTTCCTGTGTTAATATTTCCTATTTATCCTGAATGTAGCGTGTTTTATGTATATTTGTTTACATTTTTTTTCTCCTCCATTAGACTGTAAACTCTTGGAGGTGAAGGCCTTTTATCTCTATATGTCTACAGTGATTAACACAATGCCTGGCACATAACAGGTACTTAATAAACATTTATTGATTATTTTATTGATATAGTCAGTCTGGTCATTGGACTGTAGATATTGAACAGCACAGGACCTAAAAGATCTGATTCAATCTCCTTTTTTTTTATAGATGAGGAATTTCAGGTGCTAAGCCAAGTACACACAAATATGAGTCACTTTGCATTCTTCTGCTCTCAGTGTGAGATAGTATGGAATTACTGGGAAGTATGGTCAACATAGAATCACAAGCCTTAGGTTAAAATGCTTGGCTCAGCAACTTAATAGATTTGGGGAAAGTTAGTTAACCTCTTTGAGAGTCATTTTCTTTCTCTATAAAGAGAGATAAATGTATCACTTGCCATAGGACATAGGACATCATTTGCCTCATAGGACAAAATTGTGAATATCCAATAATGATTGCTGCCATTTTTGTAGCATTTTAAGGTTTAGAAATTACTTCAGATATGTCACCCTACTGATTCTGACAAAAAGCCCTGTATGACAGGCATCATTCCCATTTTACAGAAAAAGAAGCAGAAGTTAAGAGATAGTAAGTTACCTATCTATAACAATTGAGCTAGCATTGTCAGAGGACAAATGTGAAACCATCCTCTGTGCCTCCTAACTCCAGATCGAACACTTTTCCCACTAAACTACTAATCTCTGTTATTATTTATGTAAAGGACTAAATAAATTCTAGCTGTCATCACTAAAGGCATTATTTTGTCAATTTGTGAAATGAGAAAAGAAATCATTTAAAAAAAAACAAAATAAGTAACAAGTCATCCAGATTTTTGAAGTAACATAACATGGATAAAAATTTTAAAATAACAATAATTTTCAGAAACACCTTATAAAAAACCACCAGTATTATGGTGTATACACAAGACTAGAACATTTCCTCTGCCGACAACTATAAAAATAAAATTTGCCAGAGAAACTACTCTCTATGAGGTAGAGTGTGCTCTTTTGGAGGGATTAGCAATTGTTTGCTATAGTGTATAGAGTACTAGATATGGAGTCAGGAATAACTTGGTTCAAATCCCACCTCAGAAACTTATTAGCTCTGTCAGCTTTTGCAAAGAATTTAATTTCCCTGGGCCTCACTTTCCTCATCTATAAAACAATGGGATTGGATTCAATCAGTTCTGAGGTACTAGCTAGCTCTAAATCTATGATTTTATGACCTTAGGGTCCCATGTGGTGATTGATCTTAACTATTTTTCTTTGAAATTCTACATGCTCCCCAAGAGACTCTTTTCCCAATTGGAGAAATATTAAATCATCTTAACTTACAAACATCAGGAATGGATGCTATAACTTTGTTACTCTGTCAAGGGGCAATTATTTCATTTAATGTTTTAAATCTAGTTTAAAATAATGAACTTTATGTTAGTTCTGATAATCAGATTATCTCCATGAACAAAGAAAATGGAAAATCATTTAAACATAAGTCAGGCCCACAAAATCCTTTGCCTAAAGATGGATCATTGTGTATGAGAGACTGCAAGAAGATCAGTTTATATTAACTGCAGAAAGCATGAAGGTGAATACATGTATATTAAGGCTGGAATGGTAGGCTGCAACTACCTTATCAATTATTAAAGCCAACTATTAAACTTGACTTCTTCAGAGTATGTAATCCCCAATGTTTCAATTTTTATATCCTCTTCAATTACTGCAAAGATTTGTATGAAGTGTTTGTAAATACTCAAACCGTAACCTAATGTTATCCATCAGATTGGCATTTTGGTATATATAATATCTAAACAACAATGGGAAAGGTTAACATACTTTGCAAAACCTGTGAATTTTCATTTTCAACATTTCAGGGAGGAGAGAAAACATTATACATTGAAGTACATAGGGAAAAGGAAAACAGTCTCAGGATCAGAAAGCCTGGGATCAAGTACTGTGTCTGTAATATACTAATTACATGATCCTGCCCAAGTCACTTATCATGTGCCTCAGGTAATTTGCCATAATGTTAAGTTAAAAAATAAATAAAAGCAGATGCTAAGCGGTATTTTTGGGAGTTTTGTCAGTAGGAGTTCCCTGGTTTTATTTTCACATGTACATATCTTCACAAACTGTGTGCATATATGATTATAGACATACAAACAAATATACATAAATACACATATACATATGTATATACACATATACACATACATATGATATTGTTTTTATTTGTTGTTTAGTTGTTTCAGTCATGTTTGACTCTTTGTGATCCCATCTGGAATTTTCTTGGCAAAGATACTGAGGTTATTTGCCATTTCCTTCTGCAGTTCATTTTACAGATGAAGAAACTGAGGTGAAGAGGATTAAGTGACTTTCCCAGGGTCACACAGTTAGGAAATGCCCAAGGCTGTCAGGCCTTCCTGATTCCGGGCACAGCACTCTGTTCTTTTACCAACTAGTTGCCAGGTAATATGTGTATACATGTGTATGGGACATAGGTGTACTACATATATAAGTATTATCCAATATACTTTTTCAGTCTACATTGGAGGGCTGTGTTTGATTGTGGTTATCAAATGTGAAACAGGCACATTAAACAACAACAAAACAAACCAAAGAACACTGGAGTATCCAAGAGAGAACACCATAGATGGAATGACAACAAAATCTAGATTTTGTCTTGAATGTTTTTTTCATTTTTCAAATGCTTTATTAACTTCTGATTTACATCATTAATTTCCACCAGCTTTTGAGTTACAAATTTTCTTCCCATTTTCCCCCTACCTACCCCCTGAAATAGCAATCCCACAGGATACCCCCTCCTCCAATCTGCTCTATCCCATATCTTCTCCCATACCCCCTTCAACTTTTCCAGTAGGACATGGTGGATCTCTATGCCCCAGTGCCTATATATCTTATTTCCCAGTTACATGTAAAAATAGTATTAATAATAGTATATATTTTAAAACTTTTAATTCCAGATTCATTCCCTTCCTCCCTTGTCACCTACGCTTACTAGGAAGATAAGCAGTTCAGTATATTAATGCAAAACATTAACATAGTAGATGCATTGTAAAAGAATGACAATATTCTCCTGTAGGGTGAGATACCCTCTTTAGTGTGTATTTCATTACTTCCCTGAGCCAAATTCAATGAGAATAAGGTTGACCCATTTCTTTTTGCCTTCCTATTCTTCCCCTCCATTGTAACAATTTTCCATTGGCTTTTCTAAATTAGATAGTTTACCCTGTTCTGTCTCTCTCCATCTCTTCTCATTATATTCCTCTCTCACCTCTTAATTTCACCTTTTAAGTATCATCCCTTCCTATTAAATTGGTCCTGTGCCCTCTATCTATGTATACCTATAAACATATATAGACACATTCACATATGTATTCATATGCACATATACCCCCAATATAGACATATATATAAATATATGTATGTATATATATGTATATATTTCTATTCCCTTCAACTATTTTCATACTGAGAAAAGTTTAATCAGTTACAATTATCATTTTTCCACGTAGGAATGTTAATAGTTCAACTTTGATCTGTGGCTTATGATTTCTTTTCCCTGTCTACCTTCTCAAGCTTCACTTGCTTCTTGTATCTGAATGTCAAATTTTCCATTCAACTCTGGTTTATTCATCAAGAATGCTTAAAGTTCCTGTATTCCACTGAATGACCATATTTTTCCCTGAAACATGATACTCAGTTTTTTTGGGTAGGTGATTCTTTGTTTTAATCCCAGATCGTTTGCCCTCTGGAATATTGTATTCCAACCCCTTCGATCCCTCAGTGTAGAAGCTGCCAGATCCTGGGTTATCCTGATGGCGTTTCCACAATATTCAAATTGTGTCTTCCTGACAGCTTGTAATATTCTCTCCTTGATCTGGGAATTCTGGAACCTGGCTATAATAATCCTAGCAGTTTTCTTTTGGGTATCTTTTTCAGGAGGTGATCAGTGGATTCTTTCAATCTCTATTTTGCCTTCTGTTTCTAAAACATCAGGGCAATTTTCCTTGAGAATTTCTTGAAGGATGATTTCTAGGTTCTTTCTTTGATCATGGCTTTCAGGTAGTCCAACAATTTTTAAATTATCTCTCCTGGATCTATTTTCCAGGTCAGTGGTTTTTCCCATGAAATATTTCACATTGCCTTCTATTCTTTCATTTGTTTGGATCTGTTTAGCATCATCTTGATTTCTCATAAAGTCACTAGCTTCCTTTTGCTCCATTCTAAATCTGAGGGAAAGAGTCTCCTCACTGAGCTTTGAGATTCTTTTTCTATCTGGCAATTTCAGCTTTTTAAGGCATTCCTCTCCTCATTGCCTTTTTGAACCTCTTTTGTCATTTGAGTTAGTCTGTTTTTTAAAGTGTTATTTTCCTCAGTCAGGCTGTTGACTCTCATTTCATAATTTTCTTGCATTGTTCTCATTTCTCTTCCCAATTTTTCTTCCACTTCTCTTATCTGCTTCTTAAGGTCCTCTATGGCCTGTTATCTGCTTGTATTTTCCTTTGAAATTTTTGTTGCAGGAGTTCTGACTTCACTGTCTTCCTCCTGTTCCATGCTTTGCTCCTTTTTGTGCCCAAAATAGTAGTTTAATGTTGAATTCTTCTGTTTGTTTTGTTTCCTTTGCCTGGTCATGTTGCCCCTCAGTCACTTGACCCCTGGGCTTTTTGCCACAGTAAGACTCTGCCACCTAAGAGGGGAGCTTCCATCCCAAATGCTGGGATTTTCTCAGCTGCCAGAGGTATTAGATGGGTGCCCTCTCTGAAGCCTCCACACTCTCTGGCAAGTTGGTCACACTCCCCAGGACGTCCATCCTAGACAGCAATCCAGATATAAGCAGGTCAAAGCAAGGGTGCTTACCCCTCATACTGGTTGCTTGGTCCCCCTACACTCTGCAGGCCAGGAACTGAAGCTGCAAGGTAGCACCTGCTACTCCAAGGTGGCTCGGCTGCTTCTTGCCCTGAGGCAAAAGCTGACACTCCCATCTACTCATTTCAAAGTCCACACTGCACTGACCTCTCACTTTGTTTTTAGCATCTATGTGTTGATAAATCTCGAAACTGCTACAGCTGCTGGTGATCTGGAGTTCCTCTAGCTGGAGGCTGGTCAGGCCCACGCTGGGGCTAAAACCTCCTGCCCATGCCAGGCCTGGGCTTGGCTCCCAGAGCACTGCTCTGACTGATTCCTGCCTACCTGCCCGGCTGTCCTCAGAGGGAGGTTAGCTTCTCTGTGTCATTTTGTGGGTCCTGTAGCTCCAAAGTTTGTTCAGAGTTCCCTTTTACATGAATTGGGGAAGGTGGAAGCTGGAACTATGGAGGTCCTGTTTCTACTCTGCCATCTTGACTCCACCCTGTCTAGGAAATTTCTAAAAATTTCTCCAGCTGACCACTGAGAACTTCAGAAGAAATTAAAATTGGAACTAATTGAAGGTTTATCTCTTCCTTATTCTAGAATAGCACCATGATGCAGAGACTTTGACAGGCATGTTATATCCAATCCATTAGATGATATTTATTAAATTTTCCTATTAGGAAAAGTTCTAAAGTTTTTCATGTATGCTTGGTTTAAAAAAATAAAAATACAAAATGGTAATTGAATGAATAGACAGGAGATAGCATGAAAACAACTCAAATTTCTAGCAGATTGAAAATTCACTGAGCCAACAGTGTGATATTTCAGCCCAAAATATTAATGCAATCTTGGGCTTCAATTAAGACAGGCATAATATTCAGGACTAGTAAGACCATAGTCCCATTGTACTCTCCCTTGTTTAGGGCCTGTCTATGGTTTTCTGATCAGTGCTGGGGACCACATTTTAGAAAAGACATATCAGTAAGTAAAAGAGGATCCAGAATAAAGTAGTTAAGGATTCAAGATCATGCCACAGAGTTCAGTTGAAGGAACTCCATATATTAAGCCTGGAGCAGAGAAAACCGAGAAAGTCCAAGTATTTGTCACATGAAAGAGGTGTTAGACTTGCCGTGTTTGTCACAGAGGAATGATGAGGACCATTGGATGGAAATTGAGAAGAGGTAAATTTAGCCTTGCTACAAGGAAAATAACTTCATAAGGAATATTTATCCCAAATGGAATGGGATGATTCATTGACATTGGCTTCCCTCTCACTGGGATTTTTAAGCAAAGGCTGGTTTACCATCCCTTAGAAGGGTTACAGAGAGAGTTCTTGTCCAGATACTGCCTGAATAATCTGGACTCTGAAGTACTTTCTTTGAGATGCTGTGAGTCTGTGAGACTATTGTGTCTAGTGGAAAACATATGCTCAAGTTTCTAGAGGTTAATATTACAATATAGAGTTATGTTAATTAAGTGGGCATTTTGTGATGCAGATAAATGTTTAGAAAATGAGGACGTAACTAGAAAGGCACTCTTTTCAGTAAGAGATAAATATATAAAGTTGGCTTTGTCTTCAGTGTTGCTGTAGGTCATGAGAGAAAGTCTTCCTCTTTATTAACCTCCACAGAAAAAGTCTGGTGTTTTGCAAAAATCTGGCTGCATCTCAAGATGCTCTATCTCACTTGGCCTAGTGGCAAAATTTCTGGAGAATATGGGTTAAAGACTTTTTCTTTCAATTTATTGTTTGAATTGTTCCTTGTTTCTCTTCCAAAGAGGAAATGTTTTTTTCAAGTGTGGTTTTGATGAATTAAAATTATACTTCTAATATATTTTGAATTCAGCTGATTTGTTAAAAAGGATAATATAAGATTACTGATACAGAAACACCTGAAGAAGAAAAGTCTGGCCACAATAATCTTGACAAATGCACATATTTGACCATTAAATTTTCTTGCTTAAAAATTTTTAGTCCATTTCTATCACTTCTAGAACAAATGATGAACTGCTCACCTTAAAATTTGAAAACCTTTACAACATGATTAGATCATATAGAGTGGTATGCAAATTATCTACAACAAAGTATTATTAATTAATTAACATAAAATATATCTTTTTACATCTTAAAAAAATTTTCAATATGAAATGTGTCCTTTCTTTACAATAAAGTTTGGCATGGGGTTCACAACATGTGGACATACATTCTTTAACTCTTCATAATAAGACCACAATTTTATCACATTGTATATTATGTGAAACTTTTACCAATAGTCCATTTTTGCAGGTCTAGCTTTCATTATAACCCATAGGTTTTCAATGAGATTTATTTGTTATATATGTTCCTAGGCCACTGTGGTATGTTTGTTGTCATCTCTTGAAGATATTATATATTTTTTCATGATGCATGGCTGGATAAAAGTCATGTTACTGCATTCCATCTTCACTTGGGAATTTCTATACTTCTGAAAAAATTTATTATAATTGTTAGGTAAACTCACCAGAGTTTATCATTTCCTTACTGAGGATAATACATCTCTCTATAGGGGCATCTAAGTGGCTCAATGAATAGAGTCCTGAGTTCAAATTTGGACTCATGCACTTACTAGTTGTGTGACCTTGGACAAGTCATTTAATTTTATTTGCTTCAGCTTTCTCATCTGTGAAATGAGTGGGAGAAAGAAATGACAAATCACTGCAATATCTTTGCCAAGGAAACCCCAAATGGATCACGAAGAGTTGGACGTGACTACAAGTAACCAAACAACAGCATATAGGCCCTCTAAATGTTAAAAAAGAAAGAAAGAAAAAAATCTCCAAACATTTTTAAGGGTAGACAATCCTGTTGGGTCCATAGCAAGTTCTTTCCCTGGGGGACTTTGCAATTACTTATGATGAGCACTCAAGTCCTTGTTCTCAAACTCCAATTAAATCTTATGCAGATGAATGGCTTGAGCTAGAGATTTAGAAGTACTTGTTTCTACTGACCTTTTATATGTTGTTTTTCAATTGTTTTTCAGTTATGTCTGACTCTTCCTGACCCCATTCAGGGTTTTCTTGGAAAAGGTACAGGAGAGTTTTGTCATTTTCTTTTGCAGTTCATTTTACAGAGGAGAAAACTGAGGTAAACAGGGTTTAGCTTGTAAGTATTTGAGGCCATATTTAAAAAGATTAGTCTTCCCAACTCAAGGCCTGGCTCTATATCCACTGCATCACCTAGCTGACCTTTCAGATGCAGTTGAGTTTTTCAAGCCTTTCTAAGGTATGGAGTACTTCCTCAGCTCTACAAATGCATCTCTTTTCCATTTCAATGTCTCTACTTCTCTTTTGACTTTTAATCTTGTTAAAGACTAAAGGGCTTCACCCTAACCTAGAGACCTAAGTCCTTAGGTTTTTAAATTGAGAGCCTTAGCTTGCTTGGAGGACCTCAGCTCTGCATGCCTAAAGCAAATAATCTCCTGGAAGAGTTAGTATGCCTAGTAATCAATATTCCTGAAGGAAAGAAATGCACCGCCTCCTAAAGAAAAAGTAAAAAAAAAAAAAAACAACTAAGCAATATAAAACAGAAGATTCTTCCTATCTTTCCTACTCCATTTTCAGAGCTATGCCTTGTTTTATAGCTGATAAAAGGACTTTCTTGAAAAAGCCATAGAAAAGTCTGGTTTTTTAAGAAAAAGACTAAAAAAGAATAGCATTGCATTGTCATACATACATGCACACATATACATTTATACTTATGTATGTATATGGGTGTATGTGTGTGTGTATCTTGAGAACATCCATTTTGTTTGAAAGTATAAATTAGCAAAGCCCACCCATACTTTTACTAGTGACATTATAGCCATTATAATAAAAAACTTCAGCTGAGGCCAAGAGATGAAAACTGATGGAGAAACCATAGGGTCATGCCTGGCCATGGCCAGAGGAGGGACTCCACTTCTCTTCAGTGACTTTACATATAGATAACAACCAAATGATGAACAGTGTCCAAAAGAGGAAATGCATCAAGTGCGATAGTATCCAAGATTATACATCCAGCAGAAACCATCAGGAGAGCAGACCCAGATCAAGCTGTAACATAATGTCCCTAGAAAACATCTGTACCCTTCCAGAGTTAGAAGTCGGAGTTGCTCTTCATGTTTTTCCTGACCACATATCTTATCTACATGGATGGCCTTCCGGTAATGGACTCTGACTAAACATGGCCATTTTGTGTGTGCCTCTAAATAATGTGTCCTGGCCACATGTGCTCCCTACAACTCCCCTAAAATGATCTACTCCTCCCAATAATATTGTACATATTTGTTGCAGAGTGTGTCCTAAAACCTATTTTGCAGAAAAATATTTTATTGCTAGTTTTCCTACTATACCAAGCACAGTGAATAGAGTGCAGGACCTGAAGTGAGGAATACTTGAGTTTAAATCCCACACTCGGATACTTTAATAATTGTGTGAACTTGGACAAGGAACTTCATCTCTGTTTGCCTCAGTTTCCTCATCTGTAAAACATTAATAGTAGTAGTACCTATCTCCCAGAACTATTGGGAAGATCAAATGAGTTCGTGTTTATAATGAGCCTGGCACATAGTATAGCTCCTAAGCTATATAAATGTTACTATTATTATCATTATCTTAAGTATCTTGGTTTTGAGCTAATTATGCTCTAGTTGACTACTAAAGGTAAACACATTTGTGTGGAGTCATAAATTGTTTTATAAATATAAATAGTTTTAGTCAATGTGGACCCTCAAAGTACTCTGCAATAGGGGCCTATTTCTCCAGTAGACCCATCCTTTGAACTTGGGACTGTCTATGGGCACTATACCAATAATGAAATTTGTTCAATAAAATTAGCATGATTTTCCCCTCCCTGTGTTACTAAATGTATGTTTCTATTTAGGAGTGGATAACTTAATATGCCATTTTGCTTAGGGGACCCTTTTGGGTATTCTAGGAATGTGCAACAAAATCAATGAAACAAGTGTATGTATCAAATAGGAAGAAGAAGGTGGCAGTGATTTTCCCATACAAGCAAAGTATCCTTATACATTGCCCCAAAGGAGGATAAATGAATTTGGTTCAGGTGTTTCACCTAATTCTAACAAACAACACCATGAAAACCAGATACCTTGGGAGAGATAGCCTTACCTCTTTCTCTAATACAAGTTAATTTAGTTTCTCCTTAAAAGTTTTAAGAATGTCCTTGAAATTTGATTATTCAGGAAACAAAAGGTTCGGTCAGTTGAAAACACTTCCTGGTGATCTGAATACAAACACAGGAGAGGAGCCTCTACTTCTCTGCTGCCTGGCATTTCAGACTAAGAGGAGCAAATCAAAGACAGGGGAGCTTCAGTCAGCTGAACTAACTCACAGTATCCTGGATACCCATGCTGGTTGAATCCTCTTCTGCTCTGGCTGAATCAATCTCCTTTTGTTAATTGCTGAATGATTTATGAGCATTTCATTTTGTGCTATTAATGAACCTAAACTACCGAGAAACTGTCCAAAGTCAAGCCAAAGTGAAAACAACAGTATGTTGTTGATCAGAACAACAAAACATAATTAAGGAAGGGAATAAATATTTATATAGCCCTGGACAAATATTACCTCATTTGATTATTACAACAACCATGTAAGGTAGATGTTATTGTTATTCCCATTTCACAGTTGAGGGGACTGAGGCAAAGAAAAGCTAAATGACCTGCCCATGGTCACACAGCTAGGATTTGAGGAAGACTATGAATTCAGCTCATGACTCTCTAGGCCCAATGTTAAATCCACTTTACCACCTAGCTGCCTGTGATAAGGACATAAATAAGATTAGTTATGTAGAAGGTTTGTTTTTATTATCCCTACGTAAATATTATATTTTAAAGCATTCTTTTGCTAAGGATTAAGTGGACATACCTGTATATGTGTTCATACAAGTATAGATGTAAGCATTCACAGATAGTTAAATGGGTCAGCAAGTAATTAATGAGCATCTCTATGCTACAGTAAGCATCTATATTTATTGTACAACATTTATATGTTATAGTTTTTTTTAAGCAATCAGGGTTAAGTAACTTGCTCAAGGTTACATGGCCAGTTATTTCTGGGTGTGGTGCTGAGTATCTGAGCCCGGGATTCGATCTCCAGGTCATCCCGACACTGGAGCCGGTTCTCTTACTTGCTGTGCTACCTGGCCGCCCCTATAGTTTGTTTCTATATGTAGTTTTAGAAATATATTGCAAATAATGCTCCAATTTTCTTCATTCTTTTTCTCTGGACTAAAAACATTTGGCTTCTTAATATAAAAAAGTGAAGAACTTAAATTTCCCTAACTCTTTATGATATGGGAATGTTTCCAAAGGCAAAGCAGAAGCAAATGTGGAGTGCTCAGGTCCATTATCTGACCATATGGTCTGAAGTAGAACCAAAAGAAAACATCAGATGTTTGTGACTCATTTCATTTTATCTGATTCACAGCACATGAAAATAGGCAAAAAAAAATAATGGCCTTCACATTGACATGAAAGAGATAACTCAAACTATATTAAAGAATGCATGAATTCGATTTTGATTCAGCCCTTACAAATATATGTAAGGAAGTTCATTACACACTTCCTTAGAGGTCCCCAGATTTCTCAATCAACACCGAATGCCATCTCTTTAAAAAAACAACAACAACAAAAGCAAAAGAAAAAAAAGAGAGAATAAATAATACAAGGTAAACCCTTCTGTCTGAAAAGTATCAGGTTGTCATTCATACTCACCATCCTATAATTCTATGATGATAAGCAAATTATACTCTGGCCTCCAGTCTTCAGTACAGCATGGAAAGGAGGTGACAAAAGTGCTTTTGAATAAAACTCTTTCCAGATGTAACTCTTCACTTCTAGAGCTGGTGTTTAACTGAGTTATTGGGTGACTAGCTAAACTCTCCAAGAACCTGGAAGATAGGAAGGGATGAAAATATTTTATTGAGAATGGGACAAATAAACAGCCATCATGGGAGAGTGACCAAAGAGCCAGCCTTGCAGTCAGGGTACAGAAGTTTGGGTTCAAGTGATGCTTCTGCCACATCCTTGCTGTGTGGGGAAGTTAATACCTTTCATCATTCCTGGGCAGTTCTCTAAAGATATACCTTGCAGACAAGCATCAGGAACGTTCTCCATATAATTTTTTCCTAATTTTGTAGAGTGGAATAGAGGAAGAAATATGTATTTTCAAGATTACATCACAACTTTATCACTGACCATATAAAATAGAAGCAATTAAACAGATACATATATACCTCTCTGTTTCCATTTCTCTCTGACTCTTTTTGTCTTTTTTTCTTTGTCTTTCTTCCCCCACTTTCTCTCTTAGTCTCTCTTTCTGAGTCTCTCT
>NW_027185890.1:3243482-3306185 GCF_028583685.1 Petaurus breviceps papuanus
TCTCTCTCTCTCTCTCTCTCTCTCTCACACACACACACACACACACACACACACAACACACACACACTCAAACTTACTTTTTCCTTTCCTGTTTTTTCTCTTCCCTCTCCTTTCTCTTTCTCTATCATTTTTTTTCCTGTCTCTCTGTTTCTGTTTCTCTCTTTTTCTCCATCTCCATCTTTCTCTCTCAAGCTGTAGCTCAATCTTGAACTTTAGCTCCGTCTATATGTGTGTATATCTTTTTTCTGGACCTGCACTTTCATTGGTGTTGGAGTAAAAGGAGGGACATGAAGTAACTTCAGTCTTATGTGATTATGCATGAGTTTTTGGAAGTTTATAATTTCCCTAGCCCAAATATTCTTCCCACAGTTGGTAGTTAATAAATCAGTGTTGAATCAATAAAACACTTCAATCAGTAGACATGAATTAAATACCTACTATGTGCCAGGCTCTGTGATAAGCACTGGGGATTCGAAAAGTGGCAGTGAATGAATGAACATATGAATTGTTGAAGTAGGAGTCAAAGTCATATCACACAAGTAGAAGTACATTGAGGGCTTCAGGAGAAAGAGCCATGAAAAAGGAAGTCAAAAAAGTAGAAAAAAGTAGCAGTGTGGGTTCAACTGAGTTGGAGGGATTCTTGAACATCAGGCAGGATGTTCAGGCCTGCTCAAATTGGAGGGAAAAGAAGTGCTATGATGGGGGAAGAGAATGCTATGGATAATTCAGTCAAAATAGTACACCACAAAGAAATCCCCATAATTTGCCTGAAAGATTAGGTAATTGTGGGAAGATAATTTGAAGGCATAAAATATCAGAATAATTTTCTCAATTCGTCACCATGCTTTGCCTTCCCAAGTGTGGACTTGATCTCAGGTTCTATATATACTGAGTATTGGAAGAGCAAGTATTGCACGTATGTAAATCGTTTGGATAATTTGAATGCCCAAACGCACCACAGTTTTATTTTACAGAACATTCTGATTTAAGATCAAATACCCTTTGCCTGAAATTATGAACATTTGAGGCCCAGTCGTAGGGAGTTTGGTCTTAATTGTCTGAATAATTTATGTATGTCAAGCCAGACTTAATGCCCCTTCCTTTCAAAATCATAGATGTGATATGAAAAATTATAGTCCTTCTTAAAGGAACTGTAACATTAGAGGTGACATTTCTATGCATCCGTGGATAAGTGTATTTTCCCTCTGCCCCCTATTCCCTGTTTGACTTTATGCAACGTTCCATTCTTGGGATGGAACTGGAGAGTGTATGACAGGAGGGTCAGGGGACTCTTCGTTTTCACTGAGTCTTCCTCCAGTGCCATCTGCAATCAGATTGTTAGCATGTCACTTCAATCTGTCAGAATCCCCTGAGTGCTGCTCAGTCAGCCAAGAGGAAATACCTTGTGTATTGGCTGTGGATGTCCCTTAACAACACCCAGTCACTCAGTCATGCAGCCTAAATGGGGCAGCAGACAGCACCTTCACACCAGTGTATCTTAACTGGCTTTCCATCGATGTGTCCTGACCTTATAAGAAGACACAGCAGAAGGGCCAGGGTGAAGAGAAGAGCAAGGGTTCATTGTTACTAACCTCCTCCGGTCTGTTAAAAATGGCAGCTTTTTTACTCCAGTCACTCAGAAACAAATGTAATATAACCATCCAGCAAACTCCAGCAAACTCGTGGAACATTTCTTTTATGCAGTAAGGGAATGTAGCCACTAGATGACACCAAGAGATAGTTTCTACTTGTCTGATTTATATTCCTTATTCAGCTGTCGGTTCTAAAGGTGACACTCTTGCTGGGATTGTAATTAAGATTACAGAGGTAAGCAAATTAAGTGATCTGGCAAGTATTAAGAGTTACCTTGCTTTAATATTACCAATTACTGTCCCAGAGTGCAAAAAGCCTGGAATTTGTGATCATTTGGACAGTGGGCCTTAAACATTACCATTTTTTCCCCTGCTGTGTGTACCTTTAATTAGATCTTACAGAGGAATCATCCATGTCACCATTGGAAAATGATTTGTTGGCACTTCCGTCATTGAACCACATTTTTCAGTGGCCTATCATTCAACTGGAAAATATATCTCCACTTAAAGTTGGTCTACTATGCCTCAGCAATGAATGAGGATTCTTTTACCTGGTTAGAAACAAAAGGTTTGCCTATTGTTTTAGGTACCAGAAGTGGGAAAGAAATTGAAAGACTTGATAAAGATGAACTTTCAGATGAAAATCACTTTCTATTTTATCAAAGTAAGATAAATAAAGAGTCTGAAATTTGGTATGTGGGGAAGATACTGTGGACTAATATATTATCATACAGTTCTGCAACCTTTAATAGGTTCCCCTTTTTATATAATTTATTCTTTCAAGGTCTCAGTGACTCAACATCCTTTCCCTCAGGTTGCAAGGTCAGCCAGTGGTAAAACTCCAGAACTTCCCAAACCCACAACTGTGCCCAGAGTTGCAGGAGTCTAACATTGCTTTGCAAATAGTATGCAAATGGAAAAGCCCTATAATTTGGGGAATTTAAAATTCTGAGATTTCTCCTTAGAAAATGTCTATCTGACTCTACTCAACATATTAATTTTTCTTTTAAATTAGTGCCATTCCTCGAATATTAACACACAAAAAACCAGTTTCTGATGTGTTGAAATTTTAGTTTCTCTATGTTGTTTATCCTCAAAGATATGTGACTATGAATTTGTATTTGTGAATACCAAATGCTAATGTCTTAGAACTACAGAGTTATATTTGAGGTAACTGAGAGGATTAAAAGACCCAATGACAATACCCAGTTATGTTTTCCAACTGAAATGGCAAAGAACATGTTCCTTTTCAACTTCTTTGAACTCTGACAACTCAGGATATTTTGAGTTTTTATGAGACTTAGCAAAATTATAACAATGTTCATTATTTCTGGAAAAACACCAGAGATTTTTGTCTAGTGTTCAAATCCTACCCATTTGAGATTCTCATTTCTTTTTCACATGGGCAGATTTGAGGATCAATAAAATTAAGCACGTGCTTGTTTTTGTTTTAATTAGAAATCTCTGCGACCGATGATAGCCCCTGAGCATTTCCTTTTTCCAAAGGAACAGATATGATCTCTATTATTTATATTATAAATATTGTTCGTGTGAATTATTTTATTAATAGCTCCTAAAATATTATTAGTTAAATATAAAAGCAAATAGTTCAGACAAAACAATGTTTGCTTTTAAGAGACCTGTTGATGGACTATATATATGATTCCATTTTTTGAGACATAGGAGTAGAAGGAATATTCCTATCCTCTTTACATATTGCTAACATACCTCTTTTCTGCTCTGATGAATTATAGTTATTCCAAACATCTGAGAAAGATCAGACTTCTAACAGATAAGTATGTATACATATATATGTGTGTGTATGTGTGTGTACATATACCTACATATGCAAATGCATGGAAGTGATATGTACATATATAAATAATAATTCAAACATTTTTGCATAGTTCATGTTTTTACACATGCACTTATGAACATATATCCAATCAAGCAATAAGTATTTATTAACTGACTAGTATGTGGTAGGTACCATACTAAGCACCGGAGATACAAAAAGAAGAAACAGACAGTTATGTGCTCAGGGAACATAAAATCTAATGGAGGGGACAACAGACAAACAATTATATACAAAGCAAGATGTATACAGTATAATAGGGTGAAGGCTCTGAAGAAAGGTTGAGAAAGGTTTGCTATATATAGTGGAGTTTTAGTTTGGACTTAAAGGAAGTCAAGGAGGTGAATAGCTGGAGCAGACAGGGAATAAAGTTCTAGGCACACAAAACAACTAGAGAAAACCAGAGCTGAAAAATGTAGTGTTTTTGTTTTTTTTTCCTGAAACAGCCAGGAAGTCAGTATCACTGGATCAACAAGTGTATACCTGTTGCAGAGCAAAGTGTAAGAAGGCTGGAAAAGTAAGAGGGGGCTAGGTAATGAAGGGCTTTGAATGGCAGAGCATTTTACTTTTTCATCCTAGAGGTAATAGGAAACCAGTGGAGTTTATTGAGAGTATCTGCAATGGTGGTGGTGGTGTTGGTGGGGTGGTGGTAGGGGAAACAGGTGACATCATTGGACTTGAACTTTAAGAAAATCACTTTAGTAGCTGAATGAAGAATGGATTAAAGTGAGAAGAGACTTGAGACAGGCAAACCAACAGGTATATGTTTGTGTTTGTTGATGTTGTTGTTCAGTCATTGACTTATGTCCAACTTTTTGTGACCTCATGGACCTTAACATGCCAATAGTGTCCATAGTATTTTCTTAGCAAAGATACTGGAGTAGTTTGCCATTTCCTTCTTCAGTGGGTTTAGGCAAACAACAGGTAAGTGACTTGCCCAGGATCACACAGCTAGTAAGTATCAAAGACAAGATTTGAAGTCAAGTCTTCCTGATTCCAGGCCCAGAACTCTACCATTGAACCACCTACCTGCCTCTACCTTTCCTATCATCCATCCATCCATCCATCCATCCATCCATCCATCCATCCATCCATCCATGCATGTACATATACATGTACACACATAAATATTATACACTATGAGAAGTACTAGAAAGGGAACCAGTTTTGAAGTCAGTTGAAGTCTTCTTTGTGATACATACTAGTTCTGTGATCATAGGAAATACACAAATTTCC
This sequence comes from Petaurus breviceps papuanus, assembly GCF_028583685.1. Classification (NCBI taxonomy): domain Eukaryota; kingdom Metazoa; phylum Chordata; class Mammalia; order Diprotodontia; family Petauridae; genus Petaurus; species Petaurus breviceps. The sequence continues at coordinate 3,248,166 of NW_027185890.1, forward strand.
CATACACACACATAAAATCAAATTGCACATTCTTGTATGTGTACGTACATGTATCTTTCTGTATATACACATGTATATTTCTCTAAATCTTTGATTATATATGCACAAAACAATACATGTGATACATGTAAATATACATGTATACATATGTAATTTCAACATGACAGATGGCATAATATATTACATGTTGGTTTGACTTCTAAATCTACATGAAATTTTATATACAATATACTAAATAACAATTCATTTATGTAATATTACAATTATGAGATGAACTGACATTTTTAACTCTTTTCTTTTGTGCTCAGAAGTCACTGATCAGCAGACGATGTTCTCTTCTAAATTCCCATTAATAGCAGTTAAATATAGGCATTAAGGGAAAAAAATAGCACTGACTTTCTACAATTCAGGGAACAATTGTCTGCATTTTAGACAGAATGTCAGCCTTGATTTGGAGTTTCTCATTTTTCCTGCATTCTTCTGTGTGGGCCACATATCTGGCAATCCCCCCATCTTAGTTTTCTTGGCATTTGTTTGTATTTATGAGAAACTTTGAATTATTAATCTCCTGGACTTTGACATGAGAGCTAACAGAAACAGGTTAAAAATGATTTTGTTGTCTAATTTCTTTTTCAGTTTTTGATGGATATATTTTCTTTATTTTTTCCCTCCATTTACAGGTGCAGAATTAAAGAACACGTTCGCTCACTATATTATTGATGCACTTAAGTGGAGTGTTCCAAAGCATGTAATTACTGTGTAGGCTTATGGCCCTGAAGTAGCTGGGGATAGCGGTGCTGCATATCCATGATTTGAAGGACATACAGTGATGATTATAGAGGCAGTACTCTACATCCATTCCAGCCCTTTTGTGTTTAGCTGGTTGTCATGGCAAATAATTGGATAGAATTTAAGCCACTTTCTTCCAAGTGGGAAATTCATAATTTTACCCTTCACCTAATTTTGTACATACTTTTTAAAGAATCTCAAAGTTTCTACAGCAATGACGTAGAGCAGTGTGGGAAAAAAAATACATACAGTAGCAGCACAGAAATTGGACTTTTATCTGTTTCTTGGACTAGAGAAAAGAAGTCAATTTGTAACTGCACTAGATGGTTCTATTTTGTTTTACTTGTAGAAAGATTTTGTGGATATTGTCTGAGGGATGTCCAGTTCTGTTCACTACAACAGTTTTAGGAAGAATAGTTAAAGGAGGAGCAAAAAAGTAAGGCTTCTAAATTTTAACCCATAATACAAGCTTATTATTGTGTCTTATGTGCAAAATCTAATATACCTGGTTAAGTGAATCCTTTCTGACCATGGATGATAGAGAAAAATAATAAAATACTTGTCAGGGGGTAACACTAGAATATCATGTGCTTATTGTATGTGGTTGTTAGATTTGAAAGGAAAGAATTTGTCTCAGGACATATGTAAAGTCTAATTCATTAAGTACTCTACACCTTCAATTCCAAGGCTCTGGTTCTGTCCTAGGGCCAGGTAATGCAAAGACCAAATATGAAATCATCCCTGACCTCAAGAAGCTTAAATTCTACTATAGGACTTTCCACCTTATGTGGCTTATTGTGGAGTAGATTCTTCTTGGTTTCAATCCTAGCCACTTTGTCTTTTGGAATATCATATTCTATGACCTTCAAGCATTTAATGCAGAAGCTTGTTAAATCTCGGGTTATTCTGACTGTGGCTTCATGATGTTTGAATTATTTCTTTCTGGTTACTTGGGAGTTTTCATTTTGGAATCTCGGTCAAGAGATTATTTCAATTTCTCTTTAATCTTCTGGTTCTAGAATATCAGGGCAGTTTTCGTTGATACTTTCTTAAAATATAATGTCTAACTTATTTTATCATGACTTTTATGTAGTGCAATCATTCTTAAATTATCTTTGTTGTGTCTATTTTCTCAGGCAGTTGTTTTTCCAATGATATATTTCACACTTCTATTTTTTTCATTATTTTCTTTTTATTATTATTATTTCTTGATGTCTCATGGACTCATAAGCTTCCACTTGCTTGATTCTAATTTTAAGAAATTATATTCTTCAGTGGGTTTTTAAATTTTTAAGTAATTTTCTTCAGAAAATTTGTGTACCTCTTTTTTTTCCATTTGACCCATTTTGTTGTTTTTCCTATTTTTCAAATACTTTATTAACTTCTAATTTACATCATTCAACTCTGCCAGATTTTGAGTTACAAATTTTCTCCCTGATTTTCCCTACCCACCATCCCAAAATAGCTGTCCCACAGGATATCCCCTCCTCCAATCTGCTCTCTCCCATAATTTCTCCCATACCCCTATTGACTTCTACTGTAGGGCATGATGGATCTCTATGCCCCAGTTCCTGTTATCTTATTTCCCAATTACATGTAAAATAGTATTAATAATAAATATATATATATACATATATTTAAACATTTGATTTTAAAACTTTGAATTCCATATTCTTTCCCTTCCTCCCTTGTCACCCACCCTTCCTGGGAAGATAAGCAGTTCAGTATAGGTTGTTCATGTGTAGCTAATGCAAAACATTAACATACTAGATATATTATAAAAGACTGACTATATTTCCATCCCTCCTATCCTGCTTCCCACTTGTTCTATTCTCTACTTTGATTCCATCCCTTTTCAAAAGTGGGTGCTTCCAGCTTCCCTCCTCCCCAGCCTGCCCTCCCTTCCATCATTCCCCCCTCTCATTCCCTTCCCCCCTAATCTCCTGTAGGGTGAGATACCCTATTTAGTGTGTACTTCATTACCTCCCCAAGCCAAATTTAATGAGAATAAGGTTGACCCATTTCTTTTTGCCTTCCTATTCTTCCCCTCCATTGTAACCATTTTCCCTTGCCTCTTCCATATGAGATAGTTTACCCCATTCTGTCTCTCCCCATCTCCTCTCATTATCTTCCTCTCTCACCTGCTAATTTCATCATTTAAGTATCATCCCTTTCTATTAAATTGGTCCTGTGCCCTCTATCTATGTATACACACATTCACATATGTATTCATATGCACATATAACCTCATATATAGACATATATATATATATATTTCTATTCCCTTCAACTATTTTCATACTGAGAAAAGTTTCATCAGTTACAGTTATTATTTTTCCATGTAGGAATGTTAATACTTCAATTTTGATGACTTCCTTATGTTTCTTTTCCCTGTTTACCTTCTCAAGCTTCTCTTGCTTCTTGTATCTGAATGTCAATTTTTTTATTCAACCCTGGTTTTTTCAGCAAGAATGCTTGAAAGTACTGTATTCCACTGAATGACCATATTTTTCCTTGAAACATAATACTCAGTTTTAATAGGTAGGTGACTCTTGGTTTTAATCCCAGCTCCTTTGCCCTCTGGAATATCACATTCCAAGCCCTTCAATCCTTCAATGTAGAAGCCGTCAGATCCTGGGTTATCCTGATTGTGTTTCCACAGTATTCAAATTGTGTCTTCCTGGCTGCCTGTAATATTCTCTCCTTAATGTGGGAATTCTGGAACCTGGCTGTAATATTCCTAGGAGTTTTCTTTTGGGGATCTTTTTCAGGAGGTGATCAGTGGATTCTTTCAACCTCCATTTTGCCCTCTTGTTCTAAAACATCAGGGCAGTTTTCTCTGAGAACTTCCTGGGGGATGATTTCTACGTTCTTATTTTGATCATGGCTTTCAGGTAGTCCAATAATTTTTAAGTTATGTCTCCTTGATATATTGTCCAAGTCAGTGGTTTTTCCTATGAGATATTTCACATTGCCTTCTATTTTTTCATTTGTCTGGATCTGTTTAACAGCATTTTGATTTCTCATAAAGTCATTAGCTTGAATTTGCTCCAATCTAATTCTGAAGCAATGATTCTCCTCAGTCTGCTTTTGAGATTCTTTTTCCATCTGGCAAATTCAGCTTTTTAAGGCATTCTTCTCCTCATTGCCTTTTTGAGCCTCTTTTGCCAATTGAGTTAGTCTATTTTTTAAGTTATGATTTTCCTCAGTCAGGCTGTTGTCTCTCATTTTGTGATTTTCTTACATCATTTTCATTTCTCTTACCAATTTTTCCTCCTCTTTTTGTATCTGCTTATTAAGGTCCTCTATGGCCTGTAACCAGCTTGTATTTTCCTTTGAAGCTTTTGGTGCAGGAGTTCTAACTTCACTGTCTTATTCCTGTTCTATGCTTTGCTCCTTTTTGTCCCCAAATAGGAGTCTAATGTTGGATTCTTCTGTCTGGTTTGTTTCCTTGTCCTGGTTATGATGCCCCTCAGTCACTTGACCCCTGGGCTTTTTGCCACAGTAGGACTCTGCCACCAGATAGGGGAGGTTTTGTCCCTAATGCTGGGGTTTTCTCAGCTGCTGGAGGTATATTTGGGTGCCCTCTCTGAAGCCTCCACATGCTCTGGCAAGCTGGTCACACACCCCAGGACCTCCACCCTAGACTGCAATCCAGATTCAAGCAGGTTAAAGCAAGAGCGATTACCCCTCATACTGGTTGCTTGGTCCCCCTACACTCTGCAGGCCAGGAGCTGAAGCTGACATGTGGTGCAGGTTGGCTGTCCCCAGCATCTCAGCGGCTTCTCACCTGGTGGGCAAAAGCTGACCCACTCCCACTTACTGGGTCCCAAAATCCAGACTCCACTGAACTGATTTTGGCCAGATTTTTGAGTTACACATTTTCTCCCCATTTTTGGCGTACCCACCGCCCCAAAATAGCAGTTCCACAGTATATCCCTTTCTCCAATCTTCTTTCTCCCACATTTTTTCCATACCCCTTTCAACTTTTCCAGTAGATCTCTATGCCCCAGTGTCTGTATATATTATTTCCCAATTACATGTAAAATAGTATTAATAATAGTAAATATATATATGTTTGTGTGTGTATTTATGTATTTAAATATTTGATGTTAAAACTTTGGATTCCAGATCCATTCCCTTCCTCCCTTATTACCCACCCTTGCTGGGAAGATAAGCAGTTCAGTATAGGTTGTACATGTGTCACTAATGCAAAAGAATAACATAGTAGATATATTGTAAGACTAACTATATTTCCTTCCCTCCTATCCCACCTCCCACTTATTCTGTTCTCTACTTTGATACCGTCCCTTTTCAAAAGTGGGTGTTTCCAACTTCCCTCCCCCCCAGCCTGCCCTCCCTTCCATCATCCCACCTCTCATCCCCTTCTTCCCTTACTGTCCTGGAGGGTAAGATACCCTATTTAGTGTGTATTGCATTCCTTGCTCAAGCCAAATTCAATGGGAATAAAGTTGACCCATTTCCTTTTACCTTCCTATTCTTTGCCTTCATTGTAACCATTTTCCCTTGTCTATATCATATATATGAGATAGTTTACCCCATTCTGTCTCTCCCCATATCCTCTCATTATATTACTCTCTCACCTCTTAATTTCACCTTTTAAGTATCATCCCATCCTGTTAAATTCGTCCTGTGCCCTCTATCTATGTATACCTGTAAACATATATATATATATATATACACATTCACATATGTAATCATATACCCATATACCTGCATATATAGACATATATATATTCCGATCAACTACTGAGAAAAGTTTCAAAAGTTACAATTATTGTTTTTCCATGAAGGAATGTTAATACTTCAACTTTGATAAGTTCCTTATGATTTCTTTTCCCTGTTTACCTTCTCATGCTTCTCTTGCTTCTTGTATCTGAATGTCAAATTTTCTATTCAACTCTGGATTTTTCAGCAAGAATGCTTGAAAGTCCTCTATTCCACTGAATGTCCATATTTTCCCCTGAAACATGATACTCAGTTTGCTGGGTAGGTGACTCTTGGTTTTAATCCCAGCTCCTTTGCCCTCTGGAAGATCACATTCCAAGCCCTTCAATCCCTCAGTGTAGAAGTTTCCAGATCCTGAGTTATCGTGATTGTGTTTCCACAATATTCAAATTGTTTCTTCCTGGCTGCTTGTAATATTTTCTCCTTAATCTGGGAATTCCAGAACCTGGCTATAATATTCCTAGGAGTTTTCTTTTGGGTATCTTTTTCAGGAGGTGATTGGTGGATTCTTTCAACCTCCATTTTGCCCTCTGGTTCTAAAACATCAGGGCACTTTTCTCTGAGAACTTCCTGGAGGGTGATTTCTAGGTTCTTACTTTGATCATGGCTTTCAGGTAGTCCAATAATTTTTAAGTTATCTCTCCTGGATCTATTTTCCAGGTCAGTGGTTTTTCCCATGAGCTATTTCACATTGCCTTCCATTCTTTCATGAGTGGATCTATTTAACAGCATCTTGCTTTCTCATAAAGTCATTAGCTTGCATTTGCTCCAATCTAATTCTGAAGCAATGATTCTCCTCAGTCAGCTTTTGAGATTCTTTTTCCATCTGGCAAATTCAGGTTTTTAAGGCATTCTTCTCCTCATTGCCTTTTTGGGCCTCTTTTGCCATTTGAGTTAGTCTATTTTTTAAGGTTTTATTTTCCTCAGCCAGGCTGCTGAGTCTTATTTCATAATTTTCTTCTATCATTTTCATTTCTCTTCCCAGTTTTTCCTCCACTTCTCTTATCTGCTTCTTAAGGTCCTCTATGGCCTGTAACTAGCTCGTATTTTCCTTTGAAGCTTTTGCTGCAGGAGTTCTGACTTCACCATCTTCTTTTTGTTCCATGCTTTGCTCCTTTTTGTCCCCAAAATAGGGGTCTAATTTTGGAATCTTCTGTCTGCTTTGTTTCCTTTACCTGGTTATGATGCCCATCAGTCACTTGACCACTGGGCTTTTTGCCACAGTAGGACTCTGCCACCAGATAGGGGAGCTTTTCTCCCAAATGCTGGGGTATTCAGAGATGCTGGAGGTATTAGATGGGTGCCCTCTATGAGGGCTCTGGCAAGCTGGACAGACACCCCAGGACCTCACCCTAGAGTGTAATCCAGATCCAAGAAGGTTAAAGCAAGAATGATTACCCCTCGTACTGGTTGCTTGGTTCCCCTACACTCTGCAGGCCAGGAGCTTAAGCTGCCACGTGGTGCTCACTGGCTGTGCAGGGCAGCTCAGCGGCTTGTCGTCTGGCGTGGCAAAAGCCACACATTCTCACTTACTGGGTACTAAAGTCCAGACCGCACTGACCTCTCACTTTGTCCTTTGAATCTATCTGTTGATAAATCTTGAAATGGCCACAGCTGCTGCTGATGTGGAGTCCCTCTGGCCAAGGGCTTTTTAGGCTCACCCTGGGGGTGAAGCCTCAGTGTGGTTCTGGGCTGAGCTGGCTGATTCCTGCTGGCCTGCTGAGTCATCCTCAACAGGAAGTTAGCTTCTCTGTGTCATTTTGTGGGTTCTGCAGCTCCAAAGTTTGTTTAGAGTCCCCTTTTACATGGATTGGGGAAGGTGGAAGCCAGAGCAGTGGGGAGGTACTGCTTCTACTCTGTCATCTGACTCTGTCTCCCCCACCCCCAAAGAAGCTTAATAATGACAAGAGCTACTATTCTCTTGATAGAGATAATTAAAAACAACAAAAAACAAAAAGAAAAAGAAACAAAACTCCATGAAAGTACTTGAAAAGGCATCTCATTGCTTTAATTTTCTAAATCATGTGTTCTTAGTATTTTTGTGATGGACCCCTTTATTAGTCTGACAAAATTATAGAACTATTCAGAATAATTATTTAACATGCATTAAAGAAAACATGTAGTATTACAATGCCCTTTACTACCTTCAAAGCTCTGTGCTAAGCTATCAAAATACAAATGGTGTTCAGCCATTTTTTTAGTCATGTCCAACTTTTTGGGACCCTTGTTCCAGCTTTCCTTGGAAAAGATCCTGGGATGGTCTGGCATTCCCTTCTCCAACTCATTTTACAGATGAGGAAACTGAAGCAAACTGGAAAAAGTAAATTGCTCAGGTCACATAGATAGTAAATATCTGTGGCCAGATTTGAACTCAAGAAAATGTGAATTTTCAGGACTCCAGGCCTGGTGCACTATCCACTGTGCAACCAAGCTACCCCAGAGATGAAAATGCAAAAATGCCAGCAGTTCATAGGTAGCCTTAGAAAGCTTATATTCTAAGAAAGAGGGAGTGGTAGCCAGGAATTATAACCTGGGAAATCACTCAGACTATAACATAATTGTGGGGGAGTTCTTTAACCAGCCCTTTTCTTAAAGCTATAATAGAAGTGATTTGATTCCAGTTGTCAGGAGAAAAAATTGAAAGTGGGGAAAATGCAAAAAGGTATCTGTGGGGCCAAAACATGGTCTCAGGGTTAATGGCATAGCCCCTCTCAATTGCAACCTATGGTGTCTGTGTTTGGAGGCTGTGAGCAATAATAGAACCTGGAAAATGAAGGTGAGAAATTGGATGATGAGTTCAATTGGCCTGGGGCTCAGAGGTCATGAAGGCAAGAAGGGGTACATAAGGGAAAGTAAGGTTGAAAAAAGTGATTTGGAGACAAATTAAAGATGGTTTTAAATATCAGGCTCAGCAATTTGCATTTAATTATAAAAGCAGTAAAGAATCCCAAAGATTTTTGAGTAAGAACAGAATGACGCCAAATCCATGTACCAGAATTTTACATCAGCTGCTGTGTAAAGAACAAAGTGGAGGAGACAGTAATTGGTGGCAGGTCGATTAGTTCAAAAATCATTTATATTTTACTCTAGAAGTGAAAAAGTGTCATTGAAATTTCTTGATCAAAATTCTTCAGAAATTTTATTTTGGCAGCTCTCTTAAGGAAGGATGAGAGAAGAAAGACTGGAAATGAAGAAATTGTATGGCACAATGAAAAGAGATTTGTCTGAAAGTGAGTTAATCTAGTTTCTAGTTCTCATTTGTCAATAATTAATCTTGTACCCTTAATTCTTTAATTTTCCTCTTAGTCTACATGTCTTTTATATTTCCCGACCTGAGGAGATGCTGCAAACTCAAATCAAATGGATCAAGAACTAAAGTATGGAATGAAGGAGAGGTGTTGTTGGGCTCTTGCTATGTGAAGACAGTCTCTGACCTCACGGAATTCATATTCAAATGGAGCAAACAAAATATATAGGATAATAGTGACCAAAGAAGGGATTTATGCTCTGGAGAATCTCAAAGTTAGTGGTAAATGAGTAGAGCAATAGGGAACAGAGAGGCTTAGCTTTCAGAGGACTGAAGGTGAGATGTAATCATTACCTATTGAAAAATATTGTTGTCTGACTATCTGGCCCATGAGGAAATATTGTAATAAAGTAATATTTCCCAAAAAGGAGACACAAACTAAGTCATGTGTTGTTAAACTCAGTAACATTCCTTACCAACTACTCAAGATTTTTCATTTCTTTGTAAAAGCCTATAAATAGGCACCAGTTATGTATAAAAATTGCTCTCTTACCAATCAAATAGTACAATCTAGTAGGATGTTGAGAACAATTCTGAGGAGGCAGAAAACAGAACATGGACCCAGGGAACCCTGGGTGAAAACAAACAAGGAAAAACACGACATTGAAAGCCCAGCATGGGGCAGAGACAGAGCTTGACACAAAGCTTAGGAATTAAAGTGGGAAACATGCTATATCAAAGAATATATTAATAACTATGCACACACATACATACATATGTGAGTGTGTGACATGTATATTATTGCAAATCTAACTCCATAACAACTTCAAGCAGTCACAATGGGAAAAAAAATTCAACAAGGAGATACACACACATCATATATGTGTGTTTTTATAACCAGAAAAAAAATGAAAGCAAAAGATTAGAAAAAAAATAAAACTCATTAGGAAAAAAAATCAGAAGAACAAGTAGTTTAGAAGAGGAAGTGATAAAACTTTACACAAGAATGGCGTTCCTAAAAAGAATAGACTGAGAAGAACCAATGATTCCATGAAACAGCTGGAAATATTAGAACAAAATTAGAAGAATAATCACAAATAAAAAATATATTTTATGTGATATCAAAAACAACTGACCAAGGAAACAGAAAAAGGAGAGATAATTTAAGATCCATTAGTCTTCCTAAAAAGCATGATCTAAAAAAAAAAGGTCTCAACACTGATTTTGAAGAAATCAATAACAAAGCCTTCCTAGTTCCATTAAAACTAGAAGGCAGAGAAAAATAATAGAAAGAATTTACTATTCATCTCCTAAAAGAAACCTCAAAAGACTAAGTGATAAGAATGCTATAGATAAAATACAGGACTTTTGTGTCAAGAAAAAAAAAGTTCTACAAATAGGCAGAAAAAAACATAAACAAAAAAAGTTCAAATACTAAAGGGCTAAAATATGGATTATGCAAAAAGTTTGCTTGCATGAGCATATTTTCTTTTAATTTTACTATTTATTTGCTTTTTCTCTTTTACATTTTTGCATTCCTAACCTATTTCTCTCTCTTTTATTTCTTTAGTGGAGCTTATCATTATACGTTCTGGTTCTTCCATTCTCCCCATTATTTTTGCTGAAAATAATATAAAATCTGCTCCTGTAATTTTCATTTCTCTTCTGTACTTCTCAGAATAGCATGTTGTGGTTCCATGTTCTTACATTCCACAAAGTCTTCTGTCTCATCAAAGTTTTCCATTAATTTTAGTCATTAATATTGAAGATGCACAGTGTTCTATTTTATTTTTGTATTCTGCTATGTGTACAGAGATACCCTCTTTTTTAGTGTTTAAATTTAAGAAAATATTTGATAAATTTACTTCTACATATCTTGTTCCCTACCTTCTCTAACTAGCAAACTCTCCCTAACAAAAATATGAAATATTTAGGGAAAATAAAGTACTACTAGAAGTCCTGTAACTGGGGCGGAGTCAAGATGGCAGAGTAGAAGCACTACTACCAAGCGCCTCCGGCTTCCACCTTCCCCCTTCCCAATCAATGTAAAAAGGGGACTCTGAACAAACTTTGGAACTGCAGAACCCACAAAATGATACAGAGAAGCTAAAATCCCACTGAGGACAGCCTGGCAGGCCAGCAGAAATCAGAAGTTGCTCTGAGAGCAGAGCCTAGCTCTACACTGAGGTTTTAGCACCAGGGTGGGCCTGAACAGCTGCTGGCCTGAGGGACTCCAGATCAGCAGCAGCTATGGCTGTTTCCAGATTTATCAACACAAAGTTGTGAAGGACAAAGTGAGAGGTCAGTGCATTTTGGACTTTGGGAACCAGTAAGTGGGAGTGCATGGCTTTTGCCCGCCGGGCAAAAAGCCGCTGAGATGCCTGGCACAGCCAGCCAGCGCCACGTGGCAGCTTCAGCTCCTGGCCTGCAGAGTGTAGGGGGACCAAGAAACCAGTACGAGGGGTAATTGCTCTTGCTTTAACCTGCTTGGATCTGGATTGCAGTCTAGGGTGGAGGTTCTGGCATGTGTGACCAGCTTGCCAGAGCATGTGGAGGCCTCAGAGAGGGCACCCATCTAATACCTTCATCAGCTGAGAAAACCCCACCGTCTGGGACAAAAGCTCCCCTATCGGGTGGCAGAGTCCTACTGTGGCAAAAAGTCCAGGGGTTAAGTGACTGAGGGCCCTCATAACCAGGCAAAGGAAACAAAGCAGACAGAAGATTGCAAAACTGACTCCTATTGTGGAGACAAAAAGGATCAAAGCATGGAACAGGAGGAAGACAGCGAAGTCAGAACTCCTGCACCAAAAACTTCAAAGAAAATATGAACTGGTTACAGGCCATAGATGACCTTAAGAAGCAGATAAGAGAAGTGGAGGAAAAATCGTGAAGAGAAATAAGGACGATGCAAGAAAATTACGAAATGAGAGTCAACACCCTGACTAAGGAAAATAACATCTTAAAAAATAAACTAACTCAAATGGCAAAAGAGGCCCAAAAAGGCAATGAGGAGAAGAATGCCTTAAAAACCTGAATTTGCCAGATGGAAAAAGAATCTCAAAAGCTCGCTGAGGAGAATCATTGCTTCAGAATTAGATTGGAGCAAATGGAAGCTAATGACTTTGCGAGAAATTAAGATGCTTTTAAACAGATCCACACAAACGAAAGAATGGAAGGCAATGTGAAATATCTCATGGGAAAAACCACTGACCTGGAAAATAGATCCAGGAGAGATAACTTAAAACTTATTGGACTACCTGAAAGCCATGATCAAAGTAAGAACCTAGAAATCACCCTCCAAGAAGTTCTCAAAGAAAACTGTCCTTATGTATTATAACGAGAGGGCAAAATAGAGGTTGAAAGAATCCACTGATCACCTCCTGAAAAAGATCCCAAAAAGAAAACTCCTAGGAATACTTTAGCCACGTTCTGGAATTCCCAGATTAAGGAGAGAAAATTATAAGAAGCCAGGAAGAAAAAATTTGAATATTGTGGAAACACAATCAGGATAACCCAGGATCTGGCAGCTTCTACACTGGGGGATTGAAGGGCTTGGGATATGATATTCTGGAGGTCAAAGAACCTTAGATTAAAACCAAGAATCACCTACCTGGCAAAACTGAGTATCATGTTTGACGGGAAAATATGGTCATTCAGGGGAATAGAGGATTTTCAAACATTCTTGCTGAAAAAAAAAAAGAGTTGAATAGAAAATTTGACATCCAGATACAAGAAGCAAGAGAAGCATGAGAAAGTAAACAGGGAAAAGAAATCATAAGGAACTTATCAAAGTTGAACTATTTACATTCCTACGTGGGAAAACAATAATTGAAACTGAAGGAAACTCTTCTCAGTATGAACATAGTTGAAGGGAATAGAAATATATATATGAAGGTATATGGGCATATGAATACATATGTGAATGTGTGTACATATGTATACAGGTATACATAGAGGGCACAGGACGAATTTAATTGGAAGGGATGTTACTTAAAAGGTGAAATTAAGAGGTGAGAGAGGAATATAATGAGAGGAGATGGGGAGAGACAGAATGGGGTAAACTATCTCATAATGAAGAGGCAAGGGAAACTAGTTACAATGGAGGGGAAGAATAGGAAGGCAAAAGGGAATGGGTGATCCTTATTTCTATTGAATTTGGCTTGAGGAGGGAATGAAATACTCACTAAACAGGGTATCTCACCCTACAGGAGTGTTGGTGGGAAGGGGATGAGAGGAGGGATGATGGAAGGGAGGGCAGGCTCAGGGGGAGGGAAGTTGGAAGCACCCACTTCTGAAAAGGACAGGATCAAAGTAGAGAATAGAACAAGTGGTAGGTGGGATAGGAGGGAGGGAAATATAGTCCATCTTTTACAGTATATCTACTATGTTATTGTTTTGCATTAGCCACACATATACAACATATACTGAACTGTTTATCTTCCCAGTAAAGGTGGGTGACAAGGGAAGAAAGGAATAAATATGGAATTTAAGGTTTTAAAATCAAATGTTTAAATATAAATACACACACACACACACACACACACACATATATATATATATATATATATATATACACACTATTATTAATATTATTTTACATGTAATTGGGAAATAAGACATACAGGCACTGGGGCAAAAAATCCACCATGTCCTACTGGAAAAGTCAAAAGGGGTATGGGAGAAAATATGGGAGAGAGCAGATTGGAGGAGGGGATATCCTGTGGGACTGTCATGTTGTGGTGGTGGGCAGGGGAAAAACGAGGAGAAAATTTGTAACTCAAAATCTGACAGAAATGAATGATGTAAATCAGAAGTTAATAAAGTATTTGAAAAACGAAAACAAAAACAAAGAAACAAAATAATACATTTTCCAAGTGAATAAGGACATAAACAACACACTCAATTCAAATGTAAAAGCAGATCAGGCAATGAATAGAGTCCTGACTTTCTGACAGTGCAAACAGAGAAAAGTTGCAAGGTTGATTATAGAAAACTCCTTGGTAGAGAAAGACATTTTAAGTGTTCTTTGTTGGAGACAGCAGAGGTAAATGCTAAGATGCAGCATCTTATAGGGAAGAGGTGTCAAATAGGCAGTCTACAATGTCACCTTGGTGCTGCTCCAACCAGAATAAAATGGAATTGGGAATATTTAACAAAATAAATAAAAATACAATAAATAATAATAATAAAAAAAGAAATCCCACAAGTAATCAAAATAGTGACCTATCTAACAGTAAATCCATATCCTTTATTCTAGTTTCATCTCTGGAATAGTCAGTGAGTCAATAACCATTTATTAAAAACCTACTATGTTCCAGGCACTAATTAAGTGAAGAGGCTACATATTCTCAATTCTCCATTTCAACCATTGGTTCTTTTAATTAAACATCATTATATAACTTTTGTTATTATCCTTTCCTTTCTGTTATTGTAGTCCTTATGTATATTTTATTTCAAATTCTACTTATTTCATTCTGTATCAGTTTCTCTATTCCTCTGAATTCTTCCTGTTCATTATTTCCTATGACACAGGAATATTTCATCATATTCAAGCACGACTTTTGGAATAACCATGCCTCAATCAAAGGCATATAAATTATTTTAAGTTCTATGCTACCATAAAGAGTATTTCTATAAATAGTTTTAATTATACAGAACCATTGTTTACATTTTTACCTCACTTGAGGATATATTTTGCTTGCAACCTTTGTTGTTTGGTATTAAATCACTATTTCAGTTAAGTCATTTTTCAATTACCTTTGACTCTTCAGGAACCCTTTTGGAGTTCTCTTGGTGAATATATTGGAGTGGTTTGCCATTTCCTACTCCAACTCATTTTACAGATGAAGAAGTGACATAAACAAGGTTAAGTGACTTGTCCAGGGTCAAATAACTAATGAGTGTCTGAGGCTGGATTTGAATTCATGAAGACGAGTCTTACTGATTCCAAACCCAATTTTCTATCCACTGTGCCACATAACTGTCCCTAAAATCACTATATTCATTGGTAATTGAAGGAAGGAATTTCTATTATTGTCATGGACTTTATCAATCAGTACTCCATCCTCTATTTTAAGTCCTTCTAATTTTCATATCTTATGAGAAGCAGTACATTGGTGGAAAGAGAAGGAACTTCAGAGTTTAATTGAAAAAGGTTTGATTCTCTTCCTCCCTTTTGCAAATATTGAGTCAGGTAACTTACTTCACCTCTCAGTGTTTGAGTCAACTTTCTGAGTAGAAGTTTCAGAACCACTTTGATACTTCCTCAATCACCTGAACCTCACAGTTCTTCAACTTCCTCATTTCTCATGACTACTCTTGAAGTCAGTCTAAATTACATACAGACATGTTCATGAGCTATATTTTACTATCACCTACAAAAATGTTCCACTTTCATTTTCAAGAAATCTAAAATTGTCTTATGTGATAACAATTCTTTGATATTTCATTTCTCCCTCTGCCTTATAACCCCAAACTGTATCCTTTGTTCTTACTTCAGTTCTTTCCCTACCCATCATCACTGTATTGTCTCCAATTCTTCCCTTCTCCTTCTTGCCCTATTTTTCCTCTCCCGAATTTAGCCTATTGATGATCTTGCCCTGTTAGGCCTCTCCCACCATCTGTCCCTTTTACTCCTACTCACATGCTTCTATATAAAATTGTAGAAAATTGTGAAACTGGGTGACTGGTTTCGCTATGAATTAATGAACTGAGACTTGCCAGCAGTAAGGCAATCCTTTTACTTTTCCCTGAGCAATTCAGTATCCCACTCACCAGTATGGCTTTTCCAAACCTTTTCATCTCTCCTCAAATGTATCATGGTTCCCCCTTCCCATACGTTCTTAACTGAGAACCTTACCTCATATTTCACTGAACAAATTAAGGCCATTTGGCAACAGCTCTCTTTTCTCTCTTTCCCCCCTCTCCAGTCCCCACCATACCTCTCAAATCACACAGATACTTTCCACAAGTATTATCTCCTTCATCCCTGTATCACATAGTTAGACAAAACCAACGTAAAACTTTCTGCACCAATAAATTATCCTTTTCATTCTATCTCATCTAGTATATTGTCCCTTTTATCATTACCAGTCTTTTACTAATCTTCAATC
Source organism: Petaurus breviceps papuanus (assembly GCF_028583685.1). Lineage (NCBI taxonomy): Eukaryota > Metazoa > Chordata > Mammalia > Diprotodontia > Petauridae > Petaurus > Petaurus breviceps. The sequence continues at coordinate 3,264,063 of NW_027185890.1, forward strand.
TCTCCCTGAGTACTGGTTGTCTCCTTACTGCGTATAAATGTACTCATATATTCCTAATCTTCAAACAGCTCTCACTTGATTCCTACTAGGCATCATCCCATATCTTTCCTCTCTTTTGTGACTAATCTCCTTGAGAAGGCCTTCTATAATTGGTGTCTTCAGTACCTTTCCTCTCATTCTCTTAATTCTTTCCAATCTGGCTTCCAACATTATAATTTAATTGAAATACTTTTTTCCAGGGGTGGCCAGGTGTCTCAACAGATAAGAGCACCAGCTCCAGTATTGGGATGACCTGGGGATCAAATCTGGGCTCAGATACTTAGCAACACACCCAGAAATAGCGTGTAACCTTGAGCAAGTTACTTAACCCCTATTGCTTTAAAAAAAAAAAAAGAAATATTTTTTCCCAAACTATCAATGATCTTTTAATTGCCAAATCTAATGGCCTTTTCTCAGTCCTCATCCTTCTTAACCTTTCATCGGGATTTGATACTACTGACCATTCATCATCATCATTGCTGTGATTAGCAGTTGAAGAGGACTAAAATGATATCACTATATGGGATCAATCATACAGTGTGTCTGACTGTGGCTGATCATATCAATACAAGCTCAGGACACTCTATCAGAGGTCAGGCACAAATAGACCATATGAACATTTGGAAAGGAAATGTCTCTAAATTTGTTCATCTCGTGTTTCTTTTGAGCTACTGTTTTTCTGCTTTGCTCAGAGAGCACAGTGCCTTCTTTGATATGGGCAAGCCATGTTGAATGGTCCTATGCCAGTGTCTCCCATGTTTCACAATGGATGCCAGAGTTCCTCAGAGAGAACTTGAGAGTGTACTTATATCACTTCTTCTGACCTCTTTGTGAGTACTTGCTTTATGTAAGTTCTCCATAAAGTAGTCTTTTAGGCAAATTTACATTTGGCATTGAAATGAAGTAATCAACCCTTTGGAGTAGTTCTCTATGCAGTAGAATTTGAATGCTGGGTGGTTCAGCTCAAGAAAGGACCTCAGCGTCTAGCACCTTATCTTGCAAGTGATCTTAAGAATCTTCCTAAGACAATTCAAATGAAATTTAATTTTCTGGCATACTACTGGTATACTGTCCAGTTTTCACATGAATACAATAAGCTAGTTATCACAATGCCTCTGTAGACTTTCAGTTTGGTAGATAGCCTAATACTTCTCCTCTCCTACCCTTTCCTTTAGAGCCTCCCAAATACTGAGCTAGCTCTGGCAATGTGTGTGTCAACCTCATCATCTGTGTGGACATCTCTGGAAAGGATATTGCCAAATAACTGAACTTGTCCACAGCATTCAAAATTTCTCCATTTGGTGTAACTGATGATTCCACATATAAATGGGGTAGTGCTGGCTGGTGGAGAACCTCTGTTTTCTTGGAATTCATTGTCAGGTCAATATTAGCACAAGCAGCAGAGAACTGATCCATACTCTATTGTTTCTCAACCTCAGAAATTGCACTGAGGTTCATATCTGGGAGGAGCCAAGATGGCGGCATAGAAGGAGGAAGACTCTCTGCTCTCCCTCCATAACCACCTTAAATACATATAAAAAAAATGACACTAAACAAACGTTAGGGATACAGAACCCACAAAGTGACAGAGTGAAAAAAAAACACCTCCCATTGGAGACAGACCAGCAAACCAGAAGGAAGGTTCAACCGCAATATTTTGGGAGCAGTGCCCAGTCTCACATGAGTCTGTGGTTTTAGCCCCAGAGTGGCCTGACCAACTGTGGCTTGGAGGACATTGGGAGAGTGGATCACCAGTAGCTGTGGAAGTTTCCAGACATATCAACGCATAAATTCCAAAGACAAAGTGAGAGGTCAGTGGACTTTGTGAACAAGGGGTCCAGAAATGTGGTCCAGCCTCTGCCCTCCCCAGGGCAAGAAGTGGCTGAGGTGCATGGCCGCTACCACATGGCTGCTTCAGAGCTCCTGGCATGCATATGGAAGGGGGACCAAACAAAATTTCTGAGGGGTAATTGCTCTTGCTTTTACCTGCTTGGATCTGGATTACTGTCTAGGGTGGAGGCCCTGGGGTCTGTGACCAGTGTGCGAGAGCCAGTGGAGGCTTCTGAGAGGACACCTAACTAATAGCTCTGGCAGCTGCGAAAACCCCAGCAATTTGGGACAAAGCTCTCCTTTCTGGAGGCAGAGTTCTACTGTGGCAAAAAGCTCAAAAGCCAAATAATTGAGTGGCAACATGAGCAAGCAAAGGAAGCAAAGCAAGCACAGCAATCTGACTTTGTAATCCTTTTGGGGGGATTAAAAGGATCAAAGTATGGAAGAGGAGGAAGACCGTGAAGTCAGAACTCCTGCACCAAAAGGTTCCAAGAAAAGAATAAGCTGCTTATGGGCCATAGAGGAGCTTAAAAATGATTTTGAAAACCAAATAAGAGAAGTGAAGGAAACTTGGGAAGAGAAATGATAATGATGCAAGAAAATAATGAAAAGAGAGTCAAAAAACTGACTGAAAAAAATAACACCTTACAACACAGACTAACTCAAATGGCAAAAGAGGCTCAAAAAGGCAATGAGGAGAAGAATGCCTTAAAAAGCCAAATTTTCCAGATGGAAAAAGAATCTCAAAAGGTCACTGAAGAGAATAATTCCTTCAGAATTAGATTGGAGCAAATGGAAGCTAGTGCCTTTATAAGAAATCAAGTTACTATTAAACAGATACAAAAGACTGGAAAAATAGAAGGCAATGTGAAATATCTCATTGGAAAAACCACTGACCTGGAAAATAGATCCAGGAGAGATAATTTAAAAATTATTGGACTACCTGAAAGCTATAATCAACAAAAGAACCTAGAAATCATCCTTCAAGAAATTCTCAAGGAAAATTGCCCTGATATTTTAGAACCAGAGGGCAGAGTAGAGGTTGAAAGAATACACTGATCACCTGCTGAAAAAAGTTCCCAAAAAGAAAACACCGAGGAATATTATCGTGAGGCTCCAGAGTTCCCAGATCAAGGAGAAAATATTACAAGCATCCAAGAAGAAACAATTTGAACATAGTGGAAACACAATCATGATAACACAGGATCTGGCAGCTTCTAAACTGAGGAATTGAAGGCCTTGGATTATGATATTCTAAAGGTCAAAGGAGCTGGGATTAAAACCAAGCATCACCTACCCAGCAAAGTTGAGTATCATGTTTCAGGGGAAAATATGGTAATTGAATGAAATAGAAGACTTTCAAGCATTCTTGATGAAAAAAACAGAATTGAATAGAAAATTTGACATTCCGATACAAGAAGTAAGAAAAACATGAGAAGGTAAACAGGGGAAAAAATTCATGAAGAACTTATCAGAGTTGAACTATTTACATTCCTACATGGAAAAAACAATAATTGTAACTTAAGAAAATTTTCTCAGTAATGAGAATAGTTGAAGGGAATAGAAAAGTGTGTGTGTTACACACACACACACACACATATTTATACATACTTACATATGTCAGTATAGGAGGGCATATTGACATATGAATGCATATGTTTGTGTTTATATATGTGTACAGGTATATATAGATAGAGGGCACAGGACCAGTTGAATAGGAAGAGATGATACTTAAAAAATGAAACTGAGAGGTGAGAGAGGAATATAATGGGAGTAGATGGGGAGGGACAGAATGGGGTAAATTACCCATAGAAGGGGCAAGGGGAAACTGTTACAATGTAGGGGAAGAACAGGAAGGCAAAAGGGAAGGGGTCAACCTTACTCTCATTGAATTTGGCTTAGGGAAGGAATAACATATACACTAAATAGGGTATCTCACCCTACAGGAGAGCAGGGGGGAAAGGATGAGACAGGGGATGATAGAGGGGAGGGCAGGTTGAGAGAGAGGGAAGTTAGAAGCACACACTTTTGAAAAGGGACAGGGTCAAAGTAGAGAATAGAACAAGTGGGGGGTGGGATAGGATGGAGGGTAATATCTTTTACAATGTATCCAGAATGGAAATGTTTTGAATAGCTACATATGTAAAACCTATATTGAATTGCTTATCTTGCCAGTAAGGGTGGGTGATGAGGGAGGAAGGGAAAGAATCTTGAACCCAAAGTTTTAAAATCAAATGTTTAAATATATATATATATATAATTTTTTTTCACATGCAACTGGGAAATAAGATATGCAGGCACTGGGGTATAGAGATCCATCTTGTCCTACTGGAAAGTCCAAAGGAGGATGGGGGAGGAGGATACAGGAGAGAGAAGATTGGGGGAAGGGGGTATACAGTGAGATCACTGTTTTGGGGTAAGGGAAAGATGGGGAGAAAATTTTTAACTCAAAATCTTGTGGAAATGAATGATGTAAACTAAAAATAAACATAAAATTTAATTAAAAAAAAGAAATTGCACTGAGTGCACAATTATCTGCAAACAGAACATCATGTCACAATTCTCCCTCCACTTTAGTCTTGTCTTGCAGCCTTTTCAGGTTAAATAATTTCCTGTCTGTGCAGATGCTCACTTTGATGCTATGGTCCTTGTTGAAGGCATCTGGCAGCATCACTGAAAAAATATAACCCCACTTCACTCCACTGGTAACTGAGGAAGTGTGAAAGCATCCATTATTTAGAACAGTGCAGGAGTGCCATCATGAAACTGATGTAATATTGATGAATTTCACTAGCCCACCAAATTTTACCATGATCTTCCATATGCCTTCATGACTAACAATATAAAAAGCTTTGGTCAAATCCACAAATGCTCTGTACAGACCTCTGTTCTGTTCCTGGTCTTTTTCCTGGAGTTGTCAGAAAACAAACACTATGTTGACAGTTGCTTGGCCATCTTTGAAGCCACACTGGCTCTCTGGTTGATCACTATCTTCCAGGTAAAGGAAGGGAATATCTGATTAAGGAATCATCTGTCAAGAATCTTGCTGGTAATGACTAAAACAAAGAAACACCACTCCTGCCTTTCATAACAGACAACCTATTTTTCCTTTAAAGTGATGTACAATAGAGGCACCCTTGATCACCTGAGGGATAGCTTCATATGCTCATCTTCCAATATAATCTGAAAGATTTAAGTCAACTTTTTTATGAGCAGTGGGCTGCCTGCCTTGTAAATCTCCACAAAAATGGAATCCACACAAGTGTTTCGCCACAGGAGAGGAGCCTAATGACATTCAAAACCTCTTCTTAAGGGATAATTTCAGCTAGAGAGGGATTGACTTCAGACTCTCATTTTCAACCTTCTATTACTAATATTAGTTATTTATTGTTCTAAAATTTTATATTGCCTACAGTTATTTTATTCATTTTAAAAGTTTATTTAGTATTTTATTGTTCTATAATTGCATTTTAAACATTTGTTTTTAAATCTTTGAGTTTCAAATCCTCTCATCTCCTACCTTCTGATCCCCCCCATCCCCACATTGAGAAAGAAAGCAATTCAATATAAGTTATACATGGGCATTCATGCAAAACATTTCCATATTAGTCATGTTGTGAGAAAAAAAGACATAGAACCCTCCCAAAAAATAAAACCAAGAAAAATAAAGTTTAAAAAAGTATTCTTCATCTTTATTCAGACACCATCAGTTCATTCTTCGAGGATGGATAGCATTTTTTTTTCATGATATGTCCTTCAGAGTTGTCTTTGATCATTGTATTGCTGAGAAGAGCTAAATCATTCACAGCTGATCATTTTACAATATTGCTGTTGCTTTGTACACAGGACATTTCAATTTGCATCAGCTCATGTAAGTCTTCCCAGGTTTTTCTGAGAGCATCCGCTCAGCATTCCTTAGAGCACAATAGTATTCCATTATAATCACATGTGACAATTTGTTCAGCCATTTCCCAGTCAATGGGCATCCTCTCAATGACCAATTCTATGTCATCAGAAAAGAACTATTATAAATATTTTGTACCTATAGATCTGTTTCATTTTTTTATTTTTATTTTTTTGGAATACATACCTAGTAGTAGTGTTGCTAAGTCAAAGGGTATACATGGTTTTATAGCCCTTTCATTAGAGCTCCAATTGCTCTACAGAATTGTGGAATCAATTCATAACTCCACCAACAGAGCATTAATGTCTCATTTTTCCTATATCCCCTCCTCATTGGCCATTTTTTTCTTTTTTTTCTATTAGCCTATCAAATAAGCATGAGGTAGTAGCTCAGAATTGTTTTAATTTGCATTTCTCCAATAAACAGTGAGTTAAGTAATTTTTTCATAAGGCCATCAATAGCTTTGATTATTTCATCCAAAAACTATTCATGTCTTTTGTTCATGTATCAGTTGGGGAATGGCTCTTTTATAGATTTGACTCAGTTCTCTATATGTTTGAGAAAGGAAGCTTTTATCAGATAAACTGGCTTCATTTGTCTCACAATTACTATTGCTATTTCCCTCCATACTATCACCCCCAATTTATTCTATTCTCTCTCTCCTTTAACCCTGTCTCTCCCCAAAAGTGTTTTCCTTCTGATTACCACCTCCCCTGATCTGCCCTCCCTTCTATCACCTTCTCTTATTTTATCACCCTTCTCTTATTCCCCTCCCTTCCTACTTTCCTGTAGGATAATTTAGATTTCCATACCCCACTGAGTGTGTATGCTATTCCCTCTTCGAGTCAATACTTATGAGAACAAGGTTCACTCATTTTTCCTCAATTCCCCCCTCTTTCCCTCCATTTTAAAAGCTTTTTCTTGTCTCTTTTCTGTGAGATAATTCATTCCATTCTATCTTTCTCTATCCCTTTCTCCCAGTGCATTTATCAGTCACTCCATAATTTTAGTTTTTTAGATATCATCCCTTCATATTCAAATCATAATTGTGCCCTCTGTTTATATATATTCCTTCCAACTGCCTTCATAGCCAATGTGATACCCATAGCAGCTGCTATGAATATGCAAACATATTTCCAGGGTTGAATTGCAAAATATGACAAACTCTCTTCCTCAAACAAGAAACCAAGATACTTATTCAGATACCAGAAAGTCAATTCCACCATGGTAACAAAAAAAATCTGTACACATCACCAATCCAGGGAGTGCCGATATCCCCAAGCCTTCCCTATGTTAGGCCTCCCACAAACCAGCTCCCCTACTCAAAATTTCTCCCTCTCTCACTCATGCTAACTGCTATTCCTCAGCCAGCTCTCAGCTCTGCCTCACTCTCTCTTCCTGCTCCACCCTTTCAACAAGATCCTCACACCATGGACTCCATGTGACTCAGCCTGTGAGCTGTGCCAAAGGGCAAAGCGGGTAACATGGGCCTTTTAAGGGGCAGGGGAGATCTTCAAACTCCATTAATATTACAGTGCCCTAATAATAAGAAAGTGCTTATTAGAGGCAGGCCAGGAGGAAGCCTGATCAACTTGGGGGGCAAATCATCCCACCAACCACAAGAGCCACTACCAGGCCTATCATCAAAGGGCTGGGACTGGAAAGGGCAAGGTAAGAACGAAATTCAGGGCCCCTGTCTGAGACAGCAAATTCTCCTGGGACTACCATGCCATAGTGCAGAAATTAAAAAAAAAAAGCCCCTATCAGAACTTCCAAGGACCAGAGCAAAACACTCAACAGAAAAGGCTTGGGAACCTAGAGGAAGGGTGTGGATAGGCCCTGCTTCAAAATGGGTAGAAATTAGACTACAAAGACTCTGGAGTCCTACTATCCTCAGAGGGAGGAAACAAATTCAGAGGGAGACAATGTAGATTCCACACCCACAGATGAAACAAACTAAGTACAGAAAGTTCTCCTAGATGAGCTCAAAAGAAACTTTGAAAACCAAATGAGAGGGATAGAAGAAAAAATGAATAATTCTTTTAAAATCAAAATTGCAGAATTAGAAAAACATTATAATGAAGAAGAAAACTTCTTAAAAAGAAAAGTGTATGATATGGAAAAGGAGCTCCAAAACCTAACCAAGGAAAATAATTGCTAAAAACTAGAATCAACAAAATTGAAACAAATAATTCTATGAGGAACCAAGAATTCATCCAACAAAACAACAAGAATGAAAAATTAGAAAAAGAGGTAAAATATCTCAATGGAAAAATAACCGACCTAGAAAACAGATCCATGAGATATAATCTGAGAGTCATAGGCCTACTAGAAAATCATGATGAAAAAATGAGCCTACACAACATTCTCCAAGAGCTGATTAAGGAAAACTTTCCTGAGATACTAGAAGCTGAGGGTAAAATAGAAATCGTGAAAATCCACTGGACACCTCCTGAAAGCAATCCCAAACTGAAAAGTCCTCAAAATGTTGTGGCTAAACTGAAGAACTACAAGGTAAAAGAGGAAATAATTCACGTGGCCAGAAAGAAACAATTCGAATATCGAGGAACCACAGTGAGGATCGCACAGGATTTGGCAGCTTCTACACTGAAAGTTCAGAAGCAGTGGAATACAAAAATTGATCTTATTAAAAGAGATAAGGAAGGAAACTATATCCTGCTAAAAGGCACCATCAAAATGAAGAAATATCATTACTTAACATACATGCATCAAGTGGGATAGGATCCAAATTCCTAGAGGAGAAGGTAAAGGAATTAGAGGAAGAAATGGATAGCAAAGCTATACAAGTGGGAAAGCTTAATCTCCCCCTCTCTGAGCTTGATAAATCCAACCTCAGAACAAACAAAAAGAAGTTAAGGAGGTGACCAGAATTTTAGAGAGGGTAGGTATGATAGATCTCTGGAGAAAACTGAATGGGGCTAAAAAGGAATATACTTTCTTCTCAGTGGTTCATGCCACATACTCAAAAATCAACCATGCTCTAGGGCATGAAAAGCTCACAATTTCTGTGCAGTAAGGCATCAATATTAAATGCATCCTTCTCTTATCATGATGCAATAAAAATTATATGCAATAAAGGGCCATGGAAAGACAGACTAAAAACTAATTGGAAATTAAACAATTTAAACCTAAAGAATGAGTGGTTCAAAAAGAAATTATAGAAAAAATTAGTAATTTCATTCAAGAGAATGATAATAATGAGACAACCTACCAACATTTTTGGGATCCGTTAAAGGCATTTCTTCGGGGAAGTTTTATATCCCTCAGGGCATACACGATAAAATTAGGGAAAAGGGAGTTCAATGAATTGGGCATGCAATTGAAAAACATTGAAAAAAACAAATTCAAAATCCCAAATTAAATACTAAATTAGAAATATTGAAAACCAAAGGAGAGATTTTAAAAATTAAAATTAAGAAAACTATTGAATTAATAAATAAAACTAAGAGCTGGTTTTATGAAAAAAACCAATAAAATTGATAGACCCTTAGTGAATATGAGTAAAAAAAAGAAAGAAGAAAAGCAAATTATGAGTATCAAAAATGAATTGGGTGAATCTACCTCCAATGAAGAAGAAGTCAAAACAATAATTAGGAATTATTTTTCCCAATACTATGCATATAAATTTGACAATCTTATGGAAATAGATGAATATTTACAAAAATACAATTTGCCAAGATTAACTGAAGAGGAAGTAAATTACTTAAATAACCACATCTCAGAAAAAGATATTGAAGAAACCATCAATTAAATCCCTAGGAAAAAATCTCCAGGGCCAGATGGATTTACTAGTGAATTCTATCAAACATGTAACAAACAACTGATTCCAATACTCTAGAAACTATTAGGGAAAATTAGTGAAGAAGGAGTCCTACCAAATTCTTTCTATGATACAAATATGGTACTGATACCTAAATCAGGAAGAAATAAAACAGAGGAAGAAAATTATAGACCTATCTCCCTCATGGATATAGATGTAAAAATTTTTAATGAAATATTAAAAAAGACTACAGCAACTTATCTGAAGAATAATACACTTTGAGGCAGCTAGGTAGCACAGCGAGTAAGAGCACCAGCTCCAGGGTCAAGATGACCTGGGGATCAAATCTGGGCTCAGATACTTAGCACCACACCCAGAAATAACTAGTCGTGTAACCTTGAGCAAGTTACTAAACCCCGATTGTTTAAAAAAAAAAAGAATAATACACTTTGTTCAGGTAGGATTGATTCTAGGAATGCAAGGATGGTTTAGTACTAGGAAAACCATCAGTATAATTGATCATATCAACAATAAAACTAGCAGAAACCACATGATTATCTCAAGAAATGTAGAAAAGGCTTCTGACAAAATACAACATCAATTTCTATTAAAAACACTAGAAAGTATAAGAAGAAATGGAGCCTTCCTTAAAATAATAGGTAACATCTATTTAAAACCATCACCAAATATTATATGTAATGTGGATAAGCTAGAAACATTTTCAATAAGATCAGGGGTGAAACAAGTGTGTCCACTATCACCTGTCTTATTCAATCTGGTACTAGAAATATTAGCAGTAGAAATTAGAGAAGAAAAATAAATCAAAGGAATCAAATTAGGCAAAGAAGAGACCAAGCTATCACTCCTTGCAGATGATATGATGATATACTTAGAGAATCATAGAGAATCAAGTAAAAAACTACTTGAGACAATAAATAAATTTGGCAAAATTGCAGGATATAAAATAAACCCACATAAATCCTTGGTATTGCTATATATTTCCAATGAAATTCAACAGCAAGAGATAAAAAGAGAAATACTATTTAAATTATTGTAATCATTATAAAATATTTGGGAATCTACCTGCCAAAACAAACCCAGGACCTATATGACCACAACTACAAAACACTTTTTACACAAATAAAGTCAGATCTAACTAATAGGAAAAATATTAATTGCTCATGGATGGGTCAAGCTAAATTTTACCTAAATTAAATTATATATTTAGTGCCATACCAATCAATTTACTAATAAATCTACTTTATAGAGCTAGAAAAAATAGTAACAAAATTTATTTGGAAGAATAAATGGTCCAGAATATCAAGGGAATTAATGAAAAGAAATGCTGGGGAAGGTAGACTAGCTATAACAGATTTCAATCTGTATTATAAAGCAGCAGTCATCAAAACTACTTGGTACAGGCTGAGGAATACAGTAGTGGTTCAATGGAATAGATTAGGCACATGAGATTTAGCAGTCAATGACTATAGTAACCTATTGTTTGATAAACCCAAAGACTCCAGTTTTGGGGATAGGAACTCATTATTTGACAAAAACTGCTGGTAAAATTGGTATAGAGTATGGCAGAAAATGGGCATAGACCATTATCTAACACCATATACCAAAATCAAGTCTAAATGGGTGCATGATCTAGGTTTAAAGGTTGATACTGTAAGCACTCTTGGAAAACAAGGAATACCTGTCAGATTTGTGGAGAGGGAAAGACTTTATGACTAAAGTATTATTAGAGGGCATTATAAAATGCAATATGAATAATTTTGATTACATGAAATTGAAAACTTCTGTACAAACAAAGCCAATGTAACCAAGATTAAGAGGGAGGTGGGAAATTGGGAAATAATTTTTACAACTATGTCTCTGATAAAGTACTCATTTCTAAAATATACAGAGAATTGAGTCAAATCTATAAGAATACAAGTCATTCCCCAATTGATATATTGTCAAAGCATATGAACAGGCAGTTTTCAGAGAAAGAAATTAAAGATATTTATAAGCACATGAAGAAATACTCTAAATCACTGTTGATTAGAGAAATGCATATCAAAACAACTCTGAGGTACTACATCTTACCAGTCAGATTGGCTAAGATGACAAAACAGGAAAATGACAAATGCTGGAGAGGATGTGGGGAAATTGGAACACTAATGCATTGCTGGTGGAGTTGTGAACTGATCCAACATTTCTAGAGAGCAATTTGGAAATATGCCCAAAGGGCTATAAATAATTTCATATCCTTTGACCCAGCATCACCACTCCTAGGGTTATATCCCAAAGAGATCATAGAAGTGGGAGATAGACCCATAGGTACAAAAATATTTATAGCAGCTCTTTGTGTGGTAGCAGAGAATTGGATATTAAGTGGGTGCCCATCAATTGGGGAATGGCTGAACAAGTTGTGGTATATGCATGTTATAGAATGCTTTTGTTCTATAAGAAAAGAGGAGCAGATGGACTTCATATTTACCTGGAGAGTCTTGTACGAAGTGATGCTGAGTGAGAAGAGCAGAACCAGTAAAAATTTGAACACAATTACAGATACAACGTATGTGTGATGACCAACTTTGATAGACTGGACTCTTCTCAGCAATGTAGTGATATAAGTCAATCCCAAAAGACTCATGATGGAGAGAGATGTCTACATCCAGAGAAAGAACTAGAAAGGACAGAGTTTGTATCCAGATTGAAGCAAACTCCCTGATCTTTTACCTTTTCTTGTTTGGTGTTATTTCCTCTTTACCATTTTTCACTCCATCTGCTACAATCTGTTTTTATAACCTGACTAATGTCTAATGTGAAAGTATTTACAGATTCTGTACTTGACTGTATGCCACCATGGGGGGAAGGGGAGGGAGGGGACATAATGTGAAACTCAAGGAATTGTGTGATTGAATCTTGTAAACTAAAAGTAAACAAACAAATTAATAAGAAAAAAGAATGTGCTTATTAGTTACAACTATCATATTCCCATGTAGGAATGTAAACAGTTTAACATCATTAAGTACTTTATAATTTCCCTTTCTTGCTTACCTTTCTATACTTCTCTTGAAACTTGTGTTCAAAAGTTAAATTTTCTCTTCAGCTCTGGTCTTTTCATAAAGAATGCTTGAGGGGAAGCTAGGTGGTGCAGTGAGTAAAGCACTGGCCCCGGAGTCAGGAGGTCCTGAGTTTGGTTCTGGCCTCAGACACTTAACACCCACACAAAAAAACTAGCTGTGTAACCTTGGGCAAGTTACTTATCCCTAATTGCCCTCCAAAATATGCAAAAAAACAAAGAATGCTTGAAAATCATCTATTTCATTGAATGTTCATTTCTGCCCCCTGAAGAATCATACTCTGTTTTGCTGGATAGGTGATTCATGGTTGTAATCCTAGGTCCTTTGGCCTCCAGAATATTATATTTTATGCCCTCTGATACTTTAATGTAGAACGTGTGTTGTCCTGACTGTTGCTCCATGACATTTGAATTGTTTCTTAGTGGGAGAACACTGTATTTTTTCCTTGACCTTGGAGCTCTGGAATTTGGCAATAATATTCCTAGGAGTTTTCATTTGGGGATCTCTTTCAGGAGGTGATTGGTGGATTATTTCAAATTCTATTTTATGCTCTGATTCTAGAATAACAAGACAGTTTTCCTTAATAATTTCTTGAAGGATGATGTCTAGGAGGATTCTAGAAAGATGGCAGAGTAGGTCTGAAAATTCCAAACTTTCCAGATTCCCCCCACAAACAAGATCAAATAGCACTGCAAGCAAACAGAAGGGATAATATAAACAAAAATTGAAGCAGAACAGTGGTCTTCCTCAGGCAATTGGAGAAGATAGGAAGAAATATCCAAGGGCTGAGATTAAGTCTCTGTGCAATCTAAACACCTCCAGGCTGATTCCACTTAAAGAACAAGCAGCATGCCCTGGGTTGGGAGGTACCCTTGGCCCCAGCTGCAGGAGTTTTCACCTCCCATACAGTGTGTGGAGTCAAAATCTTAGCAGGAGAAGACTGAGGAATCTTATGCTGATAAGGGATGCTATTGGAATATGGCCTTGTGTGAAAAGGAACCAGCACATGCCCTGCAAGTCCAGCAATGTGGCAAGGATAATATTAGCTGTGGGCATTTAAATGAGGGTCGAGTTCTTAGTTTCAGTTGGAGGCCAGAAGGGAGAACTGAAGGACCTGAAGAGAGAACTATCATCTCCTGTACTCCAGGACTAGATGTGATTACAATAATAAGCTGCTACTAATTTTAAAAAATGATCAGGCACAGGAGAAATAATCCAACTACAGAAAGTTACTACATGAATAGAGAGGACCAGAGTTCATTTACAGAGGAAGATACTGTAGCCAAAATAAAAAGCCTCTCCTACCCCAAAGAGTATTGTCAAATGATCACCTGACCAAATAGAACCTGTAGAAGTTTAAAAAAGGCTTTAAAAATCAAATGAGAGAGATTGAGGATTTTTAAAATATAAAAACAATCCAAGAAACACAAGATTATATAAAAAGAAAGTTAACCAACTGGAAAGGAAATCCAGAATTATAAGGAAGAAAATGATTTATTGAAAATTAGAATCAGGCAAGGGGAAGCCAGTGAATTTATAAGAGACCCAGAAATACTAAAACAAAATATAAAAAAAGAAATAATAGAAGGGAATGTGAAACATCTCATAAAAAAAAAACAACTGATGTGGAGAACAGATGAAGAAGAGAAAACATAAGAATAATCAGACTACCTGAAAGCTACAATCAAAAAAGAATCTTGATGCAATAATACAAGAAACAATTAAATAAAATTGTCTTGATGTGTTAGAACAAGAGGGGAAAGTAGAAATAGGAAAAAAAATCAGTGATCACAACCTGAAAGTTATCCAATGAGGAAAACCTATAGGAACATCATTGTCAAATCCTGAAACCCATGGAGAAAATACTATGAGCAACAAGAAAAAAATTCAAATATGGTAGATCCTAAATTAGAATCACATTAGACCTAGCAGTAGTAACACTGAAAGACCTTGAGTCTTGGAACACTTTTTATTGAAGAGCAAAAGAACTGGGGTAGCAACCAAAAGTATAGTACCCAGCAAAGTTAAGCATAATCCTGAATAAAAAGAAAATGGACATTCAGTGAATCACCAGACTTTCAGCATTTTGTTGCAAAAAAGAACCTGAAATTAATAGAAAATTTGACATATGAAATTCAAGAGAAATATAAGCTACACATCAAAGACTAATTACAGGGGTCTCAACAAGTACAAAAATCTTACTTTTTATATGAGGAAATGCAAATATGTCTAAGATTGTTATTAGTAATTAGGAAGTTTGAAAGAAAGGTTGGGGTAAAGATGAGTATGATGTGATACTGAAAAGTAAAACAATTTAAGAAAATGGAAAAAGTAATTATCTTATATAAATCAGGTGTAAGAGGAAGGATTGTCACAAAGGAATTAGATTGGAGAGGAGGGCTGGTAGTTCTGGAACCCTCCTCTTATCAGAATGGGTTAAAAAGGGAACAATGCATGCATGCATACATACATACATATATATATATATTCACGTGTGTGTGTGTTTTGTATAAAAGTCTAAATTCAGAAAGAAATGAAAAGCTAAAGTCATAGAGAGTTGGGCAAGGATAAGGGAGGGATTTTTAGAGGGAACCCTACTCAGATCAGATCTGCATTAAAGAGAGAATAATTTATACATTTAGAATGGAATAAAAGTCTTTTAGATTTATAAATAAATAAGTGGGTAAGGGAATAGGATGGGGGGTATAGAAGAGTGACAAGATTAATGGGAATGCGATAAAGAGGGAACAACATATATATTTGGAAGGCTATAAATGTCTTCTAAATTTAGATAGAAACAGGTGGATAAGGGGAAAGGGTTGGGGGAGAGGATAAGGGAGGGAATCTTTGGAGGAGGGCAGGTTAAGTAAAAGGAGGGCAAGGCAGTGGGTAGAAGTAAACTAGAGGTATCAGGAGGGATGGGAAACAAGAGATAAACATAAAATAAAAATCAGGAGTAGAATTTGTTAGAGAAAAACAGGTAATAATTATGATCTCATAGAAAGTTAAAGCTAAAGTAGATTTAAACAATAGAGAATAAAAAGAAACCATTATTTGTCAGGCATATTAATCAATATTATTTTAGACTATTTAAATAACTAGACAGTATAAGTTTGGAATATTGCTGTGGTGTAGGAAATGATGATGGCAGACTTAGAAAAATACAGAGAGACTTGGACTTATTGAGGAGGTTGTTATACACCCTCCAAGAAATAGAGAACAAACAATTATAGTATGGTTTTGCATAGATGTATATCAACATATACGAAAATATATGAGTGTGATTATAGATATCTAAGTAAATGTAGCTATAGGTAAGTGTATGTATGTATGTGCACATATATGTTTGTGTGTATATGTGTATATATGTGAATGCATTTGTAAAGATATATATGAATGTGTGTGTATGTGCATGTGTATTTCAGCTTAATTTTAACTTTCTTGCGGAGGAGGAATAGGGGAAAAAAGAACAAAGTAAAGAGTACATAACAGAGGACAAAAGAAAATTCACAAGGAGCAAAGAGAAAGATCTGAAAACATTGTGTAGAATTTATGATATAGATTTTTATTGAAATGGAAATTTATTGCTTATATTTTTAATCCTCTCTTATATTTTGCTGTGCACGTGGAAATATTTTTCTTTAATTTTCTTATTTTGTGTTTAAATTTTAGTATTTAAGTTTATGTTTCTTTTCTTATTGTGTATTTAAGTTTTTGCATTCAAGTTTAAATAAATAAATAAAAATGAAGTAAAAAAAAGAAAGAAAATAGCTATGTCTATTTTCCAGGTAAGTTCTTTTTTTCCCCAATGATATATTTCACATTGTCTTCATTGTTTCATTCTTTTGGTTTTGTTTTATTATTTCTGGATTTCTTGTAAAGTCATTTTCCTCCATTTACTCAATTCTAATTTTTAAAGAATTATTTTCTTCAATGAACTTTCCTACCTCCTTTTCCATTTGGCCAATTATACTTTTTAAGGAGGATTTTTTTTCTTCAGTGAATTTTTATTTTTCCTTTCCCATTTGACCAAAACTGCTTTTTAAGGCATTCTCATCCTCCTTGGCTTTTTATACATCTTTCACCACTAGGCCTAGCCTGGTTTTGTTTTTTGACTTTTTTTGCATGTGTGTTGGTTTTTTTTTATTTTGTTTTTGTTTTTGTTTTTTGTTTATTTGTTTTTGCTTTTTGGAGGGGGAAAGGCAGGGCAATTGGGGTTAAGTGACTTGCCCAAGGTCACAGGACTAGTTAAGTTTTAAGTGTCTGAAGCCAGATTTGGACTCAGGACCTCCTGATCCCAGACCTGGTGCTCTATTCACTGTGCCGCCTAGCTGCCATGCCTAGTCTGTTTTTAAGATGTCATTTTCTTCAGTATTTTTTGGGTATCCTTTACCAAGGTATCAACTCAATTTTCATAATTTTCTTGCATCATTCTCACTTCCCATTTTTTCTCTACTTCTGTTATTTTATTTTCAAAATCTTTTTTGAGCTTTTCCTTGGCATAGACCAATATATATATATATATATATATATATATTTTCTTGAAGACTTTGGATGTAGAAGCTTTGAATTTGTTGCCTTCTTATGAGTGTGTGTTTTGATCTTCCTTGTCACCCCAGTAACTTTGAATGGTCAGAATTTTTCTCATTGTTTGCTCATTTTCCCAGCCTATTACTTCATGTTTAACTGTTAAAGTGGGGCTCTGCTTCCCAGTGGAGGACATACTGTCCAAGCTTCAGTGGTTTTGTGTAGTTGTTTTCAGAGATACTTTAATTTTTCAACTCTTCCAAGGTGGTATTATCTAAGAAGAGGAGGTTGCTACTCTCCTGGCCCGTGCTCTGGTCTGTGAGTGACCACAAATACTCTTTTGTGTCCTAGAACTGTGACGAGGGTTGCTGCTCCACTTGAGGCTACAGCTTATTATTTGCTAGTGTTCCTCCTAGCCCTGGAACTGCCACACCAGACTGTGACCTGGATTCAAATATAGGCAAAGCAATGGCATTCTGCCTCAGTGCTAGCAAAGAGATCCCTTTAATTTCCTTCTGACCAGTTGTTTGACCCCTTTACTCTCTGTGGGTTGAGAGCTCTGGAAACAGCTGCTACCATTGCTGATTCAGTGACTCCCAAGGCCTGTTCCTGGATTTCTGTGCTGCCCTCTCATCCAGGTGCTACAAACCTTTCCTGCTGACCTTTTAAGTTGTCTTTGGCTGTAAAATTATTTCACCTCATCATTTTGTGAGTTCTGCTGTTCCAGGAATTGTTTTTATGGCATTTGGGGAGAGTTCAGGTTACTCACTGCCTTTTCTCCACCATTTTGGCTCTTCCCTCTGAGAATTACTTAGACATCTTAAACCCAACTTGTCCAAACCCGAACTCATTTCCCTCCTAAACCCTTTCTTTTGTATTGCTGTGGATAGCACCACTATACTACCAGTAACACAGGTTAAGCATCATTTTCAACTCCTCATTCTCTCTTTTTCTTGTCTATATCTGTTGCCGAGTTCGAATGTCTCTCGCTTATAACCCTTTCTCTCCTATTATACCGCTACTATTCAGCACACTCCTCATCATGTCATATTTGTGTTATTGCAATACCATAATGGTTTGTCTCCCTGCCATGTTAAGCTGTCAAAATTATCTTCCTTAAGTACAAATCTGGTCATGCCATCTCCTTATGTAATAAACTCTCTGCATAATTCCCTTGTTACCTCCAGAAACAAATATAAAATCCTCCATTGGACATTAAAAGTCCTTCATAACTTGACCATGTTCTACTTTTTTAGACATCTTACAGCTTACCACGTCTCCTTGCCCATCCTTTGTGATCCAGTATCAACTGCTTCCTTGTTGGTCCTCGTATAAGACATTTCATCTCTAGACTGCATGGATTTTCAATGCCTGTCCCTCTTGCCTTAAATGTTCTCCCCCTCATCTCCATTTCCTTGTTTCCCTGATTTCTTTTAGTCCCAATTAAAATCTTATCTTCTACAAAGGGGACTTTCACATCTTGCCACTGCCTTCTCTCTAGTGAACATTCCCATTTTATTTTGCATTATATCTTGTTTGTAAATAATTGATTAAATCTTGCTTTTGCCTTTAGGTTGTATAAACTCCTTTAGAATAGGGGTTTTCTTGGACTTTTATTTGTGTTCCAAGCATTTAGCAGTGAATCTGGCACATACTTGGTTCCAGACAAATCCTTATGATTAATCAAGTTCTATGTGCATTTTTAGAGTTTCCTCACTGGGTACCGACATACCAATAAAAGCACAGATTAAGTCTAAAATATTCTTTTGTAATATATGTTATTCTTGTGATAATGAAATGGGGTAGTTCTTAGACCCCATTTTTAATTTTTTTCTCCAGTTGAGTACTATGTATTTATATATAAATATATATATATATATACATGTTTATAGAGTTTCTCTATAATTTGTTCTAAATTATTTACTCATTTGTTTTATTGAGCTTTTCTTTGAGAGTTCTGATCATCACTCTAAATTTATTCTTAATTTATATTCTTCACAGTTTTGATTTACCTATTTCACATTTGAACAATTAGAGAGATTTTTTTTTTGCTTTTTATCCATTATTTCTAGAAAAATCAAATAATTTTTTTCTATCTTTTTTATGGATGGTTATTGGTTCATATTCTACTATGTAATAATAGTTACCTAACACTAATGAAGATAATAATGATAACTAAATACTACTAATAGTCAAAATTATCAAGATTGTTAATAATAATATCAGTGGTAGTAGTGGTAGAAGCAGAAGATATATACATATATACACACAAGTATGTGTATGTATATATGTAAGTGTGTATGTGTGTTTGTGTATGCATGTATAAATCCTAGCAATCCTTCAAGGTAAGTAGTAATAATATTTCCATTTTATAGATGAGAAAAATTGATTCTAAAAGACATTAAGTTATTTATTCATAGTCACCTAGTTAGATTTTGTGTAAAGCAGGATTTGGAAATCAATCTTCCTGACTCCAAATCTGGATGATGCTTTTTCACTATGTGGTAGTCTATTCTTGCCTCTTTGTTTGTTCTATCTTCTTGTTTTGCCATCCTTTATGAGTTACCTTCAATAGTTTTGGTGTTAGACAGTTCTATTTATCCTTAGTCTCTCTCTGTTTGCATTTTTATTGCCTGTCTCTTACTTTCTTGCCTTCTGATAAGGTAGTATTATATCTAATTTCTGTACTCCCTGCCTCTTTATCATATCACACCATTCTTTTAATAGAGTCTTCATGTTTTCTCCTGCCTATGTCACTAGGCTTGGGCTATTTCAGAGTCCTCTTCAGACTGGTATGGGACACATTCCTGGGGGGCTTCCTGTCAACAGGAACCATTTTATGTAGCCTTTGGCTGCAGTTTAGTGTGAACCTTACTCCCCATCAGAAATCTTGAGATGCTAGCTTTCCTCCTTCTACAAAGTTGTTTAACCATTCTAATAGGGCTAGGTCTGTGTGGTACTCTCCCCTTCCCCCACTCTGCACCCCACCCCCTGCTGTGGGATAGCAGAACAAGAATGAGGATGGCTAGGTGGCAGAGTGAACAGAGCACCCGCCCTGGAGTCAGGAGGACCTGAGTTCAGATCTGGCCTCAGACACATAACACAAAAACTAACTGTGTGACCTTGGGCAAATCATTTAACTCCAACTGCCCTCCAAAAAAGCAAAACAAAACAAAACAAAACAAAAAACAAACAAACAAACAAACAAAAACAAGAATCAGAGTGGGTTGCAGTTATAAGGGGAAATGTTAGAATCCACCTCAGCTAAAACTCCAAGGAGGCTGTTCCATCACCTAAGATACGGTGCAAAGGGAGAGGGGTATGTCATGGGCTCTTCAGTGTGGCATATGCTATATCTCAGCAGATTTTAAGTTGTGTGAAAGTTTGTCTTTTTTTTTTCGCTGTTGCTAAATTCTTAATCACTTTCTATCTACTTTATAACTACTTGATCTGATAAGAGGATTTCTAGAAATTATACGGATTTACTCTTCCATCTTCCATCAGGTGACCTAAATGTTAATGAATGTGTTTTTAATGCCAGTTTAAGGTTGTTTCATTCATGCCTGCAAGCTGTTATTAAACTTTGTGTGCACATGCTTTATAAAGCATTTGTATAGCAAATTGTGACTGTTTTCGTTTCTTAATTCTTTTGAGACTAAATTTATTTTCTATGTCTTCACCCTCTGCAACAACAGGGAAAGATTCTGTCTTATTACAAGGCAACTATTTGAGATTCTAGAGGAATCCCAAAGTAATGGGACATTCTGTCCCTAAAGTATTTCACAGGGTATGTTTTGTTTTTAGCAATTCTTTCCATTGTAGTACCAAGAAGCACTCTAATAGCAAATTTTGTGTGTTAAGGCAATTGATATACAAATTTATTTGATTAAGAGGGCAACTCTGAGACACTAAATTTGGGAACACAGAAATAATGGAATGGGGAGGGGGGGGATGAGATGCAATAGAATTACTAGAAACTTGTGGCCACACAACTATACTAATCCTTTTTCCTACTTCTTACTAACATTGTTTCCTAGAAAGGAAATTTTTTCCCTTAGAATTTGGTAATGTTCCCCCATAAAAAAATTATAAAAATTGTCCAGAGCAGAGTTACTAGAATGGTGAAGATTGTTCCATATGAGAATCATTAGAAGGAATTAGAATATTTTTTAACATAGAGGAAACAAAACTTAAATGGGTCATAATGGCCTTCTTAAAGGATTGGAAGGAATACATACATACATACATACATGCATGTATGTATGTTTATGTATATACACACATAAATATACAGATGTGTATGTGTGCTTAAACTTGTCATACCTGTCCCTAATGTCAAAAATTGCTACAATAGGTAGAAATAGCTGAGAGATATAGATTAGGCTCTCTATAAGGGAAAATTCCCAACAATGAGTACTATGCAAAGTTTACACCCCTATAAAGGTAATGATTCTCTGTCTTGGTCAGAACACATCTGTAGTTTTTCTTTTTAGATCTATGAAGAGACTGTTTCATTTTCTTTGTTTTCTTCATTTTCATTTACCAAACACTGTTTCTGGCACACAGTAGCAATTTAATAAAGATTTGTAACTGATTGAATTGAAAGACACTACCCTACCATGCTTTTTTTTCATTTTATATTAAAGATCCTCAAAATCTTGTTTCATTGATCTATTCTATAATCTAGCATCCCTTGATAATTTTTACTTCAAGGATCTCACTTCTGTAGCTCTGGACACATTTTGTCCTATTCCAAATATATGCATAAACTCATATACAGAACACTAGACTAAGCCTTACTTCTCAATGTCCTTATCATTGTTCATACACCATTCTAAACAAAACACTAAACTAAAATGGCACTATCTAGCCATAGGTAAGTGTCACAGTGAATAGAGTACTGAACTTGGAGTCAGAATGACTTAATTTCAGATCTGTACTCAGACACAAGTTTTGTGACCCAGGGCATGTGACTTAACCTCTGTCTGTCTCAGGTTCCTTATCTATAAAATGAAGATCAGAATAGTCCCTAATTTCTGGATTCTTTTGAAGATCCAAATAACTGATATTAGTAAAACATTTTGTGAGTCTTAAAGTGGTATATGGTTACTAGCTATTATTATTAGTTATTATTTTAGAAACAACTATGATGGCCTGGAAGTCAACAGACTGTTGACCAGAATGTCAGCTTGAAACTAGAGACTAATATGGATATGGATTGCAAGAAGTAGGAAGTTTTAACCTGAAAAAGAAAAGACTTAGGGTTCACATGATAATTTTTAGCTAATATTCAAAGGGTTGTTATGTGGAAAGTGATTGCAAATTTTTGACCCCAAAAAGGTGACCTAAAAACAATAGGGAGACTATATAAAGAGACAGATTTCAGCCTTAACTAAGGGAAAGATTCCTAGGAATAGAAGTATGTAAATGGGGAATGGACTTTCCTTGGGAGAGAATAGATCACTTTTCCCTGTACATTTGTAAACAGGGTCTGTATGAGTGATCATGTGTCAAAGATGTTGGGAGAGGGGTTATTAGAGAGGAGTTATTAGCTAGACTTATGTCCAAATTCCTTTCTAGCTCCAAAAGTCTGTGATGAATCAGGAAGTCACAAGTAACAGAAATGTTAGGTATAAATCCACAGGAATTTAAGAGGCAGAGTAGCAATAGCAGGGAAATGCCATAGTTGGTTGTATCATGAAAGAGTTGCAATGTAGAAAACTCCCAGGAAGCCTGAGTGATGTACACTGTAGGTACAATGCAACAACTCTGGATGATGAAAAGTTTATTGCAGTTGGCTTCAAGCTTACTCTTGAATTTTGAGATAATTCTAGAAATTTTAAACAATTATCAGTGACGTTTGTATTTCCAATCAATCGATATTACTGGCACATAATAGATGTTCAATAAATACTTCATGACTGAATTAAGTAATAGTTTTCTACCATGCCTTCTCTTTTTACCCTGAGATTTTTAAAATCTGTAATCCATTGACCTAAACTCATTAAAGATCACTTTTATATTTTAGTGATTTCCCTTCTCTCTTCTACCTCTAGATACCTCTCATGGTATTCCAAGGTGATTGATATCCTATCTCTGATACTTATAACACATACTTATACTCTTATATAGAAATCTAGATGAAATCTTAATTCTTGGTCTCTTTATAACCCATGCTCAAACTTTAAAAAAACTAAACTAAAATACTAATATATTAAATCTAAATGGCATCTTATCTAAGTAAATTCAGATAACATCTCATCAAAATAAAGAAAATCCATGTGTATTCATGTATAGTATAGAACTGTATGTTTGCACATGTATGGTACTAGATATATAGTTCTGTAGTACTAGTATATAGTTCTGCCTCTGAATGCTGATGTATATGTGTGTGTGTGTGTGTGCATTGATACCCTTATGAAAATGATCTATGCATGTATTAAGGGCATCCTTGATGAAAATATGAGAAAGAAATAAGCAGGGTTTTACACAATTTATACCAGACCACATCTTCAAATCCCTAGCATTGACTAAAAGGTGTAGAAAGTAAACATCTCCCTGGGGCAAATGTTTGTTGTTTATTTATGAAGAAGACTTGGTAAAGTAAAGAGTAGCCTCAGAGGTATGATCAACTAAGTGTCTGCTATGTGTATGTTAAGATCATAAGGAGATTCCCTAATGGATGGAATCAGAGATAACTTTTTATTCTGTCACATTTCTATCAATTTCCCCCCATTTTTATATTTATGCTTATGCTATTTTCAAGACAGCCTTCATCTACCTCCTATGCTAGGCTTTCTTTCCTAGGGACTATTAAATCTGTGCCCTTTTCATTGCCCTCTAGGTCAGCAAAAGAGAGGGGCTAACAGTCTCACAGAAACAGAGCACTTCAGTCAATCCCACAGGAAGCACAGGTAGGGAGTTTTTATTTTTGGCCATGAATCCTAGACTTTCCATTTAAGTTTTGGGGTGCGTCATGCAGCTGAGCATTGATTGAATGGGGGCACTGGTGGTTCTGAAGATCAAGCTGTGACATTTTTCTGAGTTTTGCTTCTGCTCACATTTATTACTGTATGGGCCTTGCTGACTACTACTTCAGGGAAACACGGGGAGAGGGAGGTTGTGCTTCAGAGTGTGGGTGGTTGAATAAACTCTTTTAGTAGCAGCAGTTGGTCTATTTAGTCTGAAAAACAGACCACCGACAGCCCCCAAAATGCTAAAAAAAAATTGCAATCGATTTAAAAATATATATTATATTACATAAAAGACTGAGTTGGAGTTCTAAGCATTGCTCCACAGCATTACCGGCTGCTAAATGAAGCAGTCCCAGGCAGCCAAAGAGGCTTTATGCTGTAACTCAGAGAATTTTCAGCCTTCTTACTGCCCGGGCCTTCATCACAGAAGGAAAAGTACATACACTCACACACATAGAAATGAAAATGGCACACATTTCCCAATTTTCTATATGTTTCCCATTATTTTTCTTTTAAACAAGTACAGTAAAGGCTTCCCCAGGCCACCTGGGGAAATGAAAAATAATATAATAGACTAACTGTCCTATTTAGGGCCATTTAGGAAGTGATTCAACAGCAGTATCTCCCTGAGTCCATGAGAAAACAAATCTAAAGAAGTGTTCATTTCCAAAGGTTAAAATGTTATTAAAGAATTTTTTATCTTCTTTATTTTTCATAACCAATTCTCATTAAAGGGAGAGCAATGTATATGTTCAGCTGGAGAAAATAATACATAAAAGGAAGCTTGATACTTTTTCAAATATTTGAAAGAAGGAAAATTTTGACTCCTCGTGAATCAACTGCTAAGCCATTAGAAAGAATGGAAAGAGTTTCCTTAGTAGATCATGAATTCCCCAAGCTTGTTCAATCACCTGTGGGGAATTCTATTGGGGAGATGTCTGCCTAGTTGGGAGAATTGATCTTTAAGGTTTTTTCCTGTTCTGTGAAACCATCCCTCCATGATTCAATCACAAGAAATGAAGGAAATTCCACTTATTATAATTGTATTCATTTAAACATTTCAGGTGAGACCCTTCAAATTCACAGAATTATAGAACATATCACTAATAATTGAATTAATTAATCAAATCCATAGGTATATAAAGATACATAGAAATCCATTGGGGTGATCATCAGAGAGCCATCAGAGAATCTGAGATTCAAAGACCTTTTGAGCCCAGATATCCTGAGCTGCAGTGGGGTGAGCCTACTGGTTATGCCCTCTAAGTGTGATATAAAAATAGTGAACCCCCAGGAGTGGAGAGACCACCAGGAGGGCAAAGGAGAGGCAAAGCAACCCAGGTCAGAAACATAGGAGGCCAACAATCTCATGCTGATCACGGGACTGGGCTAATGCATAGTCCCATGCACTTCCCGCCTTCATTAGCTAGGGACACAGCCTCCCCTCAACCCCCCGCCTCAACAAAAGTCATGTCCATAAGCAGTTTTCTTTATTTCCTAACCCCCTCTGTTCCTAACCTAAAACTAAACTTAGAACTTACCCAAATCATCCTGTTCCCACTGAGAGCCACCTGTGTAGTCAGCTTCAGTCTTCTTTATTTACCATCTTTTCCTCATTAAATAAGGGCACAGTTATATTAAAAATTTTCAGCACTTGCCTTAGTGAGTAAACAACCTATGGAATATCTACCTCCCTGTAAGCAGACTAGCAATCAGACTCCATCTAAGTGACACCTTTCAAATGGGCACATATACTGAAAAATACTTTCTACATTATGTACAGATAATGACCTCATAGAAAAACTGTTTCATAGACAGTTATTCCACACTAGAAAAAAATGGAGCAAGTCAGATATCCAAGAAATTAAAAAAAACATTTTCCAAATGGTTGGCATACATAATGTAGCAGACTCCTTTAAGGGACTGCCTTTGACTGAATGGATTTCTTACAGTTTCACTTTTTCTTTATCTGTTCAAATAATTAGCATATAAATAGTTTGTTTTACTAATCTAATAAAAAGTTATGCAATTAAGGGGAAAATGACCTGCATGTATAAAAATATTTATAGCAGCTCTTGTTGTGGTGGCAAAAAATTGGCAATGAGGGAATGCCCATAAAATTGGGAATGCCTGAAAAAGTTTTGGTATATGAATGGAATGGAATATTATTGTGTTATAAGAAAAGATGAGCAAGCAGATTTCAGAAAAACCTGAAAAGACTTATATGAACATATGATGAGTGAAGTGAGTAGAACACTGTACACAATAACAGCAACATTGTGTGATGATCAACTCTGAGAGATTTAGGTCTTCTCAGCAATACAGTGAACCAAGGCAATTCCAAAAGACTCATGATGGAAAATGCCACCCAAATCCAGAGAAAGAACTGTGGAGTTTCAATGTAAATTGAAGCAGATTGTTTTCACTTTTTTTTTGTTTTTTCTTCCTCATGTTTTTCCCTTTTGTTCTGATTCTTCTTTTACAACATAACTAATGTGTAAACATTTTTAACATGATTGCACATGTGTAACCTATATCAGATTGCTTGTTATCTTGGGGAGGGATAAGGGAGAAGATTTTGTAACTCAAAATCTCATGAAAATTAAAGTTTAAAACTTCTTTTTTTTTTTTTTTTGCTTTTTGGAAGTGGGAGAGCAGAGCAGTTGGGGTTAAGTGATTTGCCCAAGGTCACATGGCTAGTAAGTGTTAAATGTCTGAGGCCAGATTTGAGCTCAAATCCTCCTGACTGTAGGGCTGGTGCTCTATTCACTCTGCGACCTAACCACCTCTAAAAACTATCTTTACATGTAATTGGAAAAAATTAAGATATTATTTACAAAATTGTTCAATGATTTTTGAGTGAAATAATTAAAGAATTACAAAATAAAACCAAATACAACAGACATTATATTTGTAACTAATGATGTTTGTCAAGACTTTTGAACTGCAGAAAAATTAATCCATTGCCCTCAGTCCTTTTGCCTTTTAAATAAAATTCTGCAACTATGAGCAACTTCTTGCATCTGACTTTAGCTCTTCTATGGGAAAAAAAATTGAAGTCTGGGTATTTGGATAAATTGTAGATTATCAATTTTTATGCCTTACCTCTCTTTTTTTATTTTTATTTTTTGCATTTTGGAGGGGGAGGGCAGGGCAATTGGGGTTAAGTGACTTGCCCAAGTTCACACAGCTAGTAAGTATTAATTTTCTGAGGCAGGTTTTGAACTCAGGTCCTCCTGACTACAGAGCAGTACTATATTCAATGCTCCACCTAGCTGCCTCCTTACCTTAAAAGGCAGATAAGGAAGGATTAAAGATGATTTTCCAAGTATAGGATATTCAAATAAAAAATGCTATAGACAAAATAAATGGAAAAAATCTGAAACATCTGGCAATTTTACATGTAAAAATAGCAAAATAATAAATTGATGACTCATCATATATTTCTCACATATGCTCAAACCAGTATGGAATGAGCTTGTCACATCAATTTCCTTATCATCATCATCTATCAGGTTGATAAAATGGCATAGTGGATAGTGTCCTGAATTTGGAGTCAAGAAGATCAACATTCAAGTTCTCCCTCTAAACTTACTAGTTCATTGACTATTGGGAAGAAATTTAATCTCTACAATCCTCAGTTTACTCATAAAGTAAGAAGGTTTGACTAATTATCCTCTAGTTCTAAATAGAAGATTTTATAATCATCATAATGAACTTTGCTGTAAGTAATATTTTATATATAGAATACACACACATATATCTAAAAGTTGAAAGATACTTCTTTCTAGTCCATTATTTCTCAACTCAAACCCCTGAATTCCAAAAATTTAAAAAAATTAAAAATTAATGAATTTAATATGCATACACACACACATATATACATATGTACACGTACATACAACATTTACAGTAAAGTCTTCAATAATAAAAAATATCCATGATCACAATGACGTGATCCATTGATGAAAAGTATAATCCATATATGACTATGCATATCTGGATATGCATACAATCTATATACAACCAGTGCAACTCTTGTCCATGTCCTTTCATAAGTTAGCCACTGCACATCCACTACTTGTGCTGAGGACCTACTTTGCTTTCTCCTGACATCATGAGAATTCCAGTGAAGTACGTGCACTTTTGGTATTTTTTCTCCCATTATGTTTTTAGCCAGTCTCCCGCCCCATCCATTTAAGTGATTAAATTATTTGGTAGTATTCTCCTTTTCAATTACTTGATGTGTTGGAGTTTATTCATTATTAATGTAAGCCTCCGCATTGCCTTCCAGGTAATCCTCTGATTTCTATTATTTTACCTTCATTTAAAAAAATTGTCAGTTCATGAAAAAAATCTTCAATAAAGAGCAAAATATTTATTTTATATGAAATATTTTAAAACTAGGAACAAGGTACATGTGTGAAACTGTGGAATCATTAGGCAGATTGTTTTATTAATGTAAAAGGATATTACTGAACCATGAAAAATGACAAATATGAGGAATTCATGGAAATACAAGAATTATATGGAGTGATACAGAGTAAGCTAAGTAAAAACAAGGAAGCTGGAAAAAACATTTTAAAACATAACAATGTAAAGTAAAGGAAATTTTAAAAAAGTAAAGGGGTATGAATTTGGGGTATTTTATATGATGTGGTCAATGTGGCAACTACTTTTGATTACAAGGAAAAACTACCAAAGGAAACAGTTACAAGAAGGTGGGCATATATACAAATTACCATGATGTGAAAATGAAATACACCATTGAAATTTTAGAAATAATAATAAAGTAATTTAAATAATTTTATTTATCAAGCTCATTGTCATTCCAGGGTCAGAAACTAAGATTCTGGTGGGGAGAAGATGAAATATAATCACAGTGATAACCATTTAATTATCCTTTATTTTTGTTTAGTGAGACATAACATGCATATACTAATCATAATGTTGCCCAGACTCCTAGGGGATGTGTTGCAGGTTCAGACTGACAAAATATTTTCTATAGATTCTAGTTCCTGAACCTCAAGCTTCTGAATTTCTTGGTTTTTTTTTTTTTAATATATATGGGTAACTATTTTAATGTTTTCTTTGTAATCCTATATTTTTATTTTATGGATTCCTTTTTTATTTTTGCTTATTTTGGAGGGCATTTGGGGTTAAGTGACTTGCCCAAGGCCACACGGCTAGTTTGTGTGTGTGTGTGTGTGTGTGTGTGTGTGTGTGTGTGTGTGTGTTAAGTGTCTGAGGCCGGATTTGAACTCAAATCCTCCTGACCCCAAGTCTGGTGCTCTAGTCACTGTGCCACCTAACCCCCTCCCCAAACTCATGTATTTTAAAGCAGTATTTTGAGAAGAAATATATAGGACAAGAGGAGTCCATGGTATGACTTTAGTGGAAAAATTCCTATAGCATTTCTTTCCATAGTTTTCAAAGACTTTGTGAGGATCTTCCAGTATAGTGCCTTACCTTCATGAGATCTTGGCAACATGAGAATCACCCTTTAATAAAAGGATTCTTAATAATTTTACACATTTTATAGTTATTTGAAATGAAATTTCCCATCTTTGCCTCTTGCACTGTATTATAATTATTTTAAAATGCTGATTTTTAAAGGATTTATTTCATAACTTGTAAATTTGATAAAATTATTACTTATTATTTTTTCTGACTTCCTAGAGTTGTCTAAGTAAATTATCATATCATCAGCAATACTCTTGTCTTATTTCTATTAGTCATATTTTCAAAAACATATTAAATTATAGTGGATATAGTAAGTTTCCTTGCTTTGTCCCCCTCCCACCCTTCCCACCCCCCATTTTAAAGCACTAGTGTGTACTTATTACACATGATGCTTTGATTTATCTGGTTTATTGTCTATGGCTCTTTTTAGTATAATATAGTTTATTTTTTCTTTTGAATTTTTCTTTTTGCTTTATGAGATATCATGATATTAACTTCTGCTTTTTTTCGGATTCACCTGTATATATAACATTTTTCCCCCAGACCCTCAATTTTTTCTTCAACTTTTATTTTTTTTAATTAATTTGTTTGTTTCCTTTTAGTTTACAGGATTCAATCTCACAATTACTTGAGTTTCACATTTTGTCCCCTCCCCCCCTGCCATGGTGGCATATAGTCAAGTATAGGATCTGTAAATACTTTCACACTATGCATTAGTGGTCATCATATATACGTTGTGTCTGTAATTGTGTACAAATTTTTCCTGGTTCTACTCTTCTCACTCAAGATCAGTTTGTATAAGCCTCTCCAGGTAAATATGAAGACCGTCTGCTCCTCGTTTCTTATAGCACAATAGTATTCCATAACATGCATATAACACAAATTGTTCAGCCAAGCCCCAATTGATGGGCACCCACATAATTTCCAATACTTTGCCACTAGAAAAAGAGCTGCTATAAATATTTTTGTACATATGGGTCTTTCTCCCACTTCTATGATCTCTTTGAGATATAACCCTAGGAGTGGTATTGCTGGATCAAAGGGTATGAAAGTATTTATAGCCCTTTGGGCATAATTCCAGATTGCTCTCCAGAAAGGCTGGATCAGTTCACAACTCCACCAGCAATGCATTAGTGTTACAATTTGCCCACATCCTCTCCAGCATTTATTGTTTCCCTGTTTTGTCATCTTAGACAATCTGACTGGTGAGATATGGCACCTCAGAATTGTTTTGATTTGCATTTATATAACCAATAGTGAATTAGAGCATTTCTTCATGTGCTTATAGATATCTTTAATTTCTTTCTCTGAAAACTGTCTGTTCATATCCTTTGACCATTTATCTATTGGGGAATGACTTGTATTCTTATAAATTTGATTCAATGCTCTGTATATTTTAGAAATGAGTCCTTTGTCAGAGACATAGGTTGTAAAAATTCTTTCCCAATTTCCCACCTCCCTCTTAATCTTGGTTACATTGGCTTTGTTTGTAAAGAAGCTTTTCAATTTCATGTAGTAAAAATTATCCATTTTATATTTTATAATGTTCTCTAATTCTTGTTTAGTCATAAAGTCTTTCCCTCTCCACATATCTGACAGGTAAACTATTCCTTGTTTTCCAAGAGTGCTTACAGTATCCACTTTTATACCTAGATCATGCACTCATTTAGACTTGATTTTGGTGTATGGAGTTAGATAATGGTCTATGTCCAGTTTCTGCCATACTATATTCCAGTTTTCCCAGGAGTTTTTTTGTCAATTAATGAGTTCTTATCCCAAAAATTGGGTTCTGGGGGTTTATCAAACAATATATGATTATAATCATTGACTTCTGGATCTCGTTTGCCTAATCTATTCCATTGATCCACTACTGTATTCCTCAGCCCGTACCAAGTAGTTTTGATGACTGCTGCTTTATAATACACATTGAAATCTCGTATAGCTAGTCCACCTTCCCTAGCATTTCTTTTCATTAAGTCCCTTGATATTCTGGACCGCTTATTCTTCCAAATGAATTTTGTTACTAATTTTTCTAGGTCTATAAAGTAGTATTTTGGTAAATTAATTGGTATGGCATGAAATATATAATTTAATTTAGGTAAAGCTGTCATTTTTATTATATTAGCTCGACCCATCCATGAGCAATTGATATTTTTCCAATTATTTAGGTCTGACTTTATTTGTGTGAAAAGTGTTTTGTAGTTGTGGTCATATAGGTCCTGGGTTTCTTTTGGCAGTTAGATTCCCAAATATTTTATAATGTCCACAGTAACTTTAAATGGGATTTCTCTTTCTATCTCTTGCTGTTCAATTTCATTGGAGATATATAGGAATGCTGAGGATTTATGTGGGTTTATTTTTTATCCTGCAACTTTGCCAAATTTATTTACTGTCTCAAGTAGTTTTTTACTTGATTCTCTAGGACTCTCTAAGTATATCAACATATCATCTTCAAAGAATGATAGCTTGGTCTCTTCTTTGCCTAATTTCATTCCTTTGATTTATTTTTCTTCTCTAATTGCTACTGCTAACATTTCTAGCACCAGATTGAACAAGAGAGGTGATAGTGGACACCCTTGTTTCACCCCTGATCTTATGGGAAATGCTTCTAGCTTCTCCCCCTTACATATAATACTTGTTGATAGCTTTAAATAGATGCTACCTATTATTTTAAGGAAGGCTCCATTTCTATACTTCCTAATGTTTTTAATAGGAATGGATGCTTTATTTTATCAAAAGCCTTTTCTGCATCTATTGAGATGATCATGTGGCTTCTGCTAGTTTTATTGTTGATATGATCAATTATACTGATGGTTTTCCTAACATTAAACTATCCTTGCATTCCTGGAATAAATCCTACCTGATCAAAGTGTATTATACTTGAGATAAGTTGCTGTAGTCTTTTTGCTAGTATTTTATTTAGAATTTTTGCATCTATATTCATGAGGGAGATTGGGCTATAATTTTCTTTCTCTGTTTTATCCCTTCCTGATTTAGGTATCAGTATCATATTTGTGTCATAAAAAGAATTCGGTAGGACTCCTTCTTCACTAATTTTTCCAAATAGTTTGTAGAGTATAGGAATCAATTGTTCTTTAAATGTTTGATGGAATTGACTAGTGAATCCATCTGGCCCTGGAGATTTTTTTCCTAGGGATTTGACAGATGGCTTGTTCAATTTCTTTTTCCGAGATGGGATCATTTAAGTGATTTACTTCCTCTTCAGTTAATCTGGGCAACTTGTATGTTTGTAAACATTCATCCATTTCCCTAAGATTGTCAAATTTATGTGCATACAATTGGGAAAAATAATTCCTAATTATTGTTTTGATTTCCTCTTCATTGGAGGTAGATTCACCCTTTTCATTTTTGATACTCATAATTTGGCTTTCTTCTTTCTTTTTTTTTTATCATATTTACTAAGGGTCTATCAATTTTGTTGGTTTTTTCATAAAACCGGCTCTTGGTTTTATTTATTAATTCAATAGTTTTCTTAATTTCAATTTTATTAATCTCTCCTTTGCTTTTCAATATTTCTAATTTAGTATTTAATTGGGGATTTTGAATTTGTTCTTTTTCTAGGTTTTTTAATTGCATGCCCAATTTATTGACTTCCCTTTCTCTAATTTAATGTTTGCACTGGGGGATATAAAACCTCCTCTAAGAACTGCCTTTAATATATCCCACAAATTTTGGTAGGTTACCTCATTATTATCATTCTCTTGAATGACATTACTGATTGTTTCTATAATTTCTTGTTTGACCCACTCATTCTTTAGGTTTAAATTGTTTAATTTCCAATTAGTTTTTAGTCTGTCTTTCCCTGACCCTTTATTGCATATAATTTTATTGCATCATGATCTGAGAAAGATGCATTCAATATTTCTGCCTTACTTCATAGAATTGTGAGGATTTTATGCCTTAGAACGTGGTCAGTTTTTGAGTGTGTGCCATGAACTGCTGAGAAGAAAGTATATTCCTTTTATCCCCATTCAGTTTTCTCCAGAGATCTATCATACCCATCCTCTCTAAAATCCTGTTCACCTCCTAAACTTCTTTCTTGTTTATTTTGAGGTTGGATTTATCAAGTTCAGAGAGGGGTGATTAAGGTCTCCCACAGTTTTGCTATCTATTTCTTCCTCTAATTCCTTCACCTTCTCCTCTAGGAATTTGGATGCTACACCACTTGGTGCATATATGTTAAATAATGATGTTGCTTCATTCTCTATGGTGCCTTTCATCAGGATATAGTTTCCTTCCTTATCTCTTTTAAATAGGTCACTTTTTACTTTTGCTTTATCTGAGATAAGGATTGCTTCCTCTGCTTCTTTTACTTTAGCTGAGGCATGATATATTTTACTCCAGCCTTTTACCTTTACCCTGTGTGTATCCCTCTGTTTCAGATGTGTTTCTTGTAAACAGCATATTGTAGGATTATGATTTCTAATCCATTTTGCTATTCGTCTCGGTTTTATGGGAGAATTCATTCCACTCACATTTACCATTATGATTGTTATCTGTTTCTTTCCCTCCATCTTATTCCTGCCCCTGTTAATGTTCATATTTCCTCCTCTTCTCCATTCCCCCCTTAATAGTTTTCCTTTTGACCACTGCCTCCCTCGGTATTCCCTTATCAGCCCCCCTCCCTTTTCCTCCCCTTTCCCCATACTTATTCCCTCCCTACTAACCACTCCCTCCCCCCTTTCATAGAACTTTCCCCATCCTACTGCCTGTAGGATATTTTGATAGTTAATGAAGTATATTATTTCTTCTTGGCACCAAGAGTAACAAGAACAAATGTCATGCGAAGCTCCTCTCCCTCCCCTCTTTCCATCTAAAATGATACCTTTTACGTTTCTTCTCCATAGAGTCCTATGCTTAACTTGTTGTTATTCCCTCCTTGTACGACAACCAATGAGGGAAAAGCTCATATTATTCCCATCTCCTTCCCTTCTTTTTCTCTGCTATATGGTTTTTATGCCTCTATGTGTGGCATAATTTACCCTTTTCCACTTCATTCATTCCCTTTCTTCCATTGCAGTCCCTTTGTAGCCCTCAATAAGATTTTTTTTACTTGTCATTTTGTGTATTTTATACTCATTCATACCCTCTATTTGTCTATAACCAGTTTGCTCTTATCAAATAGCAGGGTGTGTGTGTGTGTGTGTGTGTGTGTGTGTGTTTTCCTTGTTTACCTTTCTATGTCACTGCTGCATCTCATAATTGGAGGTTGAATTTTCCATTGTGTTCTGGCTTTTTTATCAAGAAGGTCTGGAACTTGGTTATATCGTTGAATGACCATCTCTTTGCCTGGAAGAATATGCTCACTCTCGCTGGGTATGTGATCCTTGGTTGTAACCTGAGCTCTTTTGCCTTCTACAAAATTGTATTCCACTGCCTCCGATCTTTCAGTATAGATGCTGCCAAATCCTGTGCAATCCTCACTGTGGACCCTGGATGTTTGAATTGTGTTTTTCTTTTTTTTTTTTAAGCAATTGGGATTAAGTAACTTGCTCAAGTTTACATGGCCAGTTCTTTCTGGGTGTGGTGCTAAGTATCTGAGCCCGGATTTGATCCCCAGGTTACCCCGACACTGGAGCCGGTGCTTTTACTTACTGAGCCACCTAGCTGCCACTCTGAATTGTTTCTTTCTGGCTGCTTGAAGTATTTTCTCTTTTATCTGGTAGTTCTGGAGTTTGGCCACATTTTGAGGACTTTTCAGTTTGGGATCTCTTTCAGCAGGTGTCCGGTGGATTCTCTCAATATCTATTTTACCCTCTGGTTCTAGTATCTCAGGGCAGTTTTCCTTCATGAGCTCTTGGAGAATGTTGTCCAGGCTCACTTTTCATCATGATTTTCTGATAGGCCTATGATTTTTAGATTATCTCTCCTGGATCTGTTTTCCAGGTCAGTTATTTTTTCTTGGAAGTATTTTACCTCTTTTTCTAATTTTTCGTTCTTGTTGTTTTGCTTGACTAATTCTTGGTTCCTCTTTTGTTTCCATTTGGTTGATTTTAGTTTTTAGTTAATAATTTAGTAAATCATTTAGTAAATCATTTTCCTTGGTTAATTTTTGGAGATTCTTTTCCATATCATACACTTTTCTTTTTAGACAGATGTTTTCCTCATTATAATGTTTTTCTAATTCTGGCATTTTGGTTTTGAGAGAATTATTCATTTTGTCTTCTATATCTCTCATTTTGTTTTCAAAGTTCCTTTTGATCTCATCTAGGAGAGCCTTCTGTGCTTGGGACCCATTCCCTGTTGAAGTTTCAGCTATGGGTGTGGAGTCCACATTGTCTTCCTCTGAGTTTGGTTCCTCCCTCTGAGGATAGTAGGACCCCAGAGTCTTTGTAGTCTGCTTTCTACCCATTTTGAGGCAGGGTCCTAGCCATGCCCTTCCTCTAGGATCCCAAGCCTTTACTGTAGAGGGTTTTGCCCTGGGGCAAGAGTTACTATGTTTTCAGGGTCAGAGGGGGTGTTTGGAGCAAGTGAGGTTCACTCTGTCATCTTGGTCTTTGGAGGTCCTGAAAGGGCTTCTTTTTTTATTTCTGGCTATGAAGTGGTAGCCCCAGGTGTGTTTGCTGTCCAGGACAGGGGCCCCTTTATTTGCTTCTTACCTTGCTCTTTCCAGTCCCAGCCCTTTTATGATAGGCCTGGTAATGGCCCCTGTGGTTAGTGGGGAGACTTGCCCTCCAAGTTGATCAGGACCCTTCCGGGCCTGCCTCTCCATCTCCAGACCCTCATTTTTTTTAATGTGTTTCCTTAGGCTTTGTTATTTAGGTGATACTCTTGTAAGCAACAGGGTATGGGGTTGTGATTTCTTATCCAATTTTTCTTTTTTGTTTGCTTTATTGAATAATTTGATCTATTCACATTTTAAGTTACAAGAATTAGGTTTATAATCTCTTCCATTTCATATTACATATAATTATATATATATGTAATTATGTGTATGTACACACACATATATTCCATCTCCTCTCCCCCTCTCTTTTTTTTTTGTAAAAACTGTATATTATTGGGAGTGGCTAGGTGAATAGAACACCAGCCCTGGAGTCAGGAGGACCTGATTTCAAATGCGTCCTCAGACACTTAACACTTACTAGCTATATGGCCTTAGGAAAGTCACTTAACCCCAATTGCCCTGCTTTCCCCCCTCCAAAAAGCATTAAAAATAGTATAGTATCTCTTTTGTGATTGTAGTAGAATCCTATTCCAGATGACCTTATACCTGCTCACTTTTTTCCATTAGGTCTCCTCTACTCCACCCTCATATATTACCATTTTCACTTTTTGAATTTTTTATTGTTACTATTTCCATTATCTAATTATTTAATTACTACCTTTTTTTCCTTCTCAAGTAAGCAGTCAGTTATAATCACATCTCTTCTGTTAAAAAATGTGACCTTGGTTTTTGCATCTGTTTATCCTTCTTAAATTTCTGTTGTCTAGAGTATTGGAGAAGTAAACAATTTATTCAAGTTTGGTTTTCTCTCCAAGTGTGTTTATAAATGCCTCCTTTTTATTTAATGTCTGTATTTTTTCATTAATGGTTGTGCTCAGATTTTCTGGACACCTTGGCTTCTATTTTGAACTGCTTTGCTCTTCTGAACATGTTTTTCCATTCCTTCCTGTGGTTTCTTGTAGGCAAAGACTAGTTTTGTGTTATTTAAATTTCTTTATCTTTATATTTGAATGTCTTTCTCTTAATTCCTTACAACATTTGTTGTTTTTTTGTGAAACTGCTAAAATTTAAGTTTATAGCATTAATTTTTATTTTTAGAACCCTGTGAATTCTTTTGATTGCCCTTTTGCTTTCCATATTCAGAAGTTCTGGGTAGATTTCTTATATTATTTTTTATGTTATGATATTAGTTAGTTGTTTTTTTTTTACTTATATTATTCTGTCATTCAGTCATGTCTGACTCAGTGATCTTATGAACCATTCTGTACATGTTTTTTTCTTTGTAAAGATACTGGCTTAGTTTGCCATTCCCCTTTCCAGTGAATTAAAGTATACAGAGTTTAAGTGACTTGCCAGGGTCATATAGCTAATCACTGCCTGAGGCAGATTCCATGGCCAGTGGTCTATCCACTGAACAATCCAGTATGATATTCTCATTTACCAATAATCCTTCAATTACCTCTATGAGTTCTGTCTTTAAGATTAATTTATTTTGCTTGCATGGAGATAATGTATTCTTCTGAGGCTATTGCTTTTTAGTCCTCCTTTTCTAGATTCTCCTTCACTTTAATATCCCAATCAGTTATTCTTTTATTTCTTTACTGAAACTTACCATTCCACAAGTGTTTCTATTTTGTCATTTATTTCTGTTCTGCTGTCCATAAATTAAATTTCATTTTTCTTACCTCTCTTTTGTACCATGCAGAAATATCCTGCTACAGTTTCATGCTCTTTTCAAAATTGTTTTTTTCGGTGTACATTTTTTGCCCCTATTTGATGTATAACCTCCAGCTGCCAGCACCTGAGGCTCCAGGACACAAGGTCAGTCTCCAGCTTCTGGGATCCCAAACCAAGAAGCTTAAGTCAGTGCCCTCTATGCTCCAGCAGGAGAGTTGAAGGACTTGTTTTTGACGGTCAATTTTTGTCCTTCCTTTCCAAGCTATTGACTCTGTCGCATACCTCTCATTTCTTTTTCCCCATCTTTCTTCTACCTCTATTATTTGATTTTTTAAATCCTTCTTTATCTCTTCCAAGAAGGTTTTCTGGGCTTGAAACAAGTTCATATAACTCTTTGAGTTTCCACATATGGGTGTATTGACAATGCTGTCCTCTTCTGAATTTATGCCTTGATCTTCCATGTCCCCCTAATAAGAATCTATGGTCATTGCCCATTTCTGGTTTTTGTTCATGGTATTTTCCTATTTCCTGACTTTTAAAGTTAAACACTCCTGCTTGAGCATAGGGGGCACTGACTTAAGCTTCTTAGGTTGGGATCCCAGGACCTGGTCACTGACTTTGTGTCCTTGGGCCTCAGGTGCTGGCAGCTGGAGGCTATAGGGGTCTGGCTCGCCAGTGGGGGTGGGGAGTTTGGCCCCTGGAGGACACCTGTTTACCCAGGCTTCTTTAAAGCACTGGAAGGTTTGCCTGCTGGAGGATATGTGCCTCCCAGCCTGGGGCTGTGTCTCCTCGAATTGTGCTTTCTAGAGTTTTGTTGAAGCACTGGGAGTTTTGGCTGCTGGAGGATGCCTGCCTGCTGGTGCAGGTTGTGGTTTAGTGAGCTGGTGTCTACTGGTTCCATTGCCTTTGCTGCTGCAGTGTGAGATGCCTATTTCTTCGACACTGGGAGCAGGGTGGACTCTAGAGTTGAGTGGTACTGAAACTTCCTTTATTGGCTTTTGAATCCCTGCTTCTAGGGCATTATGGCCTGTGTGTGATGGGGTGCTGCTATTAGCTCATTGAGTAGTAACTTTGCCAAGCTTCTTGGTTGTCTTAGAATATGAAGAAAGTTGAAATTGCTTTATTTCTTAAAACACCTGATTTTGGAGAGATTTGAGATATTGTGGAGATCAGAGAAAGTGTCTAGTCAGTGATGTGTTGGTAAATGTTTAAAAACTCACTCTCTAAAAAATAAAAGATTTGCACAATACATTTTGAAGTTTTATCTTCATTATTAAAATTTTCTCCATTATATTCTTAATTTCAGATATTCAACACAGTAATGAATTCAGACCTGATTTGTGGCATTTACTGATTTCTGAGATGCAAGAAATACTAAAAATATAATAATGCTGTCTCTTGAACTGATATGAGCAGGGTCTGAGCGGGTCTGGCACACTTCTTTGTCTAGTCCTCCATCTTCTTTGTCATATGATCCATTAGTCCAATTGCCTTTATTTCTATTATACCATGCTTCTTCTCTGCTTCTATAATATAAAATATAAATATAATATTTCAAGGCTTTGATTGTAGTCATTACACATAGAGTGATTTCATTTCCCATGAGAAGATTGGAATCATGATATAACAAAGGTGTCAAACATGCATCACCAGTCAGCCACATGCAGCCCTCATCATGCCTGATGGCATCCAGAACCAGGTCAAAATGTAATTGGGGAAAAAAATGAAATAAAAATACAATAAAACAGAGATAATGTTAATATATGGCTTCCTAAGTCAGTCAATCCTGTCAGGGATCCTTATGTGTAGTTTAGTCATTTAATTTCTATTTTAATATTACACCATTGAATTATCTCAGAGCTATGAAATAATTCAAAAGATTGTTAGAAATCTTTGGATTGAACTCAAACTTTGTTTTTATCTTGGCATCCTACTTATCTTCCCATGTCTAATTAGTTGCTGAGCCTAGCCATTTTTACCCCTGCATTTTATTTCTCTTTCACAACTTCCTCTATGTTCCTACCACTGTCCCCTTATTATATTTGCCATCTGACTTGACTTTCTTTTTGGAGACTTAAATGGTATAGTAGAGTGCTGGACCTGTAGTTGGGAAAATTCATCTTGCTGAACTCAAATCTGTACTCATATACTTAGTGACTGTGTGACCCTGGACAAGTCACTTTACCCTGTTTACCTCAGTTTCTTCATCTGGAAAATGAGCTGGGAAAGGAAATGGCAAACTACTTCAGTTTCTTAGCCAAGAAAACCTAAAATGGGGTCATGAAGAGCTGGACACAACTGAAAGTACTGGCTCCTTGGTCATGTCATATATCTGCTCAATAATCTTCAATAACTCCTCAGTTCCTTGATGAAGTTCTGGCTCTTTTGCCAGTCATTCAAGTGCCTCTACAGTCTGATAATACTTAATCTTTATAACCTTATTTCTTCTTTTTATTCACTTTGTGCTCCAAACAAACTGGATTGTTCATGCTCTTTCCTCTGAATGTGCCCCAAAATGATCTCCCTCCAGGGTCTTTCATCCCCTAACCCTCCTTTCCTTCTTAAATTCCAAACCATTTTGTGAAGATCAATTCCAAAGTTACTTGCTCCTTAAAACTTTCCTATTCTGCCATTGGTAAGGACTACTTATTGTCATGCAAATCTTTTCCATCTCTAATTCAAATACCATTTACTACTTTTCAGAGTTTTTTAGGTCTATAGTATGTAATATGGTTTGCTGCATATTAGTCTGTATTCCCCATGAAGACGAGGATCTTTTTTATCTAAATGTTCATCTTCAGGACCTAGGGCTTAATTTTGCAAATAGTAGCTATTTAACAAATGTTTCTTTAATTTAGATTTTAATTGAAATATTCTTTCCATTAACAGCATTAACAAAAAATAAATAACCTTAATTCTAGAATTTCTCTTCTTTCCTTCTCTTTGTATATGTTGGGGATGAGGGGGACATAAGCTGTGAATCTAAATCTATGATTTTATCATATAGGGAAATCTGCGATATAGAAATTCCATCCAAAAATGTAGGTAACCAACTCATATGTAACATATAGTTCCTGGTTTACACAGTAATTATATATCAAAGTTGGACTTGAAGCCATGTGCTCCTGCTTCTGAGGTCAGTTATCTGTACATTATGCCACAATATCTCTCTCTTTGTTTTTATTTCTCATTTTCATTTTTCATAAAGACATTCAGAATCTATGACATGTTCTTAATAACCATTAATCCATTTTATCTAATAGCAAAATTACACTCCTACTTTGTAAAATAGATTCAGCTCCACCCATATCCTCAAATCTAGTATTAGTCACCACCTGCAAACTAAAAATATTCCGTCTAGCATCAAGGACCATGGGGAATGTGAGTGGCATAGTTCCAGTTTCATTAGACACTATCAGGAGAGACTTTTAGAGTATCTATAATATTCCTTGTCCAGTACACAAATCAAGTGATTATGTTCTGGCTATTTGCTATCATCCTCAAGGGCAACAGAATCATTCATCAAAGTAGAGCTTTCTTCATACTAATGGGAGAATGCTTCTGTAACATCAGATGAGAAAGTGCCAGGGAAGACATTTTATTCTTTTTGGACCAGACAAATTTGCTAAGGTCAATTTATTTCCTTGAGCTACATAATGCCAGGTTATCATTACTATTATTAAGCATTTATTGAGTCCCAACAATAGGGGCACTCTAAATGTGTCACCAGTGTTGATAGTAGCATATTGCTATGGGAAAACAACCACTGCTTAATGCATTCAGTATTTAGTGTTCCACTTTGAAAATAAAAATGATAGGATGCAAAAAATTCCCTCATGGCACACGTTGTCACGATTGGAAATCTCATAGGATGGAACTGACTAAAAAGTAGGTTCTGGTAAAATAAATACATTCATGGAATACTTCTTTGCTATTTTAAGTTTTATCATATTAGTTCTGTCTATCATATCAGTTTTCCCTCTCCTTTCTCTACATCTCCCTCTTCTCTACCTCTGTTTTCCTCTGTCTCTTTATCTCTCTGTCTGTCTGTGTCTCTACCTCTCTCTGTCTCTGTCTGTTTCTGTGTCTGTGTCTGTCTATTTATGGCTCTGGCTCTAGCTCTGCCTCTCTCCCTCCCTCCCTCTCTCTCTCTCTCTCTCTCTCTC
>NW_027185890.1:3306285-3355691 GCF_028583685.1 Petaurus breviceps papuanus
TTTTTTTTCTTTCTCTAATATAGGTTTCTATCCTCATTGCTTCTCCTTTCTTCTCAGGTAGCTACAAATTTTCTCTTTCAACTCTTTGGAGACTACAATAACCCATGACTCACAAATAGTAAGCTTCCACATAAATTCACTTTGGCTTTCCAATAGCAATTTGATCATAGTTCAGTCACTAGATGACAACTCAGTGAATTCTTTCAAAATAATGTCAGTTCAGAAGGTGCTCTCTTTATTTGTTTCCTTTTCTCTGTTTTCTTCTTTACAGAAATAAGAAACCACTTTTTAAACCCTTAAAGTACAGTAAAAATAGGAGATAATATTATTGTCATCAATAATGACAATGTTATTGCTGTTGAGTATCAGATCCAAAAGTAGACCTTGCATAATAG
Organism: Petaurus breviceps papuanus; assembly: GCF_028583685.1. Classification (NCBI taxonomy): domain Eukaryota; kingdom Metazoa; phylum Chordata; class Mammalia; order Diprotodontia; family Petauridae; genus Petaurus; species Petaurus breviceps. The sequence continues at coordinate 3,306,681 of NW_027185890.1, forward strand.
AAATGTTTTTGTTTTTAGAAAAAATAAAGACTTCTTGATATATCTAACAATACCTTTAATCCAATTATTACCCAATATTTTTATTGGTGTTTGAGAGTTCTAACTTTAGATAACAAAGCCTTTCTTCAAACTTCAGAGACAAACATTAATTTGATTTTCTTCACTTCCAAAAGAGTGATTCCAGTGATACTGAGAATTTTCTTTTATTTTACCCTTCTGACCTTGATGTCTAATTTTAAATTTCTCCTTTATGTGACCCTATCCCCATCACCTTTGCTGGAAGGTCACAAGAACTGCTGCAGGATTCACAGCAAAAGATATCTTTTCTCACGGGATTCAGCTGCTCAGGACTCAAGATCTCTTGCCTGGAGCACTGAGAACGAGGAAACTTGCTGCTAATGTGGTTACAAATCTTGATCCAGCTGGTGGCCTCTTCTTGACAATGAAGGTTACTATGAGCCCCATGGCAGCACTAAGAATTGAAACCACCCTCTCCAGTACTTTAGGCTCCATATGCTAGCCCTTTAACCCCCATTCCCACCCCCCCACCTCCTCAGACATATGTTTCTTTATAAATATGTTTTTGTTCATTCTTTCTGTCTTTGACTTTATATAGCTATTTCTAAGAAATAAAATTATATAAACAATATTTTTGAAAATAATCAACATTTATCATCTACATTAGCTACCTTTGAGATAATTGTTTTATACTTCAGTGTAGGATTAAATGTTATTGGTTTAGATTCTTCCATTTAACATTTCAGTTATCTTATACATTTCTTTTAGAATATACTAAAAGTTTGTTCTCAAAAAATATTCACTTTTGAAACACCTGAATAGTAACTGAAAGTAGGACAAAAGACAAATATTTAAGCTACTTTTCTATATCTGCATGATTCAAGTTAACTGCACTCCTCCAAATGTATTTTAATAATATAAACACAATTAACAGTAAAGTAACACCTTTTTTTCAATTCAATATTTTGAAATATTCAAAATGTTCTTTGTTTTGAAAGGCAAAAAAGGAATATGATCAATTTGGAAGATTATCAATAAATTCATAATAGAGTAAGAACTTAGGAGACATTGTAATTTGGAGAAATAATCTATTCTAAAAACATGTTATTTATGTTAGCTTATATTCTTGATTCATTTGTCATTTTGTGAGCTCATTTATTATGACAAGTCATTTTAAGTGAATTTAGCTTATTCTGCATGCATGCTTTATATGAGAAACAAGTTGAGTGGTAGATGGCTTGGGTTTGGTATCATTGATTATAATTGTGCTCATCATGTCTGTTGAGTTAATAAATTCACCAATGTCAATATAGGTGTGCTCCTGGTACATTATGTATGGTACACATGAGCTTGAAGGAAGGCATCAAAGTAGTGACCCTTCTTCCCCCTCCACACACTCAAACAGTTCTACTTTGTATGAAGATTTTGGACATAAATAAGATAGCTAGCTAAAATGACCAGAGGCCTTTAACAGGCAGAATATATTTTGAATTTAAATTTTTATAAATACCCATGCAAGTAAAAAATACTGGCATGCATTTAGATAACATAAGCACATTTTCAATGGATTATATCATAAATAAATACCATTTGTTTTGTACAAAGTAGAAAGATGCGGAATAAGATGAAAATGTTTTATTTGATTCATTTTCTTCATCACATTCATGATATTATTAATTCAAAGATATTGTCAGTTGATAAGAGCCAGAAACAACGGGCTCATTAGCTAGCCTTTCTTCCTACCTTTACAAAATGGGAGTGGAGAGAGGGCATACATTGTTATTATTAGAAAGGCATCCCTTGTTCTAACATATTTTTGTCATTTTCAAAAATTCCTCACACATTCCAACACCACAGGATTTTATATATTCTAAGCAGTGGTGGAGGAAAAGAGACAGAATGTGGCTAAGGCAGGTGCTACTTGGGGTGTTTATATAAACACATTAGCACTCTTTTGACACAGCATGACCTGAACAAGTCGTTCATCCTCCCGGTAGCAGGGAAATAATAACTGAGTGTGCCAGGACTGAGCTCATTCAGACATTGCAAAATTAACACCAGTTTATGAATACGCTTGCCACTGGTAATTAATCGTGAAAATTGCTGGAGGAGTTCCCCTACTGTGAAATATATTGGCAGAACTATTTACTACTAATAGACCTTGTTTAAGCATTTTTCTCCTCTTCTTACAGATAAAACTTACAATAGATTACTAGGTAACTAGTCTGCTGCTATATATTCTCTTGTCTATTTGATAATGAGTTCGAATTGGATATATGTCTTCATCTTCTTTTATGCCCCAAACAGTATGTTTTTGGCATTGTTCTGTTTTAGCCAAGAACTTTGTTTCATTTAACAAAAGAAATTGTTTTATTTCATGCTTTTTGAAGTATTATTCCTTCCATAAGATAATTTCATCTGGTCCATTTATTTAATTTTCACAGAGTAAGCAAATAGTAGATATTTCAGTGTGTCTTGAGTCTATAGATGTCATGGGTCAAATTTCTGAATTAAAATTAACAGGGAAATCTTCATTTCAAAAAAAGTTGGATTTTTAAAAACTGCTTTTAGCTTATTATTAACATTGTCTCCTTTTTTTGGTATAGGTTTTCAAATACCACAGGCAAAATCTATTTGTTTTTACTCTGCAAAGTACAGTTTTAAAAAATAAATCAAATATAATGATCAATTTCTACAAATATATTTAGATAGTTAATAATTTTTCATTAAAATCAAGATTTAATTAAAATGTTCAAATAATATTGGGAACTACTTTGCATCTTAAATAATGTAAATAGGAAATAAACATCATTTTACTCATAATGATACTTTCCTAATCAATATACTTTGTATTAAATTTTATCTCTACTAATTTTTTTTTACTATTATGTCTTTGTAAGGAATGTTACTATGGTTTTTTAAACATCATTAATTTCTATGATTTCTGTGGTATTTTGCATGGAATATTTGTTGGGTTGTACATCACAAACATAATTTATGTTAAATTAACAATTTACAACTTTCAGCATCATATCAGTTTTCTTATAACAGACCTTACCTGCCTGTGCTAAACATTGTTTAAGGGCCCTTCCAACTCTAATGTTTTAGTTTTCTCTTGCCCACACTAGTATCACAAAATAAAATGGTCCCCTATTTTATGGAGCTATTTAGTCCTGCTCAATGGCTATTACTTAAGCAAAAGGGATTAACAGGAAAAGATAATTTTCCCTTTCAATAATAGTAGGGTTTTTTCTTGAATATGTAAGAACTCTGTATCCTGTTCTCTTTCCCTCCACTGTACCATTTCATATATTCATAAAATGTTTTACTAATATTCAGATTTTTTATTCCATTTCCCTAATTTGTTTTTAATATTTATTTAAATCATCGCAATATATTTAAAATGCAAATATGTAAATTAACTGTGCAAATAACTGTTTTTTCTTACATTCATTGACATACTATATCAATCATTCTTCAAGAAATTACTGGAATTTTATTTTAATACATAAAGTTTGAGTTATAATTTCAATTTATTCTATTTATTTTTTACAAACAATATTCACAATAAACTAGTAAAAGATGCATGTAGTTTACACATTTCCATTCTCACCCAAGTTTGCTTGGTTTTTTATTTTTAATTTTTTCCCCATTCTAGTTAGGTCCATGGGCAACAAAAATGCAACAGCTAACAATTAGTAGTTACAAATAGTAGTTTCACTGTTTCAACACTGTACAAAGAAACATAGCTGAGGTTAAATTATATGTTTTCTTTTATGGATCTCCAAAAGGCTCACTTATAAAGCTTATGACAAAAGAAAAGGAAAGTTTTATATAGCTTTCCAATAATGCATTTATATGTTAAAAGCACAAATAAAATATATTTAATTTCCTATATAAAAAGAGTACAAAGCTCTATTGTAAAAGTAACATTGGTTTCCTCTGAGAATATAATTGTAATTTCAGCTCTCCAAATGATGAATAAAAGGAGGAAAATGATGATGAACTGTCATTTTCTAGGTTTCACAAGGATATAATATTGGCATTCTCTCTCATTCAAACAAGGAATTCTACCATCAGGAGCTGTACATGATAAGTATCCACACCAGATATTTTAGGGACTTCTGCTTATATAAGGGTAAACCAGTTTTGATGGTTTTATTGCTTACTGGTGATCATTTGACAAATCAGAACTGAATTTCCTCGAGATTTTCTCTTGACCAAATTTATATTAAAATGCAAATGTGTTTCTTTTTAAATGATATTTTGGGTACAAAATGAAGATAGTGCCTTTAGTGTCTACTAATTATACTTGGCTTGCAAAAGGGAAGGGCATTATTTTTCCCTCTTAAGAATAGAGTAAATCATTTATCTCTCAACCCTGATATTTTTTTCTGTATCCTAGTAGATCATTGAATATCACATTTTAATAGGTTAAACTTTTAACAATTAGTTCTCTGTGACATGGATGTGGCTATGGGATGTCTTCAGGAAAGGATTTATGAAGGTGACCTTTCTAAGCTTCACTGTAGCAGATTGTATGAAAACAGTACCTTGACTTAATGGAAGAAAATCTGGTTTGTTGTGTGTATTGAATAATGTTTAATTTTAACAGTGAAATTTGGCATGGTATACATTACAGTGCAATGGTTTTAAAAACATTAAATATTACTAAGAATGAACATGATATGATCTAAGCATTTACTGTACATGATAGATTTTAACAGCTCCAAAGGCACCATTATGAGTCATAGCAGGGGGAAAAAAATACACCCATTTGTTAAAAAGTACCTCTGTGCAGATTTTCACAATAGACTACAATTACAGTACATGGGATAAACAGTAATATGTTTTCAAAATTAGCATGAATGCTAAAATGGGTATTTACCCTAAAGACTACAACAACTTCCCAGTATTCATTTTGGTCTTTGAGGTAAATAACATGCAATCCCTATATGTTGTACAAATGTATATTATTATGTGCATGTTCTCATATACATATCATTACATAAATAGGCTATCATAGGTTTGAAAAGATACAAATTTTATTATGCCAACACTTATGTTTCATTGACATAGCTCATCTCATCTTTTATGTAGTTAAAAACAAGATATACATGATATTCACAGGGGAAAAATATCTTCTAAAAATAAAACAGCTATTTTGAAAGGTAGTACAACATAGTGGATAGTTAGCTTTGGAGAAAGTAAGACTAGAATTCGTGTCTTACTTCCAACAAATCTTAGCTATGTAACCCTGGAAAAGTCACTTAAACTTCCCCAAGCAGCTCTATAGTATTAAATGTGAAAGAGGAGTTATTTACCAGTCTCTATGCATGATTCATTTTCTACTCTGAGAAACCCAGCCAAAGGAATCACAAATCCTTTGCAAATATTTTAATGTAGGTGTTAAAGAACAAATTTATAAATACAAGTGTACATACACACATGTATTTTCAAAAAAAAGATGCCTTTGTATCATTTGTAAAAATGATTTGTAATAGTCTGATTAGCCATTTCCCAAACACAGATAATTTAGACTTCAACATTACATAGTAAAAGTAGTGACAAATCAATCTGAGGGATATTTATATGTATATGTATGTGTATATGTGTGTGTGTGTGTGTGTAATCACAACCCCAGTTTACCTAGAACACTGGAAATTATTTTTTTAAAGGTAAAATGACTTCATGGAAGCAATTAGTTTAAATTTTAAAAATCAATTTTACTTTCTCCACCAACAGATACAATTATATACAAACATACATACAATCTTTTCAGTGAGTCAGAAGAGTCATGGTAATTTGTTGCTTTGTATATAAAATCTATGTGATGTCAGGGCTTGCCTTGTTTAGGTAATCAATACATTCTAGATAACTATCTTATCAGATCGATTATTTGACTAAAAGAGATTTCCTGACTGGTCCATAGAGTTACCTCCATATCAAGATCTCCTCAATATTGGGATCCCTGGATATTATTCCCCCACTCCATGGCTAACCTCTTAGACTTCCTTTAATGCATGTATTCTTAGTCCCTGCCTGCCTTGCTCTGACCTATAGTTGCTTGATGCATTTAATTACTAGACTGCTTTTTAAACTCCATATCACTCAGAGTTTCCTTAATCATTGATCCTTTCTAGATTCATGTAACTACTATGACTAGCTTCTACCCTTGGCCTTCATCCTTGCCTTGGTCATCCCTATGCTGCTTCCCTGCTTTATAAACATGAATCAATGCCATCCAGAGTCCTCGTGCTGATGAATGGAGTGAATGGACAAGAAATGTAGTAGTAATTTAATGAACAATTAATCACAAAATCAGTATTTCAAAGAAATTTAGGACTGGAAGAGACCCTAATAGGACATTAAGGCCATTTCTCTTTGAGGCAGAATCATGTACCTACCTACCATCTTAGATTCATTAAAAAGCTACTCAAATCAGGGGCGTCTAGGTGGTGCAGAGAATAGAGCACCGCAAGGACAGGAGTTCAAATATAGCCTCAGACACTTAACTCTTACTAGCCATGTGACCTTGGGCAAGCTGCTTAACCCCAATTACCCTGCCCTTCCCCCTACTAAAGAAAAAGCAAAAAAAAAAAAAATTAAAAAGATACTCAAATCATAACGCCTTCTGGGAAAATATACCTTTCTCTAATCTTCCTAAGAAAATCAGGTAGGGTTTAACAACTCTGACTGTCCAATCATGTTTCATTTTAGAAGGTAGAATTTGAAGCTGCCAGCAATCAACTCATTTCTCCTTTTCCATTGCTCTGAGTAGCTTGGCAAGAACAGCATCATGCCTCTTAGAGTTCCATTCATACTTGAAGTTTTAAATGATCCTAAAGTCTTTTCTTGCCTCAGCCTGACTCCTTTGGGTTTTCTTGTAGAGTCTCACTTAAAAATGATTAATTATCTTTGTGGCTATCTTCTGAACCCTCTCCAAGTTCTCACATTCCTCTTCAGGTCTGGAATTATGAAATGGCTCCTGTATTTCATAGGAAAAACAACCCTCACCTGTCAGTGAAAAGAAGGTCAGAAATTTACCCAAATTCAATGGTCTTGAAAAGAAGAGTCCACAGGGAACAGAAAGTAAGGGGTTTCCAGTGGGGGTGGGGAGTGGGGGGGGGGTATGAAAGAAGGAATAGATATAAATTAATTCCTAGCAGTCCAAAATACTAGACAGCTGTAAAAAAAAAAAACTAAAGAAAAATTGTATTCAGGATCAGGTTGGTGGAATGGAAGGAAACAGTGGAACTTAGCTTTATCCCATCACTAAACAATGCAATTACCAGCAACCCACCTCATAGAGAATTGTTAAATATGATACAAATGCTATAACTAATGAAAGTGAAAGATTAGAGTGGGTCAGTGAGAAGCTTTATTGGTAGGAAATCCCCTGAGAGATGAAAGTTAAAATGAAAGACTTTGGACCTAAAAACTTCAGCAGGAACTCTATTGAAGCTCCAAAGAGAAAATAAAAGACTTCAGAGCAAATATTAAAAAAAAAACAGCATTAACCACCACTACCACAACAAAAACAACAATGACAATAAATTATCTGAGAAGGTGAAAAACAAAACAAAAGCAAAAATCCCAATGTGAAGAAAAAAGCCCACATGCAAGCTACCCATTTCTTTTAGGTGGAAAAAAAGAGGGAGGATCGAGGGGATGTAGCTAGACCTTTGCCAGAAGAGGAGTAAAAAATGGGACTATAGTAAGAAAAATGAAAATTTTGAAGTTCTTCTTTCTTTCTCTACCTTCAAGGAAATATCCTCACCTAGAAGTATTCCATTGAAGGATGGCAACCTCAGATTTAACTGAAGAAAAAGAAAAAATATCTCCTTCTTTACTCTTCTTACCCAAAGTAAAGTGCTTCACTGATCTTTAGAAGAAGTTTGGTGTCAGAGATGAATAAAAATGGATATGTCAAAACCAGAATGCAAGAAAAGGGAGCATCTGGCCTAAATAAGTTCCCTGGGACAAAGGAAACATTCACAGCTCAAAGTTGAGCAAAACAAGCCCTAGTTAATGAGGGTAGAATTTGAATAGGGTATTAAATAAAAGAAAAAAAGGATAAAATCCTGGATCGATCTCTGGGTGAGTAAGAGAAGAGGGGTAGATTAACAGAAGCACATTAAACCAAACCTGTTGTCCATCCTTCCTTTTTGAAGATCAGTGACATCACAGGGTGACGTCTTGACTTGTCTCTGGATTGAATCCAAGTGTGGCAGAGTGGTTCAAAGTAATCAGCCTCAGTGTCTCTTCCTGAGCCATTGAACTCTAGTGGCAAAGCAAAAAACTAGGATGAATGGTGATGGCCTGGGATGCAGTTGGATGCCCAATTTTCAATGTCTGACCAAGCTCTGATCACTCCACAGCACATTCTTGGCAGTTGGAATAAATTATTCTCAACCAATTCCTCTAGGGGAAATCTACACAAACTTGGGTAGACATCCTTCTACTTCATTGACAATTTTGAGGTCTGTTATTTTCCACCAAGATGGTTTCATCAGGGTGTGGCCACTGAGAATGCTCTAGCTTCTTAGAGCCACAGGTGAGAGTTGGGTTAAAGGTCGACACCAAAGGCAGATGAGAAGCCCTGAAAAGGGGTCAACAAGCCCTCATGCCAAAGTGCCAATCCTCTCCGAATACCCCAAAATGTAATCTAAAGCAGAAAGATTGAGCTCAAGTTTAGAGCTAACTCCATCCCATTCACCACCCTCTTTTTTATAATGAATAGACAGGGGAAAAAAAGAGAAATGAAAGTATAAAAGGACAGGGTGTAAGGAAATACACAATTAATTACGTATCATAAACATGAATGTAAATTGTATGACCTCACCTAGAAAATGCAAGAGGATAGTAGAAGATATGACAAAGCAGAATCTAACTTTATATTGTTACAAGGAGAAGCAGTCAGTAAAATTTTAACAGTGGGAGAATCTTAATTTTCCTTTCTCAGCCTTCTATTAATAAAAAAATAAGAAATAATATAAAGACCTAAATAAAATTTTAGAAAAAATTGTATTTGAAAAAATTCTGGTGCTTATTGAATGGAAAAATAAAGATCATATACATTATTTACCATGTACCTTAACAAAAAATAATTTTGTCTTAGGAGAAAATTTGGCAGACTCTGCCTCAATGACCAAATCCTGTCTGGGACCTGTCTTTGTGACCCATGAGATAAGAACAGTTTTTCCATTTTTAAATACAAAAGATTTATTTTTAAAACATATAAATCACTCAGCTTGTGAGTTATGCAAATTACAAATGTAAAAAAAAAACATTCTTAATTTGAGGACTGTGGAAAATAGATGTTGGGTCAGACTTGTCTCTACCAAACACTGTTTTGGGACATAAACCCCTCACAGATTTGGAAAAACTGTTTGTATAAATATATATTCTTTACTGACAACAATATCAAAACTCATATTAATTAAAGGTCTTCTGGGAAGAAAGGTATTAAATATCAACTGAAGACTAAACAACTAAATCCTAAAGTGTTGGTGGCTCTAAGAACAATACATATAAATAGTAAATAATTCCATTTTAAAAATTAGCTACAGTCAATATTTCAAAATTTTTAGGAAAGAGACAAAGTAGTTCTAAAAATGTATCTCTAAATATGTTTATTAACAAAAAAAGAAAGAAAAGATCAATTAATTGGGAATTCAACTAAAATATTAGAAAGCAAAAAAAATAAAATCAATTAGACATCAAGATAAATATCTTTAAATTAATATATATATATATATCTTAAAAATTATGAACATAAATTGGCTAATTAATACAAGTAGGATTTTTTAAGAAATAAGTAAAACATAAGCTAACTTGATTAAAAATATGAAAAGCAATAACCAGTTCCAAAAAAATTTTAAATGATGATTCAATTGCATATGTATGAGTGTATATATATGTATGTATGTGTATATATGAAATTAAGAACTATTTTTGTGAACTGTGCCCCAATAATACCAAAAACTTAAATGAAATAAATTAAAATAAACAAAAATTATAAAACATTCAAATGATCAGAATAAGAAATAGAGAATTTAAGCAAATGAATTTCAGAAAAAGAAATTGTATATTGGAGACAAACACAATAAGAATTCCTAGAAGAATTTTGAAGAGAGAAAAAGAACGCTTAAAAACAAAATAAAAATGGTAGAGGAAAATTGGGACATTAAATGAAATCTTTGCAAGAAAGTTATGAAAATATAATAAAGACTTGGTTAAAAAGGTACAAAGAAACTGGAGAAAATAACTGCTTGAAAATCAGAATTCTCTGAGTGGGAGTTAGTAACTATATGAGACATCAAAAAATAAAATGAAAGGAATGAAAAAAAATGATGAAAACTGTCAATTTAGGGGGGAAATGTTTGCAAAAATAGGTTGGGGAGAGAAAATTTAAGACACATTGGATTAGGCAAAAATCATAAGGGAAAAAATCTAGCCATCATATTTCAGGAAAGGAAAAATGTTCCAGATAAACAGAACCAACGAAAAAAGAAGAAATTGAAAGGATTTGCTGGTCACCTCCTGAAAGTAATTCCAAAATGTAAATTCCCATTAAAAAATTTAAATAACAAGGAATCATAGTCAGGGACATGAAACATTTGGCCCCACCATAAAGGAACAGAATGCTTGAAATGTGATATTCCAGAACAAAAAGTATCTAACTTTACAACCAATAATAATCTACCCAATAGAACTGAGTATATTGTAATAGGTAGATAAATGGACCTTTAATGAAATAGAAGACTTTCAAGCATTCCTGATGAAGGGATCAGAACTGAATAGAAAATTTGACATTGAAACACAAGACTCAAGAGAAGAATAAAAAGGTAAATATGAGTGACAAAATAATAAGGTACTAAACAAGGTTAAATTAATATCCCTATATGGGAAGATGATACAATTTCCACAGGAAGAAATCAAAGCTATTAATAATCATATGAAAATGCACTAAATCACTAATAATTAAAAAATGCTAATTAAAATGACTCTTCTATACCATTTTCCACCAATCAGATTATCAAAAATTATAGAAAAGGAAAATGAAAAATACTAGGAGAAGCTTTGGGAGTATACATACACTAATGCACTCTTGGTGGGAGCTGTAAATTAGTCCAAACATTCTGAGAAAGAGCAATTTGGAACTATGCCCAAAAAGCCATTAAATATGTGCAACTTGATCCAACAATATTGTTACTAGGTCTGTACCCCAAAGAGATAAAAGAAAAATTAAAAGGACACTTTACATACATATAAATGTATGTATGTATGTATATACACACACACACACACACACATACACACACATACACATAGCATCCCTTTTTATGATAGAAAAATTGGAAACTGAGGGGATGAATATCAATCAGGTAATGGCTGAAGAAGTTATGGCATATTAATGTAACAATACTATTGTACTGAAAGAAATAATGGAAGGAATGATTTCAGAAAAGCCTAGAAGACATGTAGAAACTGATGCAAAAGAACATGAGAAAAACATACACAGCAACAGCAATAATACTGTAAAGTAAATCAACATGAAAGACTTTGCAACTGATCAGCACAATCATCCACCATAATTCCAAAGGACTAATGATGAAGAATGCTATTCACCTTTAGATAGAGAATTGATAGTACCAGAGTGCAAATTGAAATATTTTTCTCTTTCTTTTCCTTTTTTGAAGGAGTTATAGAAGGAACATGCCTAATGTGGACATATGTTTTATATAACTTCATATTTGCAATGGGTGTTAAATTTCTTACCTTCCCATTGGTTGTAGGATTTGGTGAGGGACATAGAGAATTTCAAAATGAAAATAAAATAGTTTAACAAACCAAAATATATGAAATATGAAAACAAGTTTTTGGAAAATCTATTCTCCTTCAAAAGTTAGAAGAAGACTAGAGATTTAATCATTATTTCTGAGAAGGAAACTAAAATCTTACATTATCAGTCATGTAAATAAGGAGCCTACATGACATTCAAATGCACCATAGACACAAAACACTAACATATATATACACATACAGACACACAGAGACACATACATATATATGTGTTTGTGTATCATTCTTATATAGCATATATATGTGTGTGTGTATGTATGTATATATGTAGCATGTATAAGTATATATGTATATCAACCAAAAGATATGCTATTTGAAATTCTTGAAGAAAAATTTACTAAATTGAAAAAAAAATATATATATATATATGTATTTTCTTTTTGAAGGGCAAATGCGGTTAAGCGACTTGCCCAAAGTCACATGGCTAGTAAGTGTGTCAAGTGTTTGAGGTCAGATTTGAACTCAGGTCTTCCTGACTCCAGGGCTGGTGCTCTATTCACTGCACCACCTAGCTGCCTCTAAAAATATCTTGATAGTAATACAATAATTAATAGATATTAATATTTTCTTATTTTCGATTTAGATAAATTTAACAGAAAGAAAAACAAGGAAAGCATAATCAATAAAATATATATCTCAAAGATTTTAGTCATTTTATGACTAAGAATTATAAAGAATATACAGATTTCTCAGTAAAGCAAAGTAATTTTATTCAAAAATTATAATTGTGCTGGGACATAAGGGAATCACAAAAATATACAAATACAAAAATATTATCATATCATGTAGATAGTCTGATATGATGAAATGTTAAACAGTCAAGGAAATGGGGAAAATATGCATGCTAAATGAAGAATTAAGTAGTGACAACCCAAAGAATTAATGGGTCAAGAACAAATTGAAGAAAGAGTAAGTAGTTATTCTGAAGAGAATAACAATAGAACAACACTCCAAAATTGAATGTTAAAGAACTAAATCTAGTCTCAATGGATACTTTATGCCTTTAGATACATATTAAATTTTTAACATTTAAAGAAATAATCATCATTAAAAAAGAAAATTCAAGACATTCAAAATACTAAAATACATAGCACAATCAAATATGAAAAATAAAAGAAAAATATCTAAAATTACAAATCAAGTCCACTGAAATAAGTAAACAAGTTTTTAACCTAACAAAATTGATAAATATTTACTTAACAATTTTTTTTCAAAAATTCCAAAAGTAAAAATAAACCAATGAATTCACAAAGAACACAAAGAAAATAAAGGAGAAAATTAAAAAAAAAAACACAAATGCTTCTAACAGGCAAAGTTTTGTCTGTAATATTATGTGGAGATCTATCTTTCAAGTCAATAACATGACTAAAACATTGCTTCAATCACAAGTGAAGTGTATGACCATGGGTTCGTTATTTAATATATTGATGCTCTATTAAACTCTCTAAGACTATATATTATGAATCAGTTGATAATCTAAATAAGTAGAGGGGGCATCCAAACTGGGAGAAGGGTATTCCATACTTCTGTAAAATCACAGGCACAGAAGAAAAGATTAAAAAAAAAAGAAATTAATAGATATTTTTAAACCAAAAACAGCAAGCAATTTATAAGATTAGCTATCCAAATATCAATTATCCAAACTGACAAAATAAGAAAAGATATCTTAAAAAAACCTATACCAGAAAGATAAGAGAAACAAACCACAAATCCTCTACAAAAGGAAAAAAGAAAATTCCTGGCAAAGATGAATCAATACTGTAGTTTTTCTTAATTACATTACAAAAATATAAGATAATTAGAGTACAAATGTTTTATAGATTTATATAGAACAAATCCACACTTCCATTATTCAGGAAATTATTTTGCAAAATAGATTTTGACTTATATTTTATAAGTAGAATCAATGCATCAGGATGAGAAGAATAGATGTGAACTTAATATCTACATCAGTTTTTTAAAGTTTACCAATCAAATCAATAGGAGATTGACATAATTTTATTTTTGAAAATCTCTGTTGCAGACTCAGAGTGGTTGAATATGATGAGATAATCCTAAAAGGAAAAAAATGAAAGTCATTAACAATTTGATCATGATGAAGAATATTTTGGAGATATGCTATCGTATTGCCAAAAATTTTGGGGAGAAGAGTTTGAAACAATATTCATTAATAACAATGACATATAGTTCTCTTTCTTGCTTTATTATCTCATTCCTGAGTTCATATATCAGAGATATGTTGTTTTTATAGAAGATTTGGCAGAATGTTTTCTTTCTTAAATAAAAAAAAAACATTTTGGAAAGTGTACATACTCATTGTTCTCTAAAAGATTGACTGAATTTTTCTATGACCAATCTGGACAAATGGCTTCCCTCCCCAATTTCACCTCTCACCCTTCCCTTTTGGTAGTTGCATTACAACCTGTTCAATATACTTTTCTGAGATTGAATTATATACTATCTATATTTGATATTATGTTAATTAATGTATTTTATTTTTTGGTAAGTCACTTTCTCTTTTAAATTCCTAATTTTCCTGACATATAATAAGTAGTACCTAATTCACTGGATATCTTTGGAATTTTAGATTTTGTTTTCTCCATGATTTATCTCCATGTCTGAGGCTAACTCAGGGATTGAGGAAATTGTGATTTGCTAGTTCAACTACCCACCTTAATTGACCTCAGGGAGAAGAGGAATGTCACCATATTGGTTTCAGTATATTTCCCTTCAAAATACATGCAGTTACATATGTTAGCACTTTTTATTCTTCTCTCCATTCTCTTTCCTTACTTCACATGAGTAGGTCAACTCAGTGCCTACTTTTTCTTTTACAGTAAAAGTTAGAGGGTGTTTGGTTAAGATATTGCAAATAGGGGATCTGGACTTATTCAAGTATCTGCTAAGCATGTTACTTTGCAGAGGACTAAATATAAACTATCAGGTCATAAGATAATTGGGAAAGGGGTGGCCAGGTAGCACAGCGAGTAAGAGCGTCGGCTCCAGTGTCGGGATGACCTGGGGATCAAATCCGGGCTCAGATACTTAGCACCACACCCAGAAATAACTGGCCATGTAACCTTGAGCAAGTTACTTAACCCTGATTGCTTTAAAAAAAAAGATAACTAGGAAGACAGAATTAGATCTAGAAAGGCCATTAAAGGCCTTTTTATTTATATTGTCTCATGATTCAAATAAGCAAATTGAGGGTAAAAATATTAAATGTGTTCCCTGGTCACTAAGCCAGTTCATGTCACTGGAGGTATGCTATAATAGAGTAATAAATAAAATTATAGAGTTATAGGGGCAGCTAGGTGTTACAGTGGATAGAGTGCTGATGAAGCTAGAAAGATTTACCTTCTTAAATTCAAATCTGACCTCAGATATTAATTAGCTGTATAACCCTGGACAAGTCACTTAACCCTGTTTGCCCCAGCTTCCTTATCTGTAAAATGAGCTAGAGAAGGAAATAGCAAAGAATTACAATATCTTTGCCAAGAAAACCCCAAATTAGTCATGAGAAATTTGACGTGACTAAAAAACAACTGAACTGAATCAACTGAATAGAATAATAATAGTATATCTTATTGAGCTCAGTTTTATTGCATTGATTGATATGGATCTATAGTTTCCTATGTGCTAACATAACTTATAAAATTTTTTAAAATGTGATGAACATATGAATAAAGATTCAAGAAATAAAAGCTTCAATGTATTAATGCTAGTGTTAGTAAATAGTCACATCCCCAGTCTCAATATATTCCCAATGTAAGTGTTAAATGTTCAATTAAAGTGAAAATATTTCATCTACGCTTTTGGATTTAAAAAGGTTTTAAATTCTAATGATGTTTTATTTTTATAAAGGCACTGCTATGGTGTTATAGCACTAATTAGAATTAGATAATTAGAAGAAGATGGAACATTTGGCTTTCATGACTGACATAGAATCATCTAATGAATAGCATGCTGGCAACCAGGAAGCTTAGGGAATATTTCTGAAAGAATTGTGAACTGTTAGGGTAGAAGGATTTGAAAATATATTTGTTCATAGTGAACATGCTGCTCTGCCAAAAATTTGATTATTTTACATCTAAATAATATCAAGGGTCTAACTATTCACTTAAATAATGAATTAGATGAGTTTTCATGACTGATCTTCAAGTGACAATGACAGTGATCTTGTCAATATATTTCAGGGCTGAAATATAGAGGAAAATCTTTGAATATCCTTTCTGTTCTTCCTTCCTCTTTGAGCAAGGGTATAATGCAAGAAACTTTTACTGTATTTAGAGGGAAAGCATATGGTTTCACATCATGACTCTGCCAAGAACAGAGCTATGAGTCTACCCCCAAAGTAAATTAACATTTTTAAGACCCAATATTCTCATCTATGTAAAAGAGGTATCCTCTTTATGTAAAAATCTTGAGGTATGCTCAAGAGTATTAAAATCTTGTACTAACCCTCCACTTACATCAGCTGTGCTTGGTGAACTCCAGTGAATATCATGGCCCACCAGCATAAGCAGATCACTTGAAATCTCATCATGCTGAGTGACTCAGCTTTGGATACTCAACTCCCTCAACTTCCTCTTCCCTCTAATTGGAGGGCTGGAGCATGTAACACTAAAGACTTCCCAAAGGTTTCCTTTATAGAAGCCTGGGATCTGAGCATTACAGGTAACTCACTTTCCATCAGCAGCAGTTCTTGATTTAGATTTCAGTAAACATTATGGCTTCTCACCAGGTACCTCCTAAGACCCTTTCTCTTTCCAGCTTTCTTCTGTGTTGTTGTCCCCCCATTAGATTATAATCTCTTTGAGGGAAAGGACCTTCTCCTCCCTTCTCCCCCCTTTTTCCCCCTTCCCCTTCTCCCCTCTTCTCCCCCTTTTCCCCCCTTCTTTCTCCTTTCCCCTCCCCCCCTTTCCCCACTCCTCCTTCTCTCTTCTCCCTTCTCCTTTCTCCCTTCTTCTCCCTTCTCCCAGTAAAAAAAGTGCACAGCAGAAAACAAAACTTACAAAGAAGCAAAGAAAAGATGGACCATTCTCAACACAATGTGTATTATTTTCATACAGGATTTCTTGAAAATTTATTGTTACATATTTTGAATCCTCTCTTATGTTCTGCTATGCATGAAATGCTCTTTTTTTCTTTCTTACTTTATATTTAAGTTCTAATATTTAAATTTAAATATTTTTTTCTTTGTTTCTTTTCTCTTTTTGTGTTTTGACCTTTGAGTCTAATACAATAAAAAGGTTAAAATATTTTTATTAATATTTTTGATTTTGTATTACCTAAGTTTCCTTCTGTTTCTCTGCCTGCCATTTTTGGGGAAAAAAAACTTATCTTAAAATACATAAAATCTTGAAAAAAAATAAGAAGAAAAGAAATAATGTCAAAGATGATCAACACATTGAAAAATATTTAAAATATATGCAATATTCCATTAGTATACTTCATACCTCTGTGAAAAAGAAGAAGAGGTATCTTCTTATATACTTATTTTTAGTCTATACAAGTTCTTTGTAATTTTACAATCAACAGTTTTATTTTTTTTCAATATTCATTGTTTTTTAAAGGATGGCATTCAAATAAAAAATATATAATATAATGTATTTTATATTTATATACACACAAATGTTTGTGTGTATACCCCTAAAAAGCTATTCCCTAATAAATATGTGGTCAAAGGATATGAACGACCTGTTCCCCAAAAAATTTTCAACTATTAACATCCATGTGAAAGAATAATTCAAGTGACTAATAATAAGACAATATAAATCAAAACAACCCTGATGTTTCCCTTCACATCTCCAAAATGAGAAAGATGACAAAAGATGTGATTTATTGATACCAGTGAGTTTAGGGAAGGATAAACACATTTGTGTATTGTTGGTAGAACTGTGAATCAGTATAAGCATTTTTAGAAGCAAATTTAATTGAATGATATTTCACTATGAGGTTTATGCCCTAAGGTCATTGATAGGAAGACCTCCTTCATGCCTAAATATATAAAGCAGAACTTTTTTGATAGCCCCCCCAAAAAAACCCTAGAAAGAGTGTAGATTACATGACCACACAAATTGTAGTATATGAAAGTAATAGACTATCATAACTGAGATGCATTAATTTTGTTTGCGCAGAAGTTTTTGAACTTTACATAATCAAAATTATCTATTTTTTTCTCTGATAATTGACTTTCTTTTATTTTGTCAAGGAATATCTCCTACACAGAATTCAGAAATTTAGACAATCTACTCTTCTAATTTTTGTTTGGTCTGATGTTTAAAATTCAGTTTATGCATTCATTTTGAATTTATTTTCATAGGTCATATTACATTTAAGTAATAGATGAGTTACTGAGAGCTAGGAGGCTTGATTGAAGTCATTGAAAGATATAGGGATATGGGAGGTCTTAGAGTTAGAATTCTGAGGCAGAAGAAAGTACCAGTTAAGTAAATATTAAAGAAACATTAGATGGTAGGGGTCAGAAAAAGTATCTTGGTGAATGGTTTGAAGAGACCAACTGGAAGCATAGTCTGGTGACAGAAGGCTTCAGTTTTGTGATCCCTGAAAAAGGATGCCAATTTCAGCTATTGCTTGTCAGTTACACTTCAAATTTTAGAGATTTGAAGTTTCTCACAAGTATATAATATCCTTTTCTACCTCTTCTAGTTTTAGATAGTTATAGATAAGGAGAAAGCAAGGCACTACAGCTGCTTTTCTGTATAGTAAGAGATGGGTGGGATGGTTTGCCTTGACTGAAGAGTCGATCTCATGTGTGTTATTAACTTTATTCTGATGAGACAATGCAACATGATTTTGAGTGAATAACTGGTTTGGATAGGTCTGTATAGCCCAGAGATAGCTTAATGAGCTTTACAATTCTTAGAGTTAAAGTTAATTGCTATTCCTACTGAGATCATATTTTCTCAGCAGTTATTCATTTAACATTTATTAAACATATTTACATGCAAATGTAAAGTGAAATGTAACATGCAATCATATATAACATACCTAACATAACATATAATCATACCTAGCATATAAATGTTAGGTATGATTCTAGAGGAAAGCAGTTAACATAGAAGGAGTTTCATGTGATGCAGATGTTCCTGAATGGATCAGACATCAAATCCTAGAGCCCAGGATTGGTAGCTACCCTGAGCACATGGATTTTCTTCACTTAATTTCCTGCCATTGATATTGTGTCACATCATAGGGGTGAACAAATCATACATTTTTTTACGTTAAGATCATATTAAATCATATAGAGTGTCTTGTATGGTATAGAGAATCCACGTTGGAGGCAGGAACCCCTGAAATGAAGCTTTGCCATTTCAATGCAAAGGTACTGATAAGGAGAAATAGGAAAGTCTTGCAGAAGGTAGAATTTTAGCTGAGAAATGGAATAAACTTTGGGCAGCTAGGTTGCATAATGGATAGACTACCCATCCTGGAATCAGGAAGATTTGAGTTCAAATATGACCTCAGTGACTTTCTAGCTGTTTGACCCTGGGCAAGTCACTTAAACCTATTTTTCTCAGTTTCCTCATCTACAAAATGAGCTGGAGAAGGAAATGGCAAATCATCTTTGTATCTTTGTCAATAAAACACTAAATGAGGTCATGAACAGTAAGACAATGACGGAGATGATGGAGAAAATATTTACTTAGCATTGTAAACAGATAGTGAAAATGACCAGAGATGGAGTGTTGTGGGCATAAAGGCCAGTGTCACTGAATTAAAAAGTATGTGGCAGGGAGAACACACAGCATAAGAAAATTGGAAAGGTAGGAAGGGAGCATTTTATGGCAAGCTTTAAAAGTCAAACAAAATTTTGGATGTTATCCTAGCAGTAATAGGGTGTCACTAGAGTTAATTAAATAAGAGTGTAACATGATCACACTTTTAAAAAAAGTAATTGGGGTTAAGTAACTTGCTCAAGGTTACATGGCCAGTTATTTATGGGTGTGGTGCTAAGTGTCTGAGCCCGGATTCCATCCCCAGGTCCTCCCGACACTGGGGCAGGTGCTCTTACTCGCTGTGCTACCTGGTCACCCCCACACTTTTTCTTTAGGAAGATCAGTTTGATTTCTGAATGGAGGATAATTGGAGTAGGGAGAGATTTGAGATAGGGAGACCAATATTGCTATTATAATATTACAGTCATGAGTTGATGAGGGATTTTATCAGTGTGGTGTCAGAGGAAAAAAAGAAAACATAGAACAGATGTTACAAAGGTAGAAATGATGTACAATTAGGGGAAGAAGTCAGGAGTTTATGATGACACCTCGGTTTCCAGTCTTGGTGACTAGGAGTATATAAGTACCCTCAATAGTAATAAGGAAGTTAGCACAGAAGAGAACTTCCAAGTAAAAGATAATGAATTTAGTTTTGGACCTCTTGAGTTTAAAATATCTATGAGGTAAGCAGTTCAAAGTGTCCAATATACAATTGGAGGTGAGAAGCTAGAAGTGAGGAGAAAGGTTTGGGTCTGACAAATCTGAGAATCAAATACATAGCATGATAGTAATGAAATCACCAAGTGAAATGCATAGAATTAGTGCACGCAACTTGGATCAAGACATAGCAAAGGATGTTGAGGAGTTGTCAAAGAGCCATGGGGATGAACTAGAAGAGAGCAGTGTCAGAAAAACCCAGAGAAGAGTATCAGGGCAAAAAAAGTGATCAACAATGGCAAAGCCTTTAGAGAGGCCAAAAAGGGCGAAAACTGAGCATGTGCAATCAGATATGGCAATTAGTACAACACTGATAACTTTTAAGAGAGCAGTCTTATTCGAATAAGGATGGCAGAAGCCAGATAACAGAGAGGTAAGATTGAGAAGAAAAGAAGTGGAGGCAATCCTTATGGTTGGTTTTCTCAAGTTTAGCCACAAAGGAAAGAAGAGATACAGGATGTCAGCTCCAGGGATGGATGGATCAGTTTAGGGTTTTTGAGGAAGCAATGAGGAAGCAACCAGTAGATAGGTAGAGATTGACAACTGATGAAAGAGTGAGTTTAATAGAAGGGGCTATCTATAAGAAAATATGTGATTAATTGTGTATGCAGAGAGATTGCCTTGGCACAAAGAAGGGCCACCTCCTCATGTGAGTTGGGGTAGAGGAGGAAATAGTGGTAGAAGCCATCTAAGTTGTGCCAGATGAGAAGGAGGGAAGATGAGGGAACCCTTGGCAGATACCTTTGATTTTTTTTCAATTAAATATGAACCAAGGTTCTCAGCTGAGACATAGGGTGAAAGGGGGAGCCATGAGAATAATTTAAGCTTAGAATTATGAAGCATAGATATTTTCAACCTGGACACTAAGCTTACTACCAAAAACTGTTGGGTGATTTTTGAAGACAGTGGCATATTTCACAAACCTCATGACTTTGAGATAAATTGTACTTTTTTTCAAAGCATGTACTTTTACTGCTACTTAAAGCAATAATTGTTTTCTCCCTTCATAACAAAGTTTATATAGTATCCATTAGACCCATCACCACAGAAGACTTTTCTTCTTTAATAGACATTACTTGACATTTTTGTTGAAATGCTAGAAAATAAAAGTAGTTTATAATGTGCTCAGAATTGTCATTCCTTTTTAGTTATAGCAGCACATAAGTGTCATGTTAAGCCTGAGGCAGGAGACTAAAATGACCAGTTCTATCTGGAATCATGTTTACCGTATGCCTTTCAAATCCACAGTACAGATTCTCATCCCTTATCAGGCAAGCCATGAAGTCTAACAGACTGCAGACTCAAGTTTCCCCTTCCAGGCAATGCTGGGTCAGACCATTGTTTGCCATAACAAAGACTTTCTTGAATATTGCAGCTGGGATTTTTGTTTTGTTTCCCTTAATAGAACTCTCCAGGCTAATCATCAGCCATTTTAATTTCAGAGAAATGCTCCAAAGGCTACTCTGAGTAGCACAGAGCACTTTAACAATCCCCAGTTGCACTTGGTTCTCCTGGGAAAAGTGATCCTGAGTAGTTTCAGTGGAACTGAAAAGGAAAAAAAACCAATGAAATAATATTTCTAGGAACCACAGCCCTCTGAGTTTGGTCCCAGGCAAGTCTGTTCATTATTCACATTTCTGCTATGATTTTGAATCTAGGGATTTGGATCAGGGAAAAAGGAAACACCTTTGAGGCTTTTTTAGCTAGATTAAGGGAACAGTGACTCTGAGGAAGCCATATTATCTCTTTCAGGCAATGTAAATAAAGAAAATTATTTTTATTTCCAATGACCTGAATAAATAAATAATTGGCATTACTTTAATGAGTAAAATTAAAATCATTCCCTCTTATTTTAATGAAAGGGAAAAAAAAACACCTTCTGTAGGATTTATGAAATCCCATTTACCTAAATCATATATTAGGCACCCTTAGATAATGTTACCCACGTTCTAGGTACTCAATGTTAGTCTGCAGCCACTCAACCATAGGTCAGCTGGCCAGCTGGAAGACATAATTAATTCAACTCAGAGTTATTTAATAAAAGATTGCTTTTGGAAATCTGAATCAGACCCATTGTTCTAATATTAGTTTCTAATTATGTCAAAAAAAATTTAAAACGATTACTTTTGATAATCTTTGACCCAGAAGCCAACTAATTATAAATGTCACATGGAGATCAAAGAAAGAAAAAAAAAGTTGTAGTGTGGCTTTTGTAAAATGCTGACCCACATTTGATTATACTTTCATTTGATTCTCACAGAAATTCTGTGAATTAACTAGTACCTATAATTATCCCCATTATACAGAGGAGAAAAACTGAGACTCAGAAAAGTTAACTGATTTCTGTAAGTTAAGTGGCTGAAGAGATATAGCTGGGAAGTGAACCCAACTCTGTTGAATACCTGTGACTTGAAAACTGGCTGTTTTGTGTTCTATATATTATTAGCAGGGTCATGTGGAAGGAAGAAATGTGGCACAATGGGATATACTCACCAATCTGACCAAGGAAATTCCTCTGCCTCTGAGACTCAATTTCCTCATCATAAGATGTAAAAATAACTTTTTTGTCTTCCTCATAATATGGTATCTGGAAAGTATTTCTTAACTGAAAAGAAGTGTATAAATTGACTTACTATTGAAGAAGTACTTTCATTTATTTTGACAGTAGATGAAAGTTGTAAAAATAAATTTCTACTTGTTAAAAGGTAAACTCCCTTAGAACCAGAACTGTACCAAAGTGAAATATTATTATGTCTATAGGAAGTGACTTTTAGACAGAGGGTGGATTAGATTAAATTCTAGATAGGTGGATGGCCATTTGATATATATGTGTGTGTGTGTGTGTGTGTGTGTGTGTGTTCTAGAAGAGATTCTCAGGCCAGATTTGGACTAAATAGTTTCTGAATTCTAAACCTAATTATCGAAATCTAATTTTCTAGGATACGGATTCCAAGACTAGCTCTCATTATGCTACTTTCATTAAAGTGCTCTGTATTCTATAGTACATATATACTGTACAGTCTACAGTACCCATTATAGTACTCTCATTGTAGTACTTTTTAAAAGATCTCTTTCAGAAGGTGGCTAAGTCACACAGTGGATAATTCACTTGGTCTAAATTCAGGAAGATCAGTTCTAGATACTTATTTGTTATATGACCCTAAGCAAATCACTTAATCTCTGTCTGCCTTAGTTTCCTCAAATGGAAAATGGGGAAAATAATAGCACCTACCCATGATGTTGTTGTGAGGATCAGAGAAGATGTTTGAAAGCCACTGAGGACACTTATTCTGGCACATAGTAGGTGCTTAATAAATGCTTGTTCCTTACCCCCTTACTTTCAGAATAGAATAACATATGGAGAATATTCTCTATTGCTTCCTGACCCAATGTCTACTACAAAAATGGAAATATGTTTGGTCACAGTTTCTTGCTAGGAAAGAATGAGCTCAGTCCAGAGAAACATTTCAAAAGGTGGCTAGGTGGCATAGTGAATAGAGCACCAGCCCTGGAGTCAGAAGGACCTGAGTTCAAATCTGGCCTCTATAACAGCAAACACCCCAACATCCCCAGGGTGGATGCCAACACAGGTTCTTACATTTGCTTTTCTAAAGGAAAGCAACTCAAAATGGGTTAACAATCTTGCTTTAATCAATCAAACATATCATTTACCTAGTTCAGGGGGAAAAGTCAGCACCCTGAACTTCAGAGTACAGAGACAGACATTGC
The DNA here is from genome assembly GCF_028583685.1 of Petaurus breviceps papuanus. Lineage (NCBI taxonomy): Eukaryota > Metazoa > Chordata > Mammalia > Diprotodontia > Petauridae > Petaurus > Petaurus breviceps. The sequence continues at coordinate 3,330,755 of NW_027185890.1, forward strand.
AAGAAGACAGAGAAACATTTCAAGCAGACAGGCCTCCAACTGTCCAATCATTATATCCATACTGAGTCAGTTACCAGAGAGGGAAGGATCAACATCTGGGTTTTTCAAAGTCAGCGGCCTCTCAACGGCTGCAGAGTCTTGTCTGGTCAAATCACACTACACTTGTCAAAGTGAGTCCCCAAAGAAAGCCTCACATCAGGAATTATATATCCTTCTCCTGGCTCAGAGAATGTAACAGCCCTCTTGACCCACTGCCCAATCACAAAATATCTCCTGAAAAACAAGTTCCCACCACAGGCTCTGGGTGCACTTAAGCCTATCAAAGGGCCTAGGGGCAGGGAAGATATTAAATTCAGATTCCCATTACAGCCCCAGACACTTAACACTTAATAGCCCAATGACCTTGGGCAAGTCACATAACCCCAATTGCCCTTTCCAAAAAATAAAAAAGGTCTTTTTTTTATTCATATGCCCACATACACTCATATATAGACACACACACACACACATGCACACTCACACACACACATTATATATATATATATATTACTATTCCCTTCAACTACTGAGAAAAGTTCCATAAGTTACAATTATTGTTTGTAGGAATGTTAATAGTTCAACTTTGATAAGTTCCTTATGATTTCTTTTTCCTATTTAGCTTCTCATGCTTCTCTTGCTTCTTGTATCTGAATGTCAAATTTTATGTTCAACTCTGGTATTATCAGCAAGAATGCTTGAAAGTCCTCTATTCAACTGAATAACCATATTTTCCCCTGAAACCTGATATGGGTAGGTGACTCTTGGTTTTAATCCCTGCTCCTTTGACCTCCAGAATATCATATTCCAAGCCCTTCAATCCCTCAGTGTAGAAACTGCCAGATCCTGGGTTATCCTGATTGTGTTTCCACAGTATTCAAATTGTTTCTTCCTGGCTGTTTGTAATATTCTCTCCTTAGTGTGGAAATTATGGAATCTGGCTATAAAATTCCTGGGAGTTTTCTTTTTGGAATCTTTTTCAGGAGGTGATTGGTGGATTCTTTCAACCTCTATTTTGCCCTCTAGTTCTAAAACATCAGGGCAGTTTTCCTTGAGAACTTCCTGGAGGATTATTTCTAGGTTCTTACTTTGATCATGGCTTTCAGGTAGTATAATAATTTTTCAATTATCTCTCCTGGATCTATTTTCCATGTCAGGGGTTTTTCCCATGAGATATTTCACATTGCCTTCTATTCTTTCATTTCTTTGGATCTGTTTAACAGCATCTTGATTTCTCATAAAGTCATTAGGTTCCATTTGCTCCAGTCTAATTCTGGAGCAATGATTCTCCTCATTGAGCTTTTGAGATTTTTTTTCCATCTGGCAAAATCGACTTTTTTTTATTTTTCATTTTATTGATTGATTGATTTTATGCAATGGTGGGGGGGGGGTTAAGTAATGTGCTCAAGGTTACATGGCCAGTTATTTCTGGATGTGGTGCTAAGTATCTGAGCCTGGATTTGATCCCCAGGTCATCCCAACACTGGAGCCAGTGCTCTTACTTGCTGTGCTACCTGGCCGCCCCTAAATTTGGCTTTTTAAGTCATTCTTCTACTCATTGCCTTTTTGGGCATCTTTTGCCATTTGAGTTAGTCTATTTTTAATGGTGTTATTTTCCTCAGTCAGGCTGTTGACTCTCATTTCATTATTTTCTTGCATTTTTCTCATTTCCCTTCCCAATTTTTCCTCCACATCTCTTATCTGCTTCTTAAAGTCCTCTATGGCCTGTAACCAACTTGTATTTTCCTTTGAAGTTTTGGTTCAGGAGTTCTGACTTCATTGCCTTACTTCTGTTCCATGTTTTGCTCCTTTTTCTCCCCAAACTAGGACTCTAATGTTGGAATCTTCTGTCTGCTTTGTTTCCTTTGCCTGGTCATGTTGCCCCTCAGTCACTTGACTCCTGCATTTTTGCCACATTAGGACTCTGTCACCAGATAGGGGAGCTTTAGTCCCAAACACTGGGGTTTTCTCAGCTGCTGGAGGTATTAGATGGGTGCCCTATCTGAGGTCTCCACACACTGTGGCAAGCTGGACACACACCAAAGGACCTCCACTCTAGACTGCAATCCAGATCCAAGAAGGTTAAAGCAAGAGTGATTACCCCTCAGACTGGTGCTCGGTCCCCCTATACTCTGCAGGCAAGGATCTAAAGCTGCTACATGGTACAGGCTGGCTGTGCCAATGTCTCAGCAGATTCTTGCCTTAGGGACAAAAGCCATGCACCCCCACTTATGGGTCCCAATGTCCAGACTGCACTCACCTCTCACTTTGTGCTTCGCATCTATGTGTTGATAAATCTGGAAACAGACACAGCTGCTTGTAATCTGGAGTCCCTCTGGCAGGAGGCTTTTCAGGCCAGCCCTGGGGCTAAAGCCTTAGTGTGGGGCTGGGCTCGGCTCCCACAGCACTGTGCTGGCCAATTCCTGCTTGACTGCTGGGCTGCCCTCAGTGCGAGGTTAGCTTCTCTGTGTCATTTTGTGGGTTCTGCAGCTCCAAAGTTTGTTTAGAGTCCCCTTTTTACATGGATTGGGGAAGGTAGAAGCTGGGAGCAGTGGGGAGGTCCCGCTTCTACTCTGCCATCTTGACTGCACCCCCCTAAAGAATAATATTAAAAGCAGGAGCACCCTGGGAAGCAACAGCACCCTTGGGGGCAGGCTGGTTCAATGAAAGGGTCAAGTTGTCCGACCAACCACAAAGGCCACTAAAAGGCCTATCACCAAAGGGCTGGGACTGGAAAGAGCAAGGTAAGAAGCAAATGCAGGGCCCTTGTCCTGGACTGCAAATACTCCTTAGACTACCACCCCATAGCCCAGAAATTTAAAAAGCCCCTATCAGGAACTCCAAGGACCAGGATGGCAGAGTGAACCCTGGCTGCTCCAACCCCCCAACCCCCTCATAAAACATAGTAATTATTGCCCTGGGGCAAAATCCTTAACAGTAAAGGGTTGGGAACCCTAAAGGAAGGGCATGGCTAGGGCCCTCCCTCAAAAAGGGAAGAAAGTAGACTACAAAGACTCTGGACTATTACTATCCTTAGAGGGAGGAACCAACTCAGAGGGAGACAATGTTGACTCCACATCCACAGCTGATACATCAACAGGGAACATGTCCCAAGCACAGAAAACTATCCTAGATGGGCTCAAAAGGAATTTTGAAAGCCAAATGGGAGAGATAGAAGACAAAATGAATAATTCTTTTAAAATCAAAATTGCAGAATTAGAAAACCATTATAATGAAGAAAAAGTTCCTTAAAAGGAAAAGTATGTCATATAGAAAAGGAGCTCCAAAAATTAACCGAGGAAAATAATTCATTAAAAACTAGAATCAACCAAATTGAAGCAAATAACTCTGAGGAAACAAGAATTAAAAAAAAAGAATGAAAACTTAGAAAAAAAGATGTGAAATATCTCAATGGAAAAATAATGGACCTGGAAAACAGATCCAGGAGAGATAATCTGAGAATCGTAGGTCTAACAGAAAATCATGATGAAAAAATGAACCTGGACAACATTCTCCAAGAGCTCATTAAGGAAAACTGTCCTAAGATGCTAGAACCTGAGGGTAAAATAGAACTTGAGAGAATCCACTGGACACCACATGAAAAAGATCCCAAACTGAAAAGTCCTTGAAATGTTGTGGCAAAACTCAAGAACAACCAGGTAAAAGAAAAAAATGCTTCAAGTGGCCAGAAAGAAACCATTCAAATATCAAGGAACCACAGTGAGGATCACACAGGATTTGTCACCCTCTACACTGAAAGATTGGAGGAAGTAGAATACAAATTTTTCAAGGCAAAAGAACTCGCATTACAACCAAGGATCACCTCCCCAGCGAGACTGAGCATATTCTTCCAGGCAAAGAGAGGGTCATTCAATGATATAACAGATTTCTAGACCTTCCTGATGAAAAAGCCAGAGCTCAATGGAAAATTCAACATCCAATTACAAGATGCAAGAGTGACATAGAAAGGTAAACAAGGAAAATACACACACACAAACACACACACACACACACACACACACACACCCTGTTATTTAAAAAGAGAAAACTGTTTCTAGACAAGTAGAGGGTATGAGTATAGATTACACAAAATGATGATTTAAAAAAATCTATTATTAAGGGCTACAAAGGGATTGCAATGGAAGAAGAGGAATGAATGAAGTGGAAAAGGGTAAATTATGCCACACAAAGAGGCATAAAAACAATATAACATAAGAAAAGAATGGAGGGAGATGTGTACTATATGAGCTTTTCCCTCATTGGATCTAGTGCAAGAAGGGAATAACACTACCAGGTAAGCATAGAACTCTGTGGAGAAGAGATGCAAAATTTATCATAATAGAGGGAAAGAGGGGAGGGAGAGGAGCTTTGCAGGTGATTTGTTCCTGTCACTCTTGGTTTGAAGGAGAAATAACATACTTCATTAAGTATAAAAATATCCTACAGTCAGAAGGAGGGGCAAGGGCTAAAAAAGGAGGAGATGGTTAGTAGGGAAGGAAGAAGTAAGGGGGAAGGGGAGGAAAAGGGAGGAGGGCTGATAAAGGAGTACTGAGGGAGGCTGTGGTTAAAAGGAAAACTGTTAAGGAAGGAAAGGGAGAAGGGGAGAAAAAATATAAGCATTAACAGGTGAGGGAATAGGATAGAGGGAAAAAAAACAGATAATAATCATAACTGTGAATGTGGATGGAAAGAACTCTCCCATAAAATGCACACAGATAGCAGAATGGATTAAAAATCATAATCCTATAATATGCAGCTTACAAGAAACACATCTGAAACAGAGGGATACAAACAGGGTAAAGGTAAAAGGCTGGAGTAAAATACACCATGCCTCAGCTAAAGTACAATTAAAAGCAGTGGTAGCAATTCTTATCTCAGATAAAGAAAAAGCAAAAATTGATCTAATTAAAACGGATAAGGAAGGAAACAATATCCTGCTAAAAAATGCCATCGAGAATGAAGAAATATCATTACTTAACATATATGCACCAAGTGGTATAGCATCCAGATTCCTAGAAGAGAAGGTAAAGGAATTAGAGGAAAAAATAGATAGCAAAACTATATTAGTGGGATACCTTAATCTCCCCCTCTCTGAACTTTATAAATCCAACCTGAAAATAAACAATGAAGAAGTTAAGGAAGTGAATAGAATTTTAGAGAGGGTAAGTATGATAGATTTCTGGAGAAAATAGAATGGGGATAAAAAGGAATATACCTTCTTCTCAGAGGTACATGGCACATACACAAAAATCGACCATGTACTAGGACATAAAAACCTCCCATTTCAGAGCAGAAAGCAGAAATAATAAATGCATCATTCTCAGATCACGATGCAATAAAAATCATATGTAATAAAGGGCCATGGAAAGACAGACTAAATACTAATTTGAAACTAAACAATTTAATCCTAAAGAATGAGTGGGTCAAAAGAAATCATAGAAACAATCAGTAACTTCATTCAAGGGAATGACAACAATAAGACAACATACCAAAATTTTGTGGGATACAGCAAAGGCAGTTCTTAGGAGAATTTTATATCCCTTTGAGCTTACATGAATAAATTATAGAAAACAGAGGTCAATGAATTGGGCATGCAATTGAAAAAGTTGGAAAAAATTGAAAATCCCTAATAAATACTAAATTAGAAATATTGAAAATCAAAGGAGAGATTAATAAAATTGAAATTAAGAAAACTATTGAATTAATAAATAAAACTAAGAGCTGGTTTTATGAAAAAAACAATAAAACTGATAGACCCTTAGTCAATATGATAAAAAAAAAAGAAAGAAGAAAACAAAATTATGAGCATCAAAAATGAAAAGGGTGAACCTACCACCAATGAAAAGGAAATTAATACAATAATTAGGAATTATTTTTCCCAGTGGTTTGCACATAAATTTGACAATCTTAGTGAAATGGATGAAGATTTACAAAAATATAAGCTACCCAAATTAATTGAAGAGGAAGTAAATTACTTAAATAACCCCATCTCAGAAAAAGAAATCGAAGAAATCATCAGTGAACTCCCTAGGAAAAAATCTCCAGGGCCAGATGGATTTAGTAGTGAATTCTATCAAACATGTAAAGAACAATTGATTCCAATACTCTACAAATTATTTGGGAAAATTAGTGAAGGAGTCCTACCAAATTCTATTTATGACACAAATATGGTACCAATACCTAAATCAGGAAGAGATAAAACAGGGAAAGAAAATTATAGAACAATCTCCCTCATGAATATAGATGCAAAATTTTTAAATAAAATATTAGCAAAAAGACAACAGCAACTTGTCACAATTATAATGCACTTTGATCAAATAGGATTTATTCCAGGAATGCAAGGATGGTTTAATATTAGGAAAGCCATCAGTATAATTCATTATATCAATAATAAAACTAGCAAAAACCACATGATTACCTCAATAGATGCAGAAAGGGCTTTTGACAAAATACAACATCCATTTCTATTAAAAACACTAGAAAGCATACTATAATTAAAAATATTAGACAGCATAAATGGAGCCTGCCTTAAAATAATAGGTAGCATCTATATAAAGCCATCAGCAAGTATTATATGTAATGGGGAGAAGCTAGAAGCATTTCCCATAAGATCAGGGGTGAAACAAGGGTGTCCACTATAACCCCTCCTATTCAATCTGGTACTAGAAATGTTAGCAGTAGAAATTGGAAAAGAAAAAGAAAGCAAAGGAATCAAATTAGGCAAAGAAGAGACCAAGTTATCACTCTTTGCAGATGATATGATGATATACTTAGAGAATCCTAGAGAATCAAGTAAAAAACTACTTGTGAAAATAAATAAATTTGGCAAAGTTTTGGGATATAAAATAAACCCACATAAATCCTCACCATTCCTGTATCTTTCTAATGAAATTCAATAGCAAGAGATAGAAATCATTTAAAGTTACTGTAGACATTATAAAATATTTGGGCATCTACCTGCCAAAACAAACCCAAGACCTATATGAACACAACTACAAAACACTTTTCACACAAATAAAAGCAGATCTAACTAATTGGAAAGGCATCAATTGATCGTTGTTGGGTCGAGCTAATATAATAAAAATGACAATTTTACCTAAATTAAATTATATATTTAGTACCATAAGAATCAGTTTACCAAAAAACTACCTTACAGAGCTAGAAAATAAAATAGTAACAAAATTCAATTGCAAGAACAAAAGGTCCAGAATATCAAGGGAATTAATGAAAAGCAATGCTAGGGAATGTGGACTATTCATACCAGGTTTTTAATCTGTACTATAAAGCAGCAGTCCTCAAAACTACTTGGTATTGGTTGAAGAATAGAGTAGTGGATCAATGGAATAGATTGGGTACATGAGACTCAGCAGTCAATGACTATAGTAATCTACTGTTTGATAAACCCAAAGGCTTTTGGGATAAGATCTCACTATTTGACAAAAACTGCTGGGAAATCTGGAATATAGTATGGCAGAAACTGGGTATAGACCATTATCTAACACCATATACCAAAATCAAGTCTAAATGGGTGCATGATTGTAATGGGAATGCAAATGTGGAAGATCTTCCCTGCCCCTAGGCTAAAGTGCACCTGGAGCCTGGGGTGGGAGGCTTGTTTTTCAGTAGATACTTCTTGATTGGCCAGTGAGTCAATAAGGTTGTTACATTCTCTGAGCCAGGAGAAGGATATATAAGCCCTGATGTGTAGCTTTTTTGGGGGGGCTCACTTTGAGAAGTGTTCTGTGATTTGATCTGGATTCTGGGAAGCTGTTGTCCAGAGCTCCCCCCAGCTTTGAAAAACCCAGATGTTGCCTGGGTATGGATGTAATGGTTGGATAGTTTGGAAATCTGTCTACTTGATCTGTTTCTGTCTTGATAATTCTGCCTGTATACTTTGAAGTTCGGGGTGCTGACCTTTTTCCCCTGAACAAGGTAAACGATATATGTCTGACTGATTAAAGTAAGTTTGTTAACCCATTTTGAGTTGCTTTCCTTTATCAAAGCAGATCCAAGAACCTGTACTGGCAGCAAACCCTGAGGACGCTTTGGGGTGCTTGCTGCTACAATGATCTAGGTATAAAGATTCATAATGTAAGCAATTTGGGAAAGTAAGGTATAGTTTACCTGTCAGATTTGTGGAGAGAGGAAGACTTTATTACCAAACAAGAATTGGAAGGCATTATAAAATGCAAAATGTATAATTTTGATTACATTAAATTGAAAAGCTTCTGTACAAACAAAGCCAATGTAACCAGGATTAGGATGGAAGTGGAAAATTGGGAAAGAATTTTTACAACCTATGTCACTGATAAAGGGCTCATGTCTAAAATATACAGAGAATTGGGTCAAATCTATAAGAATACAAGTCATTCCCCAATTGATAAATGGTCAAAGAATATGAACAGGAAATTTTCAGAGGAAGATATTAAAGATATTTATAAGCATATGAAAAAATGGTCTAAATCACTATTGATTAGAGAAATGCAAATCAAAACAATGCTGAGGTACCATATCTCGCCAGTCTGATTGGCTAAGATGACAAAACAGGAAAATGACAAATGCTGGAGAGGATGTGGACAAATTGGAACACTAATTTATTGCTTTTGAAGTTGTGAACTGATCCAACCATTCTCGAGCACAATCTGGAATTATGCCCAAAGGGCCATAAATATTTTCATACCCTTTGACCCAGCAATACCACTTCTAGGGTTGCATCCCAGAGAGATAATAGAATTGGGGAAAAGTCCCACATGTACAAAAATATAGCAGCTTTTTCATGGTATCAAAAAATTGGTAATTAAGGGGGTGCCCATCAATTGGGAAATGGCTGAAAAAGTTGTGATATATGATGTTATGCAATAAGAAACGAGGAGCAGATGGACTTCATATTTACCTGGAGAGGCTTATATGAACTGATGCTGAGTGAGAACAGTAGAGCCAGGAGGAATTTGTCCACAATTACAGACACAACATGTGTGTGATGATCAACTTTGATAAACTAGACTCTTCTCAACATTCCAGAGTCATAAGTCAACCCTAAAAGACTCATGATGGAGAGAGATGTTTACATCCAGAGAAAGAACTGAGTTTGAACCCAGATTAAAGCAAACTACATGATCTTTTTCTTTTTCTTGTTTGGTTTTGTTTCCTCTTTCCCATTCTTCATTCCATCTGAGACAATCCTTCTTTATAACCTGACTAATGCCTAATGTGAAAATATTTGCAGATACTATATTTGATTGCTTGCCGCCATGTTGGGGGGGGGAGTGGGTAAGGGAGAGAAAATTTGAAACTCAAGGAATTGTGGTAATGAATCTTATAAACTAGAAGTAAACAAATTAATAAAGACCAAAAAAATAGGAATAGTATTAAATGTGAACTGTTTGACTCTCCCTCAAAAACCTAATATGGCCTATTTCCCATGAGCTTTTAAAATGATACATGCAGCCCTGAACTGGCATGGCATTGTGAGTTCAACAAATAGACTCAATCCAAAAGTTAACATATAAACTCCTACTGTGAGGACCAGCCAATGCTGAGCTGTGCATACTCTCAGCTTCCCAGGAGCTCAGTGAGAAAAATGGAATCTCCAAGTAGAGATTCATTTTTAGATTAGTGGTTATTCCTCTTCTTTTACCATGCATTTTCTCTTTAAAAATAATGATGTTTATAAGCACAATGTGGTCCTATTTTATAGCAGATCCTTGTGGTATTGAGGACTTGCAAATACTATGTACTATCATCAATCTTTGATAATTAGAAATATGTCTTATTGACTTAACTATGTTTGAATATCAATCCAAAATATGCATATGTCTTCTGTTATGAGTACCAGATTTCTAATGCATGCTAAGGCTGGGGGGGGGAGGGAGTGAGAGGAAAAGAAAGAGAGGGAAAGTGAGAGACAGAGGGAGAGGGAAAGGAGAGAGAGAAAGGGAAGGGAACAGAGAAGAGGAAGAGAGAGAGATTACATAGGACTACACCTATTATTTGAACCACTATATATATATATATTTTTTTTTTCTTATTTCCATTCTTCTCCTGTCTCAGAATCACATAGTCTCAGAATTATAAGAGACCCCAGAGGTCATCTAGTTTCATCAATTCCAAAACTGACTCCTACTCTAGGACATTCCAGACAAGTGTTCATCCCTCCTCTGCTTAAAGACCTTAGGTAAAGGTAGCCTGCTATCTCAAGATGTTATACAGACTCATGCATGCATGTATTATGTCTATTACATTTCAACAGCAAAAAGTACACTGCAGTGAAACTCTCCAAATGGAATAAGGGAAAATCTAACATTAGTGTTCTCTATCATATACTGTGTAGATAAACATCTCTAAATAGTTTTCATTTTGCTAGTAAAATTGAAGTTTGAACCTGCTTAAATAGCATTGTTAGCATTTATAAATAGAGTCATTATTTCTAAAACTTATTTTTCAGATAAGAAATGTGGATGTGGTCTCATGTTTTAAGGAAAAGGAAACTTTTTTCCTTTATGCTAATAAGTGGTATATCTTTGCCACAAAGAATCTATTATAGTAATTATTTATATATTTTAAAATATTTTTAAATTTTTTTATTTGAACCATCTTGCTAGAGACCTAATCCCTTTTAAATCTAGAACTATAAGAGACTTTAATCATTATATATTCCAAACACATTTATTTTACATGTAAAAATTAATATCAATACTAAATATATATGAAGCAAATGGCATAGCATCTAAATTTTTAAAAATTAAATTAATTATATTATAATATAAATTATATAACTATACTACTGGAGAACCCCCATTTGCCACTCTCAGATCTAGATAAAGCTAAAAATAATATAGACAAGAAAAAGTTGAGGAAATGAATAAATTTTAGAAAAGTTAGATAAAATAATCCTGTAGAGAAATATACTTATTTCTCAGCTTTCCATAACACCTTTACCAAAAATGACCATGTATCAGGGCATAAAAATGTCACAACCAAATACATAAAAGCAGAAATATTTAATGCACTTTTCTGACTATAATGTAATAAAATAAATTTAATAAAGGAACTTTGAAGCATAAATTACACATTAATTGGAAAATAAATAGCTTATTCTTTATAAGAAATAAGTGGGTCAAAGAATAAAACATATGAAAAACCAACTGTTTCATGAAAGAAGACAACAATGAGCAAAATAACAAAATGTGTGGGATGCAGCCAAAAAGTAGTACTTAGTGGAAAATATATGTCTAAATGATTGTTTCAATAAAAGAGAGGAGGACTATATTCACAAATTGGACATGCAACTAAAAAGAAGACTAAAAACAACAAATTAAACCCATCCAATTAAACATCAAAATAGAAATTTTAAAAATCAGAGTAGAGATTAACAAAACTGAAATTTATTAAAAAATGAACTAATCAATAAAACTAGGATTTGGTTTAGACACAATAAAATAGATACATTATTTTAAATATCTGATTTAATAAAAAAAGGAAGAAAATCAAATTACCAGCGTGACATGAAAAAGATAAATCCACAACCATAGAAGAGGAAATGAAATTTATTAGGAGCTATTTGCCCAATTGCATGCTAATAATACTGACAGTCTAAAAGAAATGGATGAATACTACAAAAATATAAATTGTCCCAATTAATAGAATAAAAAGTAGAATATTTTAATCCAGTCTTAAATAGAGACATCTAACATGACATAAATTATCTCCCTAAGGGTTAAAAGCAGGACCAAATAAAATTCTACCAAATATTTAAAATAATTACTTCTAAGACTATATAAATTAAAAAAGAATAAGTAAAGAAATTATCCTACAAATTCCTTCTATGATACAAATACTGTCTTGTGTCAATTTTCTTGTGTCAAACCAGGGAGAGTCAAAACAGAGAAATATAAATTTTCATTAGGAATATTTATGCAAAATTTTAAAATAAAATCATAAAATATTGCAGCAATATGTCAGAAAATATTACATATCATGTCCAAGTTCTATTTATACCAGTAGTGATGGACTGACTCAGTTTTAAGAAAAATATAAACATAATTGGCCATGTCAATAAAAAAGAATTAAAATTCCATAATTATTTAAATAAATACAGAAAAAAAAGCTCTGGCCATAATAAAACACCCATTCCTGGAGAAAACAACAAGACCAGAAAGTATAGAAATAAATGGAGCTTTTCTTAAAATGATAAACATCTTCCTTTTAAAACCAAAATTAAACATCTGTGATAAGGATAATCTACACTCATTTCTAGTAATATCACAGATGAAGCAAAGATATCAATTATCATCATTACTATTCAATATTATACTGAAATGCTAGCTATAGAAATAAAACAAAAAAAATATATAAGCATGGGAAAAGAGAAAACAAAATTCATCTTTTTGAATGTAACCTGATGATTCACCTAGAGAGTCAACTTAAAAAAAAAAAAAAACAGCAAAATTGTAAAATATAAAAGAGACCAATGCGAATCATAAACATTTTGTATATTATCAACCAATTCCATTAGGAATGGATAAAAAGAAAAGTGAACATTTAAAATAGCCACAGGACACACATCTGCACCAAAATGTTTGCAGCAGCTGTTCTTGTAGCGGGAAAGCTTTCGAAACTGACTGAATAGGCATCGGTTGGCGAATGATTGACCAAATTGCAGTACGTGAGTATGATGGAACACTGTTGTGCTATAAGAACTGACAAAGTGAATGGACAAATCTAGGAGGACTGGTACAAAGTGAAATGAGCAGAACCAAGAGAGGAATCTCCACAGCAACAGCAATAATTTAAAGGAAATAAAATTTGAATGGTCAAAACAATGACCTGCCACCGTTCCAAAGGACTTATGATGAAGGATAATATCCAGCAATAAATCAATAAATGACCCAGAATCCAGATTGAAGCGTGTTTTTTTTCTTTTTGTCTCTTGCTTTCTTTGAATGAACATGATTAATACATAAATTTGTTTTGCATGACTATATATATGTGTGTGTGTGTATATGTATATATACATATATATATATATATATATATATATTTAAAATAGGTTTTGTTCTTGTCTGCTCACTGAGTGGAGATATAGGTAGGGAGAGGGAAAGAATTTGGAACTGAAAGAAAAAGAATATATCTTCATGCTTTAAAAATTAAATTTTAAAAATAAAAATGAACACTTACTTAAATATTTAAAATGAAATCCTGTCAGTAGTGATTTATTCAAGAACTCATTCATTATGACTAGGTGGAAATTATATCAAGGATGCAAGGAGGACTAAATATTTGGAAAACAACATAATTAATCAGATTAAAATCAATCTATCTCCCCTCAAAGTTAAAATTTCTGCACCTTTCCCCTCCATCTGTATCTATTTTAGGTAGCAAAATTTATCTTACAGCTCTGTTCTCAAACCAATCCCAGGATTTGAAAACAGCTTAGCTATTTCTGACATAGGAATGTACCATGTATTGTATCTTTCAACTGCTTATTTAACAGTATTGAGAATGTTCACAGTTTTGTTTTTCTTTTTTATGTAAGAGGTATGACTCAGGGAATATAATTTAAAAAAAATCAACATTCTACAAGGTACACACCCAAATGACTGTAATCCCTATTAAAACTTGTCCCTTGGAAGGGCTAAACAAGTCAGAAATTCCTTAGCTTTAGATTTTGCTCTAATTCCTCATTGCTATTATCATATTGCTTGGCTCCAAATTCTTTTGAAAGTTGTCCTGAATGGTAAATCTTAACTATCTAAGGGTAGAATCCATTTTAAAAAATAGCACAAATCATTTAGAACAAAATTTGGTGAACAGGTTGTGAGATCAAGCCTGGTGTATAATGCAGCTATAAAAAAAAATAAAGAATAAGTTCTGTGAGTAAGGAGTCTTTTCTCTTGTGTGGTATATAAATGAATTCTGAAACAGTTAGCCAAGAAGAATTTCAAAAACATTCTGGAAATGTAGAAAATAGTTAGAATAAGTTGACATTATCCTAAAGAAAGTTATTTAAGGGCATGGCATATATCTAAATGTGTAATATATTTCTTTTAACATGGTTATATTATTTTAATTATCAGTAGTTTTTTTTTTCCTTCTCTTACATCCTGCATACCTAAATTTTCCCCTTTGTGCCTTCCAATTATTTCTCCTACTTCTGCCTTCTAGGATTAAGCACAATATGCCTATTCCTCAGAAAAATCTTATATTTGAAAATAGTGGGGGCAACTAGGTGACACAGTGAATAGAGCACCAACCCTGGGGTCAGGAGGACCTGAGTTCAAATCCTGCCTCAGACAGTTAATACAAAAATGAGCCTTGTGACCTTGGGCAAGTCACTTAACTCGAACTGCCCTACCTCCTCCTCTCCAAAAACCAAAAAAATAGAAAAAAGAAAAGAAAATAGAAATCCTGGCCACCATAAGTCATCTCATCTTTAGAATGAACTCCAATTTTCTAAAATATTTTAAGGACCATCCCTTTAAAATCTTACTTGCTCTCTTATATATTCCTTTGGTTATGTCCTCTGGAGAAGGAAATGGCAAATCAATCCATATCTTTGCCAAGAAAACCCTAAATGTGGTCACAAACAGTTAGCCACAACTGAAAAATGACTAAACCAAACAACATATTCTTAGAACTGTAAGAGTTATCTGTATAATCTAGGGGCAGTAAGGTGGTGCAGTGATTAGAGCACCTTCCCTGGAATCAGGAGGACCTGAGGTCAAATTCGACTTTGAACACTTAATACTTACTTGCTGTGTGACCTTAGGCAAGTCACTTAACCCCAATTGCTCTGTCTTCCTTCCAAAAAGCAAATAAAAAAAAAGTTTTCTGTATAATCTAATAAGAAAATCAATTAATAGAACCCCAAAATAAAAATTATTGACAGAAAATATGAAGTCTTAAACTTAGGTTAAAAATGCATTTCCCAGGTATAAAATGGGGAAGGCATATCTAGATAATGACTCGTTTGAAAAATGCTGGAGTCAGCTCACAACTCTCAGACTTTTGCTAAAATTTCAGTGTGAGTATTTATGCTTCAGAAATTGACAAATACTACAAATTATGGCTTCTTTCACATTATTGATGGTCTAGAATTAAGACAGTGAAAGTGAAAATGTTAATATTAGAAATTGAATTTGAAAGTATGTTAACCACATATTCTCCTCCCCCCTGTAGAACACAGTTATTATATATTTACCAACATACCTATATCTCCAGCTGATCAATGTACTTCCTTAAATGTGTTCTCCCAAAATGACCATAATGCACTATGATCTGAATAGATCAGATTACAACAGGACTATCATTAACATAGCTTTGCCTAATCATCTCTCTCTTAATGAAACCTAGCATGCCATTAAATTTCTCAGGTGCCATATCATACTGCTGACTGACAATGGATTTTTAGTCCACTAAAACCCCTGTGGCATCTACATGACTCAGTGGAGAGAGCATTGGACCTGGAGTCAGGAAGACTTCAGTTCAAATCCAGCCTCAGACCTTTACTAGCTGTGTGACCCTAAACAAGTCACTTAAACTCTCTTTGCCTTGGAGGCAGTTAGGTAGCAAAGTGTTCAGAGCTCTGAGTCTGGAGTCTGGAAGACCCAAGTTCAAATCTGGTCTTAGACACTTACTTGTTTTGTGAGCCTAGCAAGTCATTTAATTTCTCTTTGCACTAATCTATTGTAGAAGGAAATGGCAAACCACTCTGGTATCTCTACCAAGAAAATCTTATATAGGACCACAAAGAGTCAGACATGACTAAACAAAAAAACTCCATTTTTTTTCAGATGAGCCTCTATTCAGTCATACTTGCTCTATTTTGTTTCTATGAAAATTATTTTTAATACAAGTAAAAGACCTTATATTTAATCCTAATAACTTTTACCTTATTAGATTCTCTTAATTATCTTATTAGATTAGAAATATGTCTCTTAAGATTCCAAGGCCTTTATATTGAAATACAGTTTAAAGATGAACACAAATACACAGAATAGAGATACCTAAATTCTTTGCTTCCAAGGATCAAATTAAGTATCAGTTGGGTGTTGGCCACTTCATATTCCTGAATTCTTGCACTTTCTGTTTGGTCATTCCTGGATCTTTTCATTATTTTCTACATTTGTTGCCACTTTTAATGGTTGCCATTGGAAAAAAAAAATCCTCATCTTCTTTTTCTCCTTTCTCATTCTCTTCTCTTCTTGTCTCTTTTGTTTCCTGCAAGTTTTTGCACATTTGTCTTTCATTGGGGGAGGATGGGGACTCTCCTTTTATAGCCATTCAGAAGTCAGGGAACTCATTTCCTTCTGTGCAGTAAACCAGCCAATCTTAGCACTTTAGATAAGATCAGGTAGGTCTTCAGTTCTCACTAGCTTTATCGGCTTTTGGAATCTGAGGCACATCTTTGCTTCCAAATGGGTTGTTTTCCTTACAGCCACCCCATGGCTGCTTTCAGAATGTTAGTGTCTCCAACATGTTTAGGTTTTATCCTATATTTTATTTCTTTTGGAAAAAAAGCATAATATAAAAGGGATAATTTTGTCTTTTTCACGTGAAGAACCCCAAATCTCTAGGACAGTTAAAAATTCAAATGATTCCCTGTCAAATTATTAAATACACAGGAAAGTTGAACTGAGGTAGAAATTAGCAAAGTTATGATAGATGCATTATCTTTGATATTCTTGTCTCTTCCCAATGGATTTCTTTTGAATTGAGAGATTTGTTTCACATGGGGAAGAAAGTATCATTAGCTGAAAGAGTAGAAAATGAAACACATATAATATTTAAATTAAATTTCATACCTCTACAATTTTTAAAAATATATACATTTAAGGACTACTCATTGTATCAGCAGTGCAGTTTAGTAATACATACCATATAACTATATATTCTTCTCTGTTTGTTTAGTGCATATTTTAACTAGATTGTTAACCATGAGGACAGAAATCTGTTGTTCCATCAAGCTGGCATCCCTCACAGTTCCTAGAAATATGTGGACCCAAAGCATCTACTTAATAAATGTTTGTCACCTCAACTATCATAAATTTGTAAATCCCCAAGAACTAATTACACAGCTACTCTACTTGGTTTCAAATCCACAAACATCATGATGCCCAACCCCACCTCCCAAATAAGCTTCTCACCAGAAATATCATCATCATGAAGATTTCTTCAGGCTTGATACTCAATACCTCTTCAGCACTGTCAGTTGTGTTTTCCCTTTAACTAAAGGACAACACAAATGTCCTCCCAAAGCTTAATGTACAGAGGGCTCAGAATTCCCAGCCAATTCTTCATTTCCCACCAGCTCTTCTGCTTGGTTTTCACTCCAGAACACCATGCCTCCATGCTAGGTATTTTCTAGGTGCCCCCTCTGCCTTTACACTTTCTTTTGAATTTTCATCTCCCATTAGATTGTAATATCCTTAAAGGCAGGGCTTATCTTTCTTTTTCTCATTTTTATTCCTAACTCTCAGCATAGTACCTGTCATATAGTGGGTACTTAATAAACATTTATTGGCTATTGACTAACTATACAGATTTCTCCCTTATTTTCTATTTCAGTAGGTCTTGATATTAACATTGACATATGAATTAGGAAAAAAATTCTTTACTTTCATGGAAAATTTTAAAATCTGACACTATATTTTCAGCAAATTAAAAAAAAATTATCTCTTTTGAAAGAAAAGATTGTGCCATTTTACAGAAACTATTTTTTCAGTAGTGCAAATAACTACTAGACTTGAAAGTTATGGATTTCAATTTCAATTACTTATTTTTATTGTTTTATAGAAATGTTTCATCAAAAAATCTATGCAATCAGAGTATTCCCAAAGAGCAAATTAATTCAATTTTCACATTTGTAAGTTCAAAAACAATTTAATAACAAATAAATAATGAACTATGTGATTAGTATACAATCCAAGTGACTTTTTCTCACTCAAGTTTAAATTTCAGACTGCCACTCCTTAGGCTTATCAGTCCTGGGAGTGTAATATAACCCATTCCCTTAGTCTTTGTTTCTTTTGTTGTTCAATGCCCTAAGCAGGAAATTCATGGAGTGTTATACATGTCAGCTTCTACCATGATTAATCATTGTGGTCTATCAGACTCAGGATGAATTTGGTGGGGTAAGGTGGGAGGGGTGATAAGAGTATAAACACAAGAGCAGGAAAAACAATTTCCTGGCATGATGCAATTAAGAAGAACCCTCCCACAGAGTCAGACAGGTGTCTCTGGTGTTCATGAGAAATGGTCCTTTTTCTGGTAGCATGATAGAAATGGAGCAACTCCCTTTATTAATACCGAAAGATTAATAGGAATTGTACATAAGCAACAGCTGGGCTTTTGACTGGTCAAATGGATCCTGATGAGTTCAGCTGTCCAAGTAAATGCCTCTCCTCACCTTTCCAATCCCAGAGCTGTCCTTCTAGACATTAGTAGTATCTGAGAAGTTTCATAGCTATATAAGTTACTCATACATTATGGAGGCTGTGAAAATGATTGTATATATTTTAAATTTAAGGTTACGAAGATTATGTAGTACAAAGAAAAGAACTATATGTCTGGGGTACCTGGTTCCAAATCTTACCTAAGCTGCCTACTACAGTTGTCACCATGGCCAAATCATTTGCTCCTCCTGGACCCCATTTGTTTCATTTGTAAAATGGAAGGAGATTAAACAAGATGGCGTCTGAGGTCCACTCCAAGTCTATAGCAGTGATCATATATGAAAGGAAAACATTTATAACCTTTCCTTTTAAAAGGCTGGGTTTTGTTGTGTTTCATTTTATCTAAAGAGCAATGTGGCTATATCAAGAAGATGTAAAATGTCTCATAATTGGGTAAAATCTCATCAAACTTTAAGTTCTTACTCCATGAATTAAAAAACACCTCAAAGGTCTTCATGTTCAGTTTCTGAACTTCTTAAGCTTGGTACTAGGGAGTATAAATGATTTGACTAAAACAACAATAGTAGTAAGTGTCAGAAGTCAAATTTGAACTCAAAGCTCATAATACATTAAATTAACCACTTTGTAATGGTTGTGATTCAAAGTAGAGGGATTACCATCAACTCTCTCATTTTAAAGAAAAAATAATTTGAGGACCCAAAAGTTTAAGTGTCTTGGCCAAGGTCCCATGAGAATTAGTTGTAGAATATAACAAAAACCCAGATCTTCTGACTCCCAGTTCATGGTTCATCCCTTTACCTGCTATTTATTTTTTATTCATTCAGAAGCTACTAAGTAACACGAGATAAACTATCACTTTCATTAAACTGTTCCAGTCTAGGGGAAGGTCAGATGAAATGAGGCTAAAAACATTTTAAGTATGGATCCACAGTTAGAAAGGTTGTTTGGTATCCAAGAATTGATCTAATTATCTTCAGATATGATTAATATCTGATTTTTTTTTACCCTCACCAACACACTTGTAATCTACTAAGAATAAATACTAACAGTGACAACAAACAATAGCTAGCATTTATATAGCACATTGAGGTTTGCAAAGTAACTCACAGATATTATTCTCTGACATCATTGATATATAATCACGATTATCATTTCCATTTTACCAGTGAGAAAACTGGGGCAGACAGAAATGAAGGGATTTGACTAGATCACACAGCTAGTAAGTATCATAGGCTGGATTTGAACTAAAATCTTCATGACTCCAGGCCCAGCACTCTATCTAAAACCTGTACTAGTAGAAGGATTACCAACACTAATAAAATTATAATTACTTTGAAGTGCTGAAGTGTTCCTTCTATTGTCTAAAGAAGCCCTAAGGACTCTTGGGGCCTGCCAAACTGAATTTAGCAATCTAAATGTTCTCAGTCAAGAAAATTATGTGACTGACTAAGTAATAATTGGATGTAGATTTTGATACTCAATGATATATCATGAATAAAACTCCTTAACTATCCTTGAGTGACCACATTTCAGCTGTCAATTTCAGTTATCAAGAGTTTGGGATCAAAGAGGTAGAAATATAGCAATTAATAGTTTTGTTGTCTCCTTTAAGTAAGTGGCAGAATTCTGGAATTTTGCCAAGGTTGTTTGTGAGTTCTGGTGATCAAGAAGATGAAACTCCATATAAAAAGAAGCAAAGCATTCTTGATGAAGAGGGAACTAAGTGGTTCAAGTGAATAGAATGCTGGGCCCAGAGCAAGAAAGATACGAGTTCAACTAGGGCCCCTCTTACTAGCTCTTTGTCCCCAGACAAGTCACTTAAATTCTTTCTGCCTCAGTTTCTTTATATATTAAAGAGAGAAAATAATAGTGTCTACCTCCCAGACTTATGGTGAGCATAAAATGAAATTATATTTGTAAAGTGATTTGCAAATCCTAAAGCACCACATACATAAATGCTAGGTATAGTACTGTTAATAACAGTGGTGAGCATTTATATGTCATGTTAAGCTTTTTAAAGTGTGTCACAAATTTTTTTCCCCAAATGATCCGTAAAACAACTGCTGGGAGGTAGATGTTGTTTTTGCTGCTACTACTATTAGCTGAGGTTGAATTTTCAGTGAAGCTGAAGAGCCTCCACGTGAGGTGAACTTTCC
This sequence comes from Petaurus breviceps papuanus, assembly GCF_028583685.1. Lineage (NCBI taxonomy): Eukaryota > Metazoa > Chordata > Mammalia > Diprotodontia > Petauridae > Petaurus > Petaurus breviceps. The sequence goes on from NW_027185890.1 coordinate 3,351,360, forward strand.
TTCTCACTATACAAAAGAAAATAATAATTTTATGATGCTTGAATGGGGCATGTTTCAGGACATAAGAGAACAACCTTGGGGTGGCTAGATGGTGCAGTGAATAGAGCACTGGCCCTGGAGTCAGGAGGAACTGAGTTCAAATCCAGCCTCAGACACTTGACCCACTTACTAGCCTTGTGACCTTGGGCAAGTCACTTAATGCCAATTGCCCTCCAAAAAGCAAAAGAGAGAGAGAGAGAGACAGAGAGAGAGAGAGACAGAGAGAGAGAGACAGAGACAGAGACAGAGACAGAGAGACAGAGAGAGACAGAGACAGAGACAGAGAGAGAGAGACAGAGACAGAGACAGAGACAGAGAGACAGAGAGAGACAGAGACAGAGACAGAAAGACAGAGAGACAGAGAGAGAGAATAACATTACTCATCCATTCCCTTTGCTAGTCTTTTTTCTTTTTTTGGAAGCAAGCTGGGTAAGTGACTTGCCCAGCTAGTAAGTGTCTGAGGCAGGATTTGAACTCAGGTCCTGCTGACTCCTTAGCTGGTTGCTTTATCGACTGTGCCACCTAGGTGCCCCTTGATAGTCTTTCTTATCAATTATCATTTCTAAGCCACACTAAGTAATCAACCAACTGTTATGGTACAACAACCTCATGCTTATTTTGTTTCATCCATGTAGACAAAGCCCCATGCCTGATCCCAGCTCATTGGTTTTAACTAGATTTTTAAAGTTATTCATACAGATATTTTCTGGGGGATAGACCAACTTAATACCAGCTACAAGTTAGGTTTTTGAGTCTTCTTACTGAAAGACAGAGGCAATGTGACAATGGATAGAAAGTGAGTCTTCCTACCACTGTGATCTGGGTTCAAGTTCTGCCTGCAACATAAACTATGATCCTAGGCAAACCATTTGACCTCTTAGTTCCCCCAGGCAGCTCTATAGGGTTATAAATTACAGAGCAGTTGGTGATCTGCTTAGGGTGAGGGAGTCTTTTTCACTTTGATTTTCATCACTAATAATATATTGGGTCTAAACCAAAGAAAAAGAAGAGAAAAATGAGAGCTAAAAATAATATGAAAATTCTAATATCTATTCGGGCCAAGTAATACCAAGTAAAAGAAAAGTAAATATTTCAGGTAGAACACCCGTCTGGACACTTGGTGACAAATAGCTAAGTGTGGGATTTTCCCTTCAGCAATAACTGCTTTGTATAAGATGCTTTTATGAGGGCTTTTGATCTTCACATCGAACCCCAATGTTTTTCCCATTGACTTATTTTCTCCCATGTGGTTCCAATTCAATTAAGTTCATGCCTTATTTCTAGATACCTTCTGTTCCAACAAAGAGAGGTCATTCTGTGTGTTGTTCATATTTTCGTGGGATAAGTCATGTAAAAGTGTCTAAACAGCTACAAATATACTGGGGAGAAAGCTTCATAAAATTCTTCCCACTAGCTATCTCTTTGTATTTAGTGATAGAATAATGAAACCCTATTGTTTTTATTAACTGCTATAAATAGAATTCAATGGTTATGTAAAATGAATTAATAGATCATTACAAAATGTCTATCACAAAATGATTTAAAGTAATTTAATTGAAAATAGTTTTAACTGCATATACCTGACTACCATTTTGTAGAGTCCTTTCAGGAATAGCCTTATTGATGCTTGACTATATGTTTTTCACTATTTGTGTTTTTAAAAAAATTATTTTAATATTCCCTTGAAAAACTGCGTAGAGCTAATCATTTCCTCTTATCCCCTTTATAGTAATTTCCCAATAGAGTTAAAATTAAATGAAACAATTATAAAAGGACGTGTTCTCTAAAATGTTCAGCAATGTATGTCATCATTATCCTCTCCTTGTCAAAGCGAACAAAAACTGAAGTTCTGTGGAATTGTGGTATTCACAGTTCAATGGCTAACCAAAGATTTAAAAAAAAAAAAGACGAACTATACCAGACATACATTTTAACCACTATCCCTAAAAATTCCCTAATAATCCCCTCATATGCACATGTTAAAATTTTGTCTGATCTGTGCAGCTTTAATTAACTGTGACATGTTTTTCAATTAAAACTTTATTCTAACAAACTAATTTAAATCCATTTCTCGATAGCTCTTATCAAAATTATGAATTGATCAGTTTTACACAAATATTAATTTTTATCTACATCAGTTAATAAAAATTACTGTTTTTTCATAAAACCACTGCTCAGATGAAATATAAAAATGAGAGAACTGGAAGACTTTTTTGGTTAATGATACTAAAATAAGTTGTGTATGGACTTAAAAAGAATCTTTTTAGTCGGCTACATCTATTTGTGAAACAGCACAGTTAAAAAGCAAAGTCCTTTGTTTCAAAATAGAACAGCCTGCTTACAGGCAAAATCAGGCCTCTCTTGCCCTATTATTGACCTCGACTTTGACCTGGCTGGACCACCCTCACTAGAATGGAAGGTAATAAAGTCCTCAGGCTGGCTCAGGCCTGAGTTTGAGCTAAGCAGAGACAATCAATCACGTAAAATTAAGTGTAGTGGTTTTGTGATGTGGACATTTACTGGGAACGGAGCTGGGATCACCAAACGCCATTCATTTCAGTTTTCAGTGGTGTCTCAAAGGAGGATCAAGAGTAATTTAACTCATATTTCAGAATCCATTTCCCAGATTCAGAGGAGAGAGATATGATCTTGAAGACAAAAATCCCCTTTAAAAGGGATATTATAAATAATAATGATAGGCTTACTGTAAACTTGGAATTTTAAGCAATATTTTTAAGAGACATGTCCTTTCATAACTTGGTCCAAACGCTGGTTTGACTTGACTCATTAACACCTCAAGCTTGTCAAGGGATAAGTCATATGATCGTGACATCTTTACTTTGCCAAGGTCTCTTACCTCCTAAAATTAATATGCATATGATTTTTTCACCAATTAGAACAAGAAACAATCTGGTGCAGGACATAATGTTTATAATATATCCAAAAAAGTACCCCTTTCACTCCCTTCCCCCAATCCCTATATACACATCATTCCCAAAGTCTTTTAAGGCTTTTGAAGATCAAGTTTTTTTTTTCAGTCTGTTCTAAATGACCTTGCCTCCTAAAACCTAGCCCTGCACTGACCTTTCCCTTTTTAATCTAGCCTCTAAAATGCCACATCAGGTTTGTTTTTCTTCCACAGAGAAAAAAAAAATCAGACCTTTCCAGATTAAACAAAGGAAAGCTTTGCACCTTGGCCCACCCCACCTCTCCAGGATGGCTTTCCAGTGAAGTCAGTCAATGAGTGTTTCTTTTGTGCAAGGTTTGAAAAATCCAGTCTTGAGGTTACTACTGATAAGAGCTTGTAGTTGGAGAAAAGAAACAGATGAGCTTTAGCTCATACAGGCTGATTTTCCTCATGGCCACATGATTTACACTCAAGAAACTTGGCTGAAAATTGTGTTTTTAGATGACTTTTGAGGCTACTCTTTGTGTGTGTGTGTGTGTGTGTGTGTGTGTGTGTGTATATAAAACTTCCTTATTTTGAGATTTCTCAAGGGGCCCCTATCATTTAGCGTTATGTAGCAAAAGCTTTAGTTCCCCAATCCAGGAGTAATGATTAGTGTATGAGGATATACCTCAATTCCACCTAAAAACAGTCTGTTCTAAATGACCTTGTCTCCTAAAACCTAGCCATGCACTGACCTTTCCCTTTTTAACCTAGCCTCTAAAATGCCACACCAGGTTTAAAACTGATATATCACTATTTTACTAAATGTTCTTCTAATCTCTATCAACCATAGAGTTGATCAATTTGTGATATGTAAATATTATAATAAAATAATAACATTTAATACGTTTAGATTTTACTTTACATGTATCTCATTTTATCCTTGCAACAATCTTGTGAGATAGAGAATATTGTGGTGGCTAGGTGGCACAGTGAATAGAGCAACATCACTGTAGTCAAGAGGACTTGAGTTCGAATTCGACCACAGACATTTAACACAAAAACTAGCAGTGTGACCTTGGGCAAGTCACTTAACCCCAATTGCCCTCCAAAAAGAGATGGAAAATATTTTTATCTTTATTTAACAAATGGGAAAAATTTGTTTGAGAAAGGTTAGATAGCTCTATTTCTGTGTCTAGGTTTAGGCATATGTACATTGATGTCTATAGATTTTGATCTATATGTTTTGGTGATAGATATAAATAATTGCACATTTAGATACAGATAGAGAGGTAAGTAGATAGATAGATAGACAGACAGACAGACAGACAGACAGACAGATAGATAGATAGATAGATAGATAGATAGATAGATAGATAGATAGATAGATAGATAGATAGATA